>NW_024754704.1:6709629-6792129 GCF_018991925.1 Homarus americanus
CAGCTTGGTGCTGGGAAGTTTGGTCACGGCGATTGCAGTGTCGTATGGACGTCACGGTCAAAAGCAGGTAAATAAATTACCAATGGACGTAAGTACATATAATTAAGTAGTGAGTCTAGGTGTATATATATATATATATATATATATATATATATATATATATATATATATATATATATATATATATATATATATATATATATATATATATATATATATATATATATATATATATATATATATATATATATATATATATATATATATATATATATATATACACAGTGGGGTATGCTATATGAGAACCGGATCCTACTACGAATATTCCTATAACGAACAAGAAACTCCTAGCGACCATTATTTAAAAAAAAATTTTTTTTTTTTTTACTAATTTATTGTTTTTATTAAAGTATTAATGATGTTCTTTATTTCAGGGGTTTAGATGCATATTTATGCACTTTTTAAAATTTTACAATTTTATATTATATTTTCAGTGTTAAGTAGTTTGTATTTGGGGGCCTGGAGCGAATTAATCCTATAACAAGCGAATGCTATAACGAACAAGGTTCTAGAACCAATTAGATTCGTTATAGCATATCCCTAATATATATATATATATATATATATATATATATATTATATATATATATATATATATATATATATATATATATATATATATATATATATATATATATATATATATATATATATATATATATATATATATATATATATATATATATTCACTAGACCCAGACCCGACTTCTGACTCATTGGAGTTACGACCGTCG
This sequence comes from Homarus americanus, assembly GCF_018991925.1. Taxonomy (NCBI): domain Eukaryota; kingdom Metazoa; phylum Arthropoda; class Malacostraca; order Decapoda; family Nephropidae; genus Homarus; species Homarus americanus. Next base: position 6,710,424 of record NW_024754704.1, read on the forward strand.
GGACTTACATTACTTCTCAGATATAGATAAAAAAAAAATATATATATATATATATTTTTTTAATGACACCGCTTTTCTATACCGAAACGTTTCCAGTTAATGTAGTCTCCATGTATAATTAGAAAATTATGGGGGCCCCATGTGCATTCAGCTGACTACATTAAAGGTTAAGTGCTCAGTCACACTGTATCCATTCCTTATTATTTATTACTTTCACTGTACTGTATCCATTCATCATTATTCATTACTTTTACTGTACTGTATTTCATTGTAGATTTTTATTAAAAAATTTTTTATCTATGTCGGACTTACGACCATGTCGGACTTACGACCTGGTTTGAGTCCCTAACCCCGTCGTAAGTCGGGGTCTAGGTGTATATATATACATATATATACATATATATATATTAGGATGTCATACGGAGGCGAATTTTTTTTTTTTTTAGTTTGAAAAATCGGCCATGGTATTAATAATCGTAGTTCTATGTGCAGAATCATGTGATATCTTCAGATTTGAAAAGTTTTCATTTTTGCTGAGTAAATTTTTAAGTTGAAATCTTGCAGAAAATTCAGTGTTTCCCGCACTTTACTGCTTACCACCTGAAAGCTTGTTAATGTAAGAAGTAAATGTATCAGGTTAATTTATTAGGATGAAAATAGTCGAACAAAGTAAACGAATGATCTTGACTTACATTTATTAAATTTAATATTCCTTTAGAAAAACAAAATCATCAAGCCCACCTGCATGGTTTTACTACTCTGACCGGTGTTGCTGCACACCATAAGTGCTTTCTTCTTCTGTTTCTACTCATCACCTCCCTGCTGACACTAGGCACCGGTCTGCTTCCCTCCTCTCCTGGCTGTACTGCGACTGCTGGCCTCTCTCACTTGCTGTACACAGCTCTATGCCTGGGTGTGCGAGGGCCAGGCAGGGTTGTCACATAGGGTTGTCAGGAAGCTGTAACTTGAACATTGGTGAGGCTGCAGGTAAGAGGGGCTTCTGCAACCTGGATGTTATCCCAGATCTATGAGATCGGTGAGGAATTAGCGCTTTAGATTGACTTCAGGAGTCTTCCTGACCTGAAGAATCGTCACCAACTGATTAAGTCATGACCAGATCCTCTCCATAAGTCTCATATCCAAGAGATAACGACTGCCCTCTTCTCTCCTCCTCATCCTTACTGCAGAGCATTGTGCAGAACTGCCTCAGGATGAGCATACCAGGAAAGATCTCCTCACAGTCTGCTCCACAATCTGAACAACCTTCATGGCTGACTCCTCAGGAATCAAGCTGGAAGAGAACATGCCTCGGACATGGGAGAAACGATGACTTGACCTTAGTGTTGAACAATTTGGCAAGTAGACACTCCGCGATGAATTGGACAATAAATTACCAGGTTATTGAAGCTGGTTCCCTTTCAGTTTATGATGAAGCGACCCAAATTCTGCAGAACCTGGGCGTTGTAGGCCACCTAGAATGTAAGACTGGACCTATCTGCAGGTAAACAAGTCTATCAGGCATGACCCCGATTTTGATGGCACTGCAAATCATGTAACCATAGTACTTTGGTCAGTACTCAGGTGATCAATGACAGTATGTGCAAGCTCAGCGAGAGTGGAGGGCCAACTGTGATTTTTTCAAAGCTTCCGGATTTATTTCTAACTCCAGTGGCAGAGTCCAGCATCTTGCCAGAGGACCCAGACCATCTGTTGTTTGAAGAGTCTTTGCCATCAACTCCTGGATCTCAGATAATACCAGTGGCAACTGGTTGGTATTGGAGGTCACAAAACCAATCCAGACCAGCTTCCTCCCATCTTCGCTCTATCCACTGTATGACACTTGCCGCACCCTGTGTTAGGTGTTGGTGTTTGGCCCTCAATAGCCTGCAGGGTCTGGTCTACATTCCTCTCTAAGCCAGTTCACAATGTTATCTGCCACTATCTCAGCTAGTTTCCTGATGTCATGCTTTTCTCTGGAGTGAAATGCCACAAATACTTCCCTCTGGTTCACTGCAGCAGGGTAGTGTTCCTCCTTCACCATGGCAGGGAGAACAACTTGTCAGAATCTCCAGCTTTCATGAACACTTTGGTGCTCATCCCTTCTCCATCAAAGAACAAACAATTGATTCATTTTCTCTTATCCCTTATCAAACTCTCTCTTCTGGGTTGCCTGACAAGTTTCTCTGGGCTCTCCTTGCTTTGTTATGATCCTGTCACCAGGTGAACATCATCTGGGTATTATCAAACCACCGTCAATCAGGCAGCTATTTGCTATCTCTGCAGTTTCTCTGAGACCAGTGTGGTGTGCATGCTGGCCAGAGCTATGCTAGGAATATCTTTCCCTATTTCGAATCTTATGCCTGGAGGTTTGGGATCGTATTTTCTGGGTTAGGGACAAGTCATATTCTCTGGTCAACACTTCCGGATCAGCCATGGGAAGTCATTAAACTCTGAATCAGTTTGACTCCAATCATCGGCCTTTTTACCTCACCTGGGCCTTCTCAGTCTCTTTTTCCTCGACAACTCTTCTCCTCTTCTGTCTCTCACCATGGCAGCCTCCTTGTCTCTTGGACTCCGAATATCTTGGCTAGAAATCATGAGGCCCCCCTACTCAGTCTTCTCTCTCTCTGTGCTTTGACATGGAAATGCCAGTTCGATCCTGAGGAATCTTCAGTTCACGCTTGCAAATACAGGAGATGTGGGCCTCGGATTTACAGTCCGCGATGCGCACATCAAACTCAGGACAGAGAACAATTGGGCACTTACAGAAGTAATTATGTTAAATAACTGGTCCAGTTGCTTGCTTAAAAAAGCTGTCATAACTGCAAGTTTTCCTCTCCCAAAGAGAGATATCTCTTGCCTTTTTCCCAACAGCTAGCAGTCTCTCACTAATCTTCTTCTGACTGACTGTTATGACTGGAGGCTTGAACTGGGCGTTGTAGAGTGTACTGTGCCAAGACAGCTTTGGTCATATCACTGGCAATGTCTTTGTTTGTGTGTGATTCTTTGGTTCTTTTCACTGATTTGCCTGATTAAACACATCTCAAAAGCATCTCTCCAATGTGAAGCAACTCCGACTGGAGCTCTCTCCCAGGGCAGACCAAGTGACTGAATGGCTGGTTTTTGGTTCCTAGATCTGACACAAGAAGCATGTAGCAAATATTATCAACTTATAAATGCATCAGAATCTGAAACAGAAAAATATTGTTAGTTGGTTGTTAAGAATGAAGTCAGAAAGCAATGTTCACTATTTAATTGCCAATACACTAATGCAACAATACGTTAAGATTTTAAAATCAAATTTCACATACTAAGATTTTACCTAGCAAAGGTTGCAAAAATATTGAAACTGAAATTATTTTCTGTTTATATACACTAAAATCTACCCAAAAAGTGATGAGGCCATTAGTTTTAGCTGATCGTCCCTACTATACTAATATATATACATATATATATATATATATATATATATATATATATATATATATATATATATATATATATATATATATAGAAGTATTCAAATAATCTTGTTTTACAGAAAGACTTCTGGTTGAAGCTAGTTTGGATTAAGGTAAAAATCAATAAACCTTAGTGATGGTCAGTTCAAAACTGATAATATGTTACATAAATTTATTTGTCAATGGCCCAAGGTTAAAAATGCTTTGAAATCCTTTGATCTTGATGTATGACAGTTATTTTGTGGGTCCCTTTCTGACCTGACCTGTCTAGTCACGTCACCTCCCTTCTCTTAAGCTCCTCTACGGTTGTGTTGGTGTGGGGATTAGTGGATGTCATCATATGACCTGACCTCATGTTTTAGGTCACCCTGTATATTTAAGCCTCTCTGTCCATGTAATCCAGTTGCCTCTGAAGATGTCTTGAATAAAGACGAAAGCTAAGGTACTCCGTTGTTTCCATTTTCCGTGTGATTTTATCAAGATTTATCTTATCCACGTTTTCATTGTGGATTTACATGAAATAAATAAATATATATATATATATATATATATATATATATATATATATATATATATATATATATATATATATATATATATATATATATATATATATATATATTATATATATATATATATATATATATATATATATATATATATATATATATATATATATATATATATATATATATATATATATATATATATATATATATATATACACACACACATGTTGTATTCACCTTAGCGGTCAATTGAACCCAGGGTCAGCGTTAAGTGAAATCGCTGATGAACAACAGAACATATGGGATTAATTCAATAGAAACCGGCCCGACCCCAAACTCCACTTTTGAAGGCACATACCTATGTTGTAGTAAAAATAACATATTAATTTTATGATGGTACATGCATTAATACTTAAGAGAAATAGAGAAATACAGTCGCCAAGTTAATGTCCATTCAAATAATGGATAACTCCCTCCTCTCACACTACACAGCCAGTTAACAGATGGTGCGATTAGGTCCCTCCCTCCCCCACCCCCACCAACTCGTCCCAAGGAGATGTGGGATAACCTCAAACTAAAGTTAGGAAAATATAATTGACATTGCTGGATTCCTTGTAAGACCAGAATATTTTGAATATAAATGTCATATATTTTGAAAAGATAACATAGTTACCTAGAAAAATTTTTATCTAAAATTGTAAGTTTAAAGCAAAATATATGATGTTTATATTCAAAATGATCACCAAATTATAAGAATTAGCAATGTAAATTATATTCTGGCGGGTAATTTGTATGGATTTTATGAGCTAAAACAAATATCTTCAGTTAATAAAAAAAATAGTCTTCGACACTATCTGTCAATCAAAGTACCCCACCTTGCCTCCCCTCTTCAACCCAGCGGTCAGTCCAACCCTCCCCCACCCCCACCAATCCTCCTTCCAGAGTTTTTAACATTTAGTATTAAATAATACCTCAGATTAAAGTTAGGATAATATAATTGACATTGCTGGATTCGCCTTAAGACCAGGAATATTTTGAATATAAATGTCATATATTTTTGCACAAAGATACCATAGTTACCTAGAGAAAAATTTTTATCTAAAAATTGTAGTTTTAAAAGCAAAATATATGATGTTTATATTCAAAATGATCCTAAATATAAAATTCCAGCAATGTAAAATATATTCTGACCTATTAATTTGTATGAATTTTATGAGCTAAAACAGGCAGTCAGGCAGGGTGGGGGTGGGCAAATTAAATAGCGTCTCGGACACTCACGGCGTATATGTGGAAAAAATCGCGTTAAGTGAAAGTTCAGCTTTGGCAAGGCACGTGTATATGACAGGCGTTAAGTGAAACAGCGTTAAGTGGTAAAACTGTGTATATATATATATATATATATATATATATATATATATATATATATATATATATATATATATATATATATATATATATATATATATATATATATATATATATTATAAATATATATATATATATATATATATATATATATATATTTATATATATATATATATTTATATATATATATGTATATATATACACCGTTTTCTCCACTGTTCTTTACTGGGTGCAAAACTTCACTTAACGCGATTTTCATATACGATTGAGTGTCCGGCATTTGCCACCGCCACCTGCTGCTGTTTTCATACTGGCCGAAAATATTTACATTGGAATTTTATAATTGATCATTTTAGAATATAAATATCATTATTTTGCTTTAACTTACAATTTTAGATATATATATATATATATATATATATATATATATATATATATATATATATATATATATATATATATATATATATATATATATATATATATATATATATATATATATATATATATATATATATATATATACGTAACCTTTTTCACTCAAATCCTAATGAAAAACCACAATTAAAATACGGTGGTAGCTGTTGTATAAACAGTGGGAACACAGTCCCACCACCAAGACGAGGGAACACTCCACCACCTCTTGTGAAGCAAATGTATAAATTTAAGAAAATACTAGCAGTGTGTTTGATGTGTTACAGTATATTATAAATAAATAAGTAAACAAATAAGTCAGTAAATCCATTTCAAGTTAATGGAAAAATTTTACTCGACACCGACATTAGTTCTAGTTACCGGTAAATAGCAGACGCTTCAGTGACCTCACTAGTGTTTACACTACACCAGCGGGTAACATTTGATGACATTACTTGAAGTGAATTGGCCTTATTTTAAAAAACCAAGGATGGTTGGTAGAGGACTACTGAGTCAGTGGGTGTCACATTTGGGGTACTGGTCTTATACAGCGAATAGAGCTCAAAAGCTACTTTTTAAATGGAAATTTGGGGGGCCGTCTTATACACACCGACGCCTTATAGGCCGAGATATACGGTAGTTTTTTAACTGAAAACGATTCGAAAAACACGTCCCCTCTAGCCTTGTTCAAGGAGAGGACTGGGAGAAGCTGTTTGGTGCTGCAGACGATGACAAGGAAAATGATTTTGATGGATTTTAATGAAAATATTCCGAAATATGGTATCATAGTATTTATTCAAGTCAATTAGGATAGAATATTATTGTAATGCAACAGTTTTTTAACTGAAAACCATTCGAAAAGCGATTACGGTAACATCTTTTGAACGAAAGAAAGTGAAAGTCATTGTTTTCGTCACGATTTTATCCCACTTTCCACTGTAATACGTACGTCATTTAAGCAAAAATATTACATTTCCGTGAATGCATTATATCAAGCACAGTAAGAATAGAATACCATTGTAATATAACAATATTTTAACCAAAAACTATTAAAAAATGAGTAACTTCTCTTGAACATCGGAAGGTTAGGTAAAATCTTTTGTTTTCGTCATGTATTTTATCCTATTTTACATTAAAATACATCACGTTTCAGCAAAACCACTATTTATTTCCGAGAATATATTCATTCAGGCACAGTTAAGGTAAAATATACATGTGATGTAACACTTTTTTAACTGAAAACGATTCGAAAAACACGTGTACCGTCTAGCTGATACAGCTGGTGGTGCGTGATGCGTCATGCGTCGTTGTAAACAATAGGCGGTTGAAGTAGATTACCGGGTATTATATTAAGTGTGAAATATCGAAAAGGTCTTTATTACCGGTATTTTTTGTAGATCAATGAGAACTGTTGTACCGTATATGATATGATAAGTTAGCCTGTGCTAAGAACTTCAACATAGACTACTGAAAACACGTTGTAAGGTAATTTAGCTTATTGTAAGTTGGTGAGCTTCATTTGCTGAAGGAACTGCACAACTTTTCATTACTAATTGGTACATATTTTACGTTTCCATTGTTTACTGGCAGTAAATGGTGAATATTTTTCATGTCTGAAGCTAAAAGTTGCTCCTCGTCCTTCCCATCATGCACGGGTTCAACCTAACAAAACTATTACGCATGTATAGGACGACCCCCAATTTTTTACCTAAAAATTTGGTCTTAAAAACTCGAACTATACACGAGTATATACGGTATTGACCATATATAATGCAGTGCAGTGTTGATTTAAAGAAAATAATCTTGAATTACACCAAGAGAACTAAAATTTTATGGGTGAAGTGGTGCCATGGGGTGACTTCTCTTCCACCCCAATGCCTTCTCTTCTCCTTTCTCCTCCACCCCCATTCTAATTCCCATCATCATCATCATCCAGGAGCCTTCTACATACACACCTCAAAGTAAGTGTACTTTACTACAGGTTGACAATCCCTTATCCGAATTCCATGGGGGCGAGAGGCATTTAAGAATTTTTCGGTTTTCAGAATTTATTTATTTTTTTTTTATTTAATTTTTTTTTTTTTAGCCCACCCAGGCACAAGTCACCCGGGCAAAAATATAATAATAATAATAATAATAATAATAATAATAATAATAATAATAATAATAATAATAATAATAATAATAATAATAATAATAATAATAATAATAATAATAATAATTATTATTATTAATATTATTCAAAAGTCTAGGTTGCGTTTCTCACTTTTGATCTTTTTTTCGTTCTTGTATTTCTTTATTATTATTATTATTTTATTATTAGAGTATTATTGTTATTATTATTATTATTATTATTGTTGTTATTATTAATTTTATTATTATATTTTATTGTTATTATTATTATTATTATTATTATTATTATTATTATTATTTTATTTTAGTGTATTTTTTATTAAAATTTTTATTACTATTACAGGCCCCGATGTGCGTCAGTGATCTATGCCCGGGTGGGCTAATCCCTGATTTAGAAGAAAGAAAAAAAAAAAACTTTCGGTTTTCAGAGCTTTTCGGTTTTCGGAATTTCGGATAAAGGATTATCAACCTGTACCTTTTTTGTTGATTTTAGGCAATTTTCGGTGAGCTGGAACCAATTACCCAAAAACCCATTGAAACAATGGTTTCGGTTAACGAGTTTTTCGGTTAACGAGCAACCTTCTGAAACGAATTGTGCTCGTTGACCGAGGGACCACTATATACGTACATACGTACAGTGGTCCCTCGGTTAACGAGCACAATCCATTCTAGAAGGTTGCTCGTTAACCAAAAAACTCGTTAACCGAAACCATTGTTTCAATGGGTTTTTGGGTAATTGGTTCCAGCTCACCGAAAATTACCTAAATTCAACAAAAAAGGTAGAAAGGTACACTTACTTTGAGGTGTGTATGTAGAAGGCTCCTGGATGATGGGGGTGGAGGAGAAGGAAGAAGAGAAGGCATTGGGGTGGAAGAGAAGTCACCCCATGGTGCCATTTCACCCATAAAATTTTAGTTCTCTTGGTGTAATTCAAGATTATTTCCTTTAAATCAACACTGCACTGCATTATATATTGTCAATATGTAAAATAAACTTCAAAATGACCAATAATTTGCTTGTAAACAGAAAAAAGTGTTTAGTTGAAGAGTCTGAAGCAAGATGTTACCTCCACTGAAAAGACAAAAAGACTGACGCCTGTATGGTGTGTTGGCAGGCTGGATGGCGTGCCACAAACTAGTGACCCTACCTTCAATTATGTTCAATAATTGTTAAAATGACTAAAAAATTTAATATTAAAATTTTAAAATTATTGAATAGTATAAACTTCTTGATATTTACTAAAAGGGTAAGGATTTTAAGCCCTAGAACCGATTACTGTATTGGCGGACTAATACTACAGCTGGTGGACCGCCAAATGCAAGCAAAAACTTGTTGAGGTCGGCTCGTAAGAAACTCGTTAATCGAGGGATTGCTCGTTAACCGAAGTTAAGAATCTTATGGAAGGTAACTCGTTAACCGAAATCTCGTTAACCGAGGCGCTCGTTAACCGAGGGACCACTTTATCAAGGAACACCAGACTCGGTAGCTGACGCACCATCCTGGGAACACCATACTCTGCAGTAGATGCCACGCACTCACCCTCACTTACACCTACATAACCAACACCAAAAATATTAGTTACAGTATTAAATCTTTTCCATTAAGCTTTCCATTATCTTCACTTCACTTTTCACGTCACTAGCAACCCATTTACACTCACCTTAGAAGTCGTAATCTACAGCAGTTGACTGCTTTCTCGTCACTCACTCAGAAAGACTGAGCTGGCGAGCGTGATTGCGTGAGTGAGCAGCCATGGTGGCGCCTCTGGTGAGCAAATAACGCATTTGTTTGCCCTGGCAGTACATTTGAAATATTTCCTGTCCGATTTCCCTCGCGAAATAAAAAAATATCACTATATATAGGTAAATGTCGATAATTTTTGTAGCAGCGATATAAAAAGATTGTAATATAAAGTCGCGATACATCCTGACCCTACTGTAGTATTAGTAGCAGCTGCGTACTGCCACCACCTCCATGCTCTGACGGCCTGCCTCCTCATTCCCCTGGATAAGAATCCAGGATGTAGGCCTATAGGGGTGGAGGAAGTGCTGAGGTGGATCATTGGAAAATGCATATTGGAGGTGGTAAAGGATGATTTCAGGGCAGCTGCAAGAAACCTGCAAGTTTGTGCTGGCCACCAGGCTGGAGGGGAAGCTGCCAACTACGCTATGAGAGAGATATTTGAGCAGCATGATTGTGAGGCCGTTCTCCTGGTTGACGCTTCCTACACATTCAACATAATTAAACGCAAGGCCACGCTGTACAACATCAAGATCAAGTGTCCAAGCTTTGCAATGTATGTTGAAAACACCTAAAGGAATCCATCAGACCTCTATATAGTAAACACTCAGGAAATCAGTGAGCCATGAGACCAGGTTGGTGGGCAGCCCTAGTGCAATGGTTTTGTTGATAACAGTGCAGTGATCAACAAGGTCAAAAGCATTCCTGAAGTCAACAAGGGCAATGGCCAGTAATGTCTTACTTTTTTCCAGGAATTTGTGCCAAAATCCAGGAAGCTAACTAAGCAGTGTGACGTAGAGGGGGTCCTCGAATTGCCAAATTGCTGTGGATCAATTGACTGATAAATACTAGCAAATGCCCATTCAAAAACAGGTCTTCACAGAGTAGACTGGGTATGGGGATAATGGCAACTGGAATGTAGACTACCTTAACATCAGGGTGCAGTGCCTTGTTGCAGACAATACTCCTTGGCTTGTGGAATGAAACAAGTCATGAACCAATCCTCAAACAGTACTAGGGTCATCCAGGCTTTCTTGTTACTTCAATAAAACACTGGCAGTTTGTGCTTGCTGACATGTTTAAAAGCCCTTGGGTTCTCTGAATGATATATCATGAAGGGCTTTATCTTGAAACCAGCTACATTCCCCCCCAACAGAAGTATAATTCAGTCCTTGAATGCCTTGAATCCCAGCATTGTTTTCGCCTCTGTGGATGTATGTCTGTTCAGACATGCGCTTCCATAATAAGCCAGTTTCATCCACATTGAATATTTGTTCAGGCAAATAATTTCCCTCCACGATGACACGATCTAGCTCCTCCTTAAAAGCTTCGGCAGCACCGACATCAGCACTAGCTGCCTCTCCACTCTCCTTTACATCATGCAAACTGTAGTGGTTCTTAAATCTGTTAAACCACCCATGACTTGCTGTGAAGGTTAGGCCACACTCATCTCCTGCCTGTTCCATCAGGCTTTCGAAAAGGCTTCTTGCCTTAGCCTGTAGGGAGAAGGTTTAAGGGTAAACGCTTTTGTATCTGGTCTTCCATCTATATCACAAGTAATTTTTCCATCTCATGAATGGGACCTTGTCTTTTCTTCGTTATTTTAGTTACCTTTATAGGTACTGATCATTTCACTACCTCACGAATATGTTCCTTGTCCTTCAAAATAGTAGATATGATCGAGTGCGAGAAGCCTAGGTCGCGTGAGATTGTTGCTACAGTTTTTCCATTTTCATACTGCATTATGATCTTCATTTTCGTCTCAAAAGTAATTGACTGTCTCCTTTTCTTCTAAGCACCACCAGCACTCTCACTTCTATGCTTTCCAGTCATTCTAAAGTGAATTAGATACGAAAATATTGTCAGTACACAGCGCGATCAATTGCGGAAACAGCGACAGCCAAACACCAACTAAGCGCTCTATGGCGTGGGTGCTGTAGCTACGAGGCGACCCAAGCCACGCGACGCTCTCGTACGGGACGGAAACGTTTCGGTCTAGAAAATACATGCGACATTTGAAAAAAAAAAATTGTAGCGACTGCGGCGGTCGTATGTGCGGGTGGTCGTAGGTCAAGTGGTCGTAAGTCGGTGAGTAGCTGTAATGAAAATTGCAAACTATATTCTTTAAATAATGTTTCTGAATGCACCTTATACAATATAAATGAATACTAATATGGTCACACAAGAGGAGAAGGGATGCCATTGTTTTCATTTGTGTTTACAGCCGGGAGTCCGGGACGATAGTTCTACACGAGAAAATGAAAAAATAAGACCCTGGTTGTAGCTGTAGTAAAATTAATAAAAGAAAAATCATATATATGTTTTAAGTAACTTTATTTAATGTTAATAAATGGAACAATAGAAGTAGCTAACTACTAATGGTAAGGAAATAAAGCGAGACGATTGGGAACCTGTGAAAACATATCGTCATTTCTCTACATATGAATGTTAAAACAACACTTATTTACTGTTCATATATGTTTTAGATAATATTTACAAATGTAAAACAAAAATTCTACTCACCAATGGTGGTAAAGTCTAAAACATTAGGACAGCCAATGAATATTGTGCAAGTTTTTACTCAGATGACGAAGTCATCAGGTTCAACTCTTGCTGAAGCTGTAGCTTTCCATAAAGTTGTTGCTGAAACTGTTGCTGAACCTGAAGTTGATGATGCTGAATTTGATGGTGTAGCTGAAGTTGATGGTTTAGGCCTTTGAATAAGAAAGCTGTTGAAAGAACATTGCACAGCTGCTTTCTTTTCTCATTTTACATCTTTATGTAGAGGTCATTTGCGTTTATTTAAATTTTAATGTTTAGTTCTTTTAATGGATCCACTTCAGAAAAAATTTTCATTGCTTGCTGCATATAATATCCAGAGACCTCTCACCTTTTTCATATCGTTTTAGCACATATAGTTTCTCGGCTAAGCTTACACACTTTCTATTAGCTTTTGAAACAACACTACTGTGGGGTTCAGGATGTTTGGTTCACACTCAGGATGGGGTGGAGAAAGGAAACTCACAATGTGCTCTCTATATACATGTTGTATTGGATGTACAATGCAGCTTGGTGCTGGGAAGGCAGCATGGTTACAAGCGTGATGTAGAGAGAGCTGGTTGGTGAGGATGCTCAGAGGAGTACCAGCTTGTGGGTCGCCATGCTCGCCGGCGGGAGAGAGGACCGCCAGGCAGGCGGAGGAGGAGCGAGGGCCGGCAGGCAGCGGCGGAGGAGGAGGTGTGTTGCTGGCTGGTTGGTGGAGGTAGAAAGAGGACAGGTCACCACGAGATCAGGTCTTAAATGGCGGGTGTTGGTGTGGCTTAGTAGTTGACCCCCGCTCCGTGGTGTATGGCGGCGCTGGTTGACCTAGACCACGAGGCATACACTGGGGAATTGGTGGGGTCAGCTACTCAGCGACAAACAGCGTTTGTAGGGGAGAATTCCACTCCACTACCATCACTTGCTCTCTTGCTCATGTTTAATAGGGATGCAAAAATGCTGTAAGAAACTTGAGAAAGTGTTTCTCCTGTTCCTGCTCCAGGTGCGTGAAAACAAAAGGCCCGCCAAGCTCCGACTGTTGTTTACCTCTCATTAGCCAGGCAGCTTCTTTGCACAAGGCGCTCTTCATTTTTTTACATCAATTTTAATTTTTTTATAATTCATATCGGGATTTAGTTATTATTAATATGAAAATGTAATTTAATTTAATTTTTATTATATTTTGGTCGTAAATATGAATGAAATAAGGACGAAAATTGAATTGGGTCCCAAATTAACTATGGTCTTAAATATGAAAAGTTTTTGGTCGAACCTTTGTTATCAGAGGCTTTACTGTACATTGTATTTACATGCACTAAATCATATGTTTTCCCCTACAAAACCACTTTAAAATCACTTTCAATAATTGTATGACGAAACATACTAAAAAAAAATTAATCCACGAAATATCCTTGTAAAATAGGGGTGTTTCTTATGCGGTGGTGTGTCATATATGCCGGCAAATACGGTATATACCGTAGTGAGAGACCTTACATTTTGAGTGATATACTTATTTGACGTCCCAGGCGACATTCAATTTTTTATATATATCATAAAAAGTGAATTACTAATAATTCACTTCATTGTGGCAACACTGTCGTCCAAAGCCAGCAACACCACACCCAGCACCAAGGTCCACAGGACGTGACTCTGACGCTTGTTGTGGCTACTTCAGCTTTCAACAACCATTCATCAAATTCCTACTCCCAGCGTTTGGAAACCCCGCAGCTACAGACAAGCCCCAGGCACCCCTAGTCTCCAGCTCAAGTTGTTGAGACTAGGTCAGTGCTCTTGGACAACACCCGCACTGCATGTACCCTGTGACTCGTGTTGAGACCCATCGTGTGACACCCAGTGTTACCCACCTCCAGTGTTCCCAGTGCCCTTGGGTTTCATCAGGCAGCAGATAAACATCACTGAGGTCATCATATCCACCAGTTCTACCAACTCACAAGCCATTAGACTCGTCTTCGACATCATCTTGGAAACATCACTCCATCGTTAAGGTAGTCGCCATCTTGAATCTTCACTTCTCTCAACAAGGAGTGTCCGTGACCTTCCTACCCAGGTGTGTGCTACACTCCGCTGAACTGTACGGTTTTCAAGACCAGATTTTCAATCAATTCCCAGAATTACGATCAAGTCTACATTAATAGGTATGTCAGACATACAGTAGATTTATAAACACAAAAACAGATTCTACAGCACATCATCACACGTCAGACGCAGTGATAGGATAGTTTTTAATTTATAAGTGCCTAACTTTATATATGTATATGGACGTATTCAAATTCCAGTACTGTATTTTTCATTTTCTCATTTACTGATACTTTAATTACTTTACTTATAATTTAATTCATTTACTGTCAATGGATGGGTAAGGTTATTGTTTAGTATAATTTTATTTTATTGTTTGGCATTTATGAATAATTTCTTTAAATTACCGGGTTCAGACATTACAGACTTGGCAGAACATTATCATAGTGACTCTGAACACTCAGAAAATGCAGTCTGTCTGACACAGTGCTAGTTACTGGCCCTGGCGTTGACACTGAACCTCAGATAGATTTGCTAGGAACACGCTCATTCAAACCGGCACACTTTAATTGAGATTAGTGACCAATTTATTGATCAATCATTTGATGATTTACACCTTAATAAACTCTGGTCAAGTTTCACGTACGATACCATACCTAATTACGGGCTAGTTCCCTCTCATCCTACGGAGAAGCACAGTCTGTCAGAGATTCCTCCTTTACCTCCCGCAACCACTAATCCTCCAGTTATATCTAAGTTGTCTAACTACTCACTAACCATGGCTAGTTCAGGCATGTCATTTAACAATTCTAACATTGTTCACGTATTACCACACAGTGACCGCATTCGCGAGTTCACGGCGGAAGATGTTTATCGCGTAACTATGTTTTTACGGTCTTGTGAGGATGTAACGCAGAACATTTCTATCATGGGAGATGAGAATTGGAAGGCTTTTGTCCGTGGTCACATAAAGGAAGGTAGTTTCGCTAGTGAACATTTGGATGCTAGTAGTCTGGTGGATCCTTCATATACTGAGTTTAGAAAGACATTAATTGCTCTTTTTGAGTTAAAAGTACTAAACGGTCACCTGAATTGGATTTTTAGATGGGTTGACCGTCTTCCTTGTATGGTTCGAGTAGAGGATACTACGAAAGTGTCTCCATAGCGGGTGATGTCTGTCAAGATATCAAAGCTAATTTCTGTGGTTCGGAGTGGCTGCATGGTGATGACAAGATGACATCAGACAATTTTGCAAAATTAATTGAATTTGCTACTTTTCTATTGAAGATACAAGACCCTGCGTATACTCAAACAAAGACAGTTGACTATACCTGTAAGGATACAATTCTTGCTTATGCATGTAAGATCGCAATTAAGACACCTCATATTCCCCAAGCCAGGACGGTAACACCTGTGGCCCCGGTTCAACAAAGAGTTCCCAAGAACTCTGGCACAAAAATTAAACAACCTGCAACAAGAAAGGGCATAGTACTATTGACTTTTGTTACCGGCTCAACCAAATTGGTGTCAAACCCAAACACCACACACCCCTTAACACAAATCCACGAACGCAACAAGACCCACACAAATCTTATTCAGCAGCTGCTCAGACCAAATCTACTATGGAACCGACAGTTGATATGTGGTGTGTGTATCATCAGTCTGCCTCCCATAATTTTGACGACTCAAGTTCTCCAACAATGTCGGGATATAGGGTATGAGATACCCCAGGTATCACACCAGCGGACATTACGTCATCGCTATCATAAGAGGTCCGGGGAAGATCAGTGCCTTTCCAGAAAGATGTAGAATAGGTACACTAGTACCAATTCACAGCAGCACTTTTGTTGCAGCCTCATTAATAGTGGCGCTGAACAAAGCTGAAGTGTTATCTGTTTAGGCGAGGGTTTGTGCAATCAAACTTGCACTAGATATAGATAAGAGTGTGTTTGCAATTGTACTCTCATTTGCATCCCATCAGGAACTACAACGATGTTCCCCTCACCGAGATTTTAAAATTAGACCTACTGACATCGATCTCTCAGGCGTTTCGGGTGCGCAGCTGGACATTGACGAAGTGGTGACGCTACCATTACGTTTTTCTAGACGTGGTAAACCATTTTCTACAGAGTTTTATATAGTCAAGGACTTACCAGATGATGGATTAATTGGTCTTCCAACTCTTAAACACACGATAGATGTCCATCCAAGCCAACATATCATCACTGTTAGTGGTGTTACCTCTTGTGCCATGTACAAATGTGTACTATTGCTCTCCGCAAGGGTGAATGTTTTGTCCACCGCTCCTACTACGAGGAAGATGGATACCGAGTCAAAGCAAGTTCCAGCCCCCTCAGACTAATTCATTGTAAATAAAATTTATAATAAAAAAAAAAAAAATAAAATAATAATGATAATAATAATAATAATAATAATAATAATAATAATAATAATAGTAATAATACTGTAATAATAATAATAATAATAATAATAATAATAATAATAATAATAATAATAATAATACAGTCATGCGCCGGTTTACGTCTTAGATATGTTCTTGGAAACATGACGTTAACCGAAATGGACGTTGTCCGATCATCACATAAACTTTTTATTTATACTTACGTGTATGTGGAATACTATATACGTACATATACACTTTTACTCTTAAATCACTACTGTAATGTGATACAGGTGATTAATTTTTATCTCTTGTGCAAAATACATGACGTTTATATTAAAATTATTCACTGTTTTACAAGGATTCCAGCAACGCCGAGCAGATGGGGGAGAGAGAGGGGGAGCGAGCGAGGGGGCGTGGGGGGAGGGGAGGTAGTACGTTTGACAGTTGGCACAGGCCCAGGTCTAACGCGTGTATATTTATCAGTTCTTAGGTGACTAAGCTTCTCTCTTATAAAAAGCCAGTGAAATGACCTGGGTGAATATAATTAACATAGCTGGGATTCTTGTAACATACTGATTAATTTGAATATAAACATGCTATAATTTGCACTAGACAAAACAATTTTAGTACCATAATCAAATTAGTACATGTGCACTCCAGCTTTGCACTAAGAAATCTATGTAAATCTACCCAAAAATACAGTTGAAAAACTTTTTATAAAATGTACTATACTGTACACTAATGTACAACAATTTTTATCTCTTGAGCAAAATATATGACGTTTATATTCAAATTATTGGCTGTCTTGCAAGGATTCCAGCAATGCAAATTATAATCTCCTAACTTTAGTCTGAGATATTATATAAGATAAAAACTGTAAGCCTAAAAGCCTGGCTGGGGGGGGGGGGACTGACGGCTCCGCCACCCAGCGAGGGGTTGGGGGGGTGGGGGGGGTTGAGGTGATAAGTTTGAGGTGAAGGTCTCTGTGTGTTTATTTAACAGTCCTACTAAGCTTCTCTCATTTTAAAATGCCAGTGATATGACCTAGGAAATATAATTAACATAGCTGGGATTCTTGTAAGATACTGATTTATTTGAATATAAACATGTTGTAATTCGCACTAGACATAACAATTTTAGTACCGTAATCAAATTAGTACATGTGCAGTCCAGCTTTGCACTAATTTATTTTACGTTTATTTTAGTTGGTGTATGTGTGTGAATGTAAATGGGTGAAAATAAATGAAGAAATTTGTGTAAATCTACCCAAAAATACAGTTGAAAAACTTTTTATAAAATGTACTACAGTATTGTACACTAATGTACTACATTTTTTATATCTTGAGCAAAATATATGACGCTTATATTCAAATTAATCTCTGTCTTGCAAGGATTTCAGCAATGCAAATTATATTATCGTAACTTTAGTCTGAGATATTATATAAAATAAACATAAAGAAATCACCAATCTTTTATCTTGAACACAGGGTGGTGGGAAGAGAGGGGGGGGAGGTGAGGTGACAGAATGTCTGGCGTTTGTTTGTTTATTTATTTGAGATAAGATTTGACAGTTGGCGCTGAAGGCCTGCCTGCGTGTTTATTTATCATTACTTAAGAGTGACTAAGCTCTTCTCATAATTTTCCACCCAAACGACCTGGGTGAATATAACTTACATTGGAGGGATTCTTGTAAGATAGTAATTTATTTGAATGTTTTTTTTTTCAATTTAAATTTTAATTGTTTATTCCTTGATAGAGGAAGCGGGATCCTAGTGCTGTCACTTGGTACCCCTGTACCATAACACCAGAAGCAACTGGCCAGTGTCACAAGTATATACAGTACAGTACAGTCCCCTTGGTTATCGCGCCTAATTGGGACCCCGCCGATAACGAAAGTACAGAACCTATGGGATTTATTCTAATTGGTTCCAGGCACCCAAGACCCAACCCCAAGTTTCCCATTTTACGACCATTTAGACCCACTAAATATATATATAATGTTATGGTAAATATCATAAACACACATAGGCATGGCTAGGTTTATTACAAAGTGATGAAAAGGGTACGCTTAATACTGTAGTCCACAAAACATGTAGCTATGCTTTTTTTATTTGGTCCCCCGTCATACGAGTCCGTTTTCTCTCACATCAGGACGCCTGAGTCCTCCGTTTTCTCTCTTAATCTTAGAGTGCACCAGAAACTTTACTATTTTTAGTAATGCCACAGAATTTGAAATTGCAACCCCAATTGCAACTTGCAATTGTTGAGGCAACTAGATATGTCTGATTACAGCAAATGTGTTATTGTCAATTTGTAGGTGAAAGATTTTATCCTTAATAGATGTAGGTTAACATTTCACCTGTAGGCAAATGCTTAGAAAAGCCTAAGTAAGGAAGCATATACTTTTAACACATAATATCTGACCAGTATGGGGAGGATCATCGTGTCTCCGTCAGGAGGTCGTGGAGTGGTGGTCCAGCAGGCGTCATGTGCTTTTTTTTGGGGGGGGGGGGCACGGATGTATATGCAATCGGACGTTAGCCGGCGCATGACTGTAATAATAATAATAATAATAAAGAACCATAAAGAAATACAAAAATGAAAAAAGATCAAAAGTGAGAAATAATATATGTATGTGGTGTTGTCAAAATTAAGACAAACAATTGAGACCCTGCAATTTTGTGTAAATGAGGCAGAAAGTCAGATCAGCAACCTGGGACTTGGTCACAATTTTTGTGATGCCATATGGCAGCAGGGTCTACCATTAGACAATACATTATGCTTCCAATATCTTCCCAGGCAGTAGCACCTCCCTCTTTGGTAGCTGCCTACTATCTACTACCTGTCTACCTTATGGTAGGTGACCCGACTCCTAGCACCTCACACGCACCACCCAGCAACCTTGAAGTGTTATCAGTTTGTGAATTTTGGAAGAAATATAATATTAAAAATACAGTGGACAGAATTGTTGAGGCATGGCGTAAGATTAATGTTACAAAAGTGCTACACGCATGGAAGCCTTTGTTCACTAACCCTGAGGTAAGTGGGGCAAAACAGACCGCGGAAAGCGGGGAGAAGCAGTCCATGGTGACAACACTAATGGACACAGTGGAGGCAGCGCGCTCAGTCCCAGCACTGAGATTTTTAGATGTTCAGGTTGAATATTTGCCAAATTCGTGGGGGTTAGGTTCTCAAAATGGCCGCGAATAACCAAATCAGTGAATAACATTTGCTGACCAGGGGGGTGGGGGGGGGGTACATTTTTGCTTGTGTACAAAGAAATGTATATTCCCTTCATGTGTTTGCCCTTAGGACAATAATTTCTTTTACCTGTACAGTAAACCCTCCAGTTTGCCGACTTTCTGTTTGGCAAATTTGAAGTTGGTGGTCAAAATTAAAAATACCCTGCCCTCCATTTTGGCGACAGTTTAACTTTAAATGCAATCACAACTATTGATTGTCGAATAATAAATTCAAGATAAATCTCGCTTAATACTACTGGTCAGTAATATTGGTGAGTATTTACCGAGCGCAAAGTGCCAGTCAGCTGTTCAGGCAGCCATTTTGACCACATCAGCCCACATTCTCACGGCTTGTTTGAGTAACCTTGGCCTTTGTGTACCTTTTTTTTTCATCCCCTCTTTCTTGGCGCGGTGTTCTCGCTCGGATTATTGGCCTCAAAAGTACCTGGGGGGATTGGAGGGGATGATAGTGGTGGTGAAAGACCGTCTGAGCGCCCGGGTGGTTCAAATGATGGGGTAGAAACAAAGACGAAAATTTTTCGTAAGTATCGGGTTGGGAAGAAAATGAAAAAGTATTCATTTGAAGATAAGAAAAAGATTGTGGATATGATTGAGCGTGGAATGAAAATAAGTGAGATAGTAAAGTTAATGAATTGCCCTGAGTCAACTGTGAGAGGAATAAGGAAAAAGAAAGGTGAAGTGAAGAAATGTATAAATATGGCTGAAAAATACTTTGGTTTGGAGGTGTTATATATATATATATGTATGTTTATATGTTTAGGCTTGTATGAACACGAAATGTGTTAGGCACGCTGTAAACAGGAACAGAGAATAAACGCCCAGCCAGACCGACCATGTGCTTGTCATTCTCCCATTAAATAACGCAAGATACTACACTGGTGACGAGGATGGGATTCACAAAGTGTTGGTGAAGTCCTTGAAGAGAGGATAGTGACCACTGAAGGGAAGGCTACTCTGAACCTGGAGAATTTAAGTGAAGAGAGCAACCATAGCTGGCGTCAGTGGATACATCGGACGATTGGGGGAATACAGTGGTCCCTCGGTTAACGAGCACAATCCGTTCCAGCATGTTGCTCGTTAACCGAAAAACTCGTTAACCGAAACCATTGTTTCAATGGGTTTTTGGGTAATTGGTTCCAGCTCACAGAAAATTGCCTAAATTCAACAAAAAATGTAGAAAAGCACACTTACTTTGAGGTGTGTATGTAGAAGGCTCCTGGATGATGTTGATGATGATGGTGGGAATTAGAATGGGGATGGAGGAGAAGGGAGAAGAGAAGGCATTGGGGTGGAAGAAGAGTCACCCATGGTGCCATTTCACCCATAAAATTTTAGTTCTCTTGGTGTAATTCAAGATTATTTTCTTTAAATCAACACTGCACTGCATTATATATTGTCAATATGTAAAATAAATTTCAAAATGACCAATAATTTGCTTGGAAACACAGATAAAAAGCATTTAGTTGAAGAGAGTCTCAAGCAATATGTTACCTCCACTGAAAAGAGAGAGAGACTAACGCCTGTTTGTGTGTTATCAGGCTGGATGGCGTGCCAGAAACTAGTTTCTTTACCTTCAACTATGTTCAATAATTGTTAAAATGACTAAAAAATATTAATATTAAACTTTTAAAATTATTGAATAGTATAAACTTCTTGATATTTACTAACATAGTAAGGAATTTAAGCCCTAAAACCGATTACTGTATTGGCGGACTAATACTACAGGTGGTGGACCGCCAGATGCAAGCGAAAACATGTTGAGGTCGGCTTGTAAAAAACTCGTTAATCGAGGGATTGCTCGTTAACCGAAGTTAAGAATCATATGGAAGGTAACTCGTTAACCGAAATCTCGTTAACTGAGGCGCTCGTTAACCGAGGGATCACTGTATGATGTAGACAAGGAAGATTTCACATCATATTGTGAGAGAATGGACTTCTTTCTGGCAAATGAATTAATGGACGACGGTGGTGATGCTCAGAAGAAGAAAGCCCTTCAAGAGAAAAGGAAAGAAATTTTTTTGACAGAGGTAGGAGCTAATGTTTATTCTACTCTGATCAATCTGCTTTCTCCAGACAAACCCAAGGACTCCTCACTGATTCAGATTACCAAGATTCTGAAGCAACATTTTGATCCTGCTCCACTTGAGATCGCTGAAAGTTACAAATTTGGCACCAGAGATAAAGGTAAAGATGAATCAGTAAGTAATTATATAGTAGCTTTGAAGAAGTTATCCATTCACTGTAACTTTGGACAGTTCTTGAACCGAGCTCTAAGAGACAGGTTTGTAATTGGCCTGAATTATGAAAAAATACAGAATAAGTTAATGAACACCACTAACTTAACTTTTGAAAGTGTATGTCAGATAGCCACAAGCATGGAATTGGCCGAGAAAAACACCAGAGAATTTGTTCCCAATGCTGGTAGTGAAACAGTTAGCAGTAGTGGCTCAGTGTGTAAAGTAACTGTAGCTAAAAGGAATAAGTATACCACAAAACAAGGAACACATGCTGATTTAAAATGTAAGAGGTGCTGAGGGAAACATGAAAGCTTTCAGTGCAAGTTCAAGAATTCAAAATGTTACAATTGTCAACGTAGAAGTGAAGTGATAAAGGTAGAGTATATGCAGTTGAAGGTGGAGAGAAGAAAATGAAAAACAGTATTCATGAGAGTGTTAGTAATTTTGGATCTGATAGTGATGAGAGTGTCCATGTGTTTACTATTTACACCAGTTGTGAAGAGAAAGTTAAACATAGGTATAATGTGGACTTGTGTATTAATGACACACCTGTAACCATGGAAATGTATACTGCAGCTGATTTCTCGATAATGAGTAAAGATATGTATGAGAAACTATTTGCGCATGTGCCTTTAGAAGACTCGGGTGTCAAGTTGAGAACTTATACTGGAGAGATTTTGAACACAGAAGGTAAATTAGAGTGTGAGGTAAAGTACAAAAATCAGAATTTAAAGTTGTCATTAATTATAGCTCGTTATGTGAATAGACCAACTTTGTTAGGTAAGAACTGGTTGTGTGAGCTTGAGATGGACTGGAAGGAGATATTTAGTGTTAGAATGTGTAACAGTATTCCAGGTCTTGAGAAATTGCTTGAAAAATACAAGATTTTATTTGTAAAGGGACAGGATGGTATAAAGGGTTATGAAGCTCATATCACCATTGACAAAGATGTTACACCCATATATGCTAAGTCCAGACCTGTTCCTTATGCATTGAAAGGTGAGGTTGAGAAGGAATTAGACAGACTTGTGAGTGAGGGAATTATTGTGAAAACCGCCAAGAGCAATTGGGCTGCGCCAATAAATCTGTTAGACTATGTGGTGATTATAAAGTTACCATTAATCAAGCTGTTGAGGATGAGCAATATCCCTTACCCACTTCTCAAGATTTGTTTGCTGCACTAACAGGTGGAACCATTTTCACTAAGTTAGACTTGTCCCAAGCATATGCTCAGGTCTCTGTTGATGCTGAAAGTCAACAGTACCTTACCATCAACACTCATAAAGGATTGTATAAGTTCAAAAGGTTGCCTTATGGTGTTAAAAGTGCACCAAAGTTATTTCAGTGCATCATGGACAAAATTCTTGTGGGTGTTCCCAATGTGTTATGTTTTCAGGATGATGTCGTTATTGTTGACAGTGACATCCAAAATCATGTCAAAACCCTAGCCACAGTATTCGAAAGATTGTTGGCACACAATGTCAGGCTCACCAGGAGCAAATGTTCATTCCTAGCTAAAGAAGTAACTTATCTTGGCTAGAAAGTGAATGCAGAAGGGCTGAGACCTGTAGAAGATAATGTAGGAGCCATAGTAAATTTACCTGCTCCAAAAAATGTCAGTGAATTGAAAGCTTTCCTAGGTATGATACAGTATTATTCAAGGTTCTTGAGTGGACTTTCATCAGTTTTAGCCCCTCTGCATGAACTTTTAAAGAAAGGGATACCATGGAAATGGAACAGTGCAATTCAGAAGTCATTTGAAGATTGTAAAGCTGCTCTGTCTAGTACTGATGTTTTGGTCCACAATGTTACCAGTAGAACACTAAAGCTTGCTTGTGGTGCATCGGGCTATGGATTAGGTGCTGTCATAAGTCACATAATGGATAACGGTGAAGAAAGACCCATTGCATATGCCTCGAGAACTCTTACCCAAAGCGAGAAAAATTATGCACAAATAGAATAAGAGGCTTTGTCTATCATATTTGGAGTAAAGAAATTTCACCAGTATCTATACGGGAGGAATTTTGTTTTAATAACTGATCACAAGCCTCTCTTGACAATTTTGGGTCCTAAATCACCTGTTCCTACACTTGCTGCAGCAAGAATGCAGAGATGGGCTGTGATATTGTCGGCATATGACTATGAGATACAGTACAGACGTTCAGATGATCATTCCAATGTAGATGCTTTGTCAAGGTTACCATGCAGTGGATCAGATGATGGAGTAGAGCCTAAGGTTTATGCTGTTACCATGATAGCAGAAGATTTTCCAGTCACCTCCGGAATGACTGCTCATGAAACTAGGAAAGATGTTGTATTAGGAAGAGTCCTGGAGTATACACTAAATGGATGGCCAGAGATTTGTCCATCCTTAGACTTTCAACCGTATCATTTAAGGAGATGTCAATTATCAGTAGAACAGGGATGTGTGTTGTGGGGTATGAGAGTGTTAATTACACAGTGTTTTAGAGGGCAAATTTTGAATGAACTGCATTTTGAACATCCAGGTATATGTGCTATGAAAACACTGGCCCGAAGTTTTGTGTGGTGGCCTAAACTGGTGATGGTGAAATAGAAATGATGGTACGTGAGTGCTCTGTTTGTCAGAATGTTAGGAGTATGCCACCCAGCACACCTTTGAAAACCTGGAAATGGCCTACCCGTCCCTTCCAAAGAGTACACATTGACTTCTGTGATAAGGGAACAGACAAATTTCTTGTATTAATTGATAGTCATTCAAAGTGGATTGATGTTAAGCACATGTACAGTACTAATGCTGGTAGCACCATTGATGAATTAAGATTAATATTTGCCGAACATGGAATACCAGAAGAGGTAGTTTCTGACAATGGTCCTCTATTCCAATCATCAGAGTTTAAAAACTTCATGAGATTCAACGGTGTAAAGCATGTACTGACCCCACCATATGATCCTGCCTCTAATGGTGCAGCTGAGAGATCAGTTAGAATTGTAAAGGAAGCACTTTCCAAGCAGGTAATTCAAGGAACTGTAGGAAAATCAATGAAACACAGACTAGCAAATTTCTTACTCAGATACAGAACCACGCCACATAGTGTGACAGGATGTACTCCTGTAGAGTTAATGGTGAAGAGGCAGTTGAGAACAAGATTAAGTTTAGTTAAGCCAAGTCTGTTTGAAGTTGTAGAGAGGAAACAAGCTCAACAAAAGATGTATCATGATAAGATTTCCAGTGAAAGAGTGTTCAAGGTAAATGATAGGGTGAGAGTTAGGAATATGGCTAAAGGTTATGGTACTGTACATGCAAAGTGGATAACTGGTGTCATTGACAAGGTATGTGGATCTAGGACATATTTAGTGAAATGTGGTAACTCTTTGAGATATGTTCATGTGGATCACATCATTCAGGCACATGACGAGATGAATGTAGCACCAGGACATGATGATAAACTTGACACAGTTTCAGATGATCATCATCATGATGATGTCAAAGATGATGTTTCCCAGCATCCACTCACTGTGTCAACTGACTGTAGTGATGATATGTCTGTCACTGATAATGCACAGAGTGCAAGTGAAACCCCTGTACAACTTGATGGAGGGAATAGTCCGAGAAGATCAAACAGAGTTAGGAGACCTGTAATTAAATTAGACCTCTAATTATGTGAATTGTGAACAGGCCTTTCAAAACTATTTAGTTAAGAAGTTATATTTGTTGTGTTCTATTCCCTTCTTCCCTGCCATATGTAATTCTGTAAGTTTTGTTTATTTCGGATTTGTAGCAGCCATGCTCTCTTTTGAAAGGGAGAAATAGTGTTATATATATGTATGTTTATATGTTGCCTTTATTGAATATATATATTACATATTATGTTACTTCTTACCAAAGTCAGAAAGTGTTTAGGCTTGTATAAACACGAAATGTGTTAGGCACGTGGTAACCAGGAACAGAGAATAAGCGCCCAGCCAGACCAATCATGTGCTTGTCATTCTCCCATTAAATAATGCAAGATACTACAGGAGGAGGTGCAGCACATTGAAAGAAACAACAGATAAAAAGTGCTTGACGAGATGGATTTCCCGTAGATCTAAGGACAAAGCCAGTGTCAGTGGGCCTCTGATTAGGGAACAGGCCAGACTTTTCTATGCTGCTATTTGTAAAAAAAAAAGACAAATCAACCCTTCTTCATTTGTGACTTCAAAAGGCTGACTGGACAAATTCAAGCACCGGTGTGGTGTGAAATATTTGTTATACCAAGGTGAAATCTCGTCTGCTGATGAGGTTGCAGCTGCATCTTTTCCAGAAGTAGCAAGACAGATTGTGGGAGAAGGCAGCTATACACTTGACCAGATAAACAATTGTGATGAAACAGGCCTCTATTGGAAGCTGTCACCATGGGCAACATTTATTTCAAAGAATGAAAAACAGGCCAGAGGTGTTAAGATGGCCAAGGATCGAGCAAGTGTTCTGTTGTGCTGCAATGCATCAGGTGACCACAAAATGAAATTCCTTATTATTTATCATGCATCCTGCCCCCAGCTTATAAAAATTGTGATATGAACAAACTCAATATCCACTGGCGTATCAATGCCAAAGGTTATACGAATGCCCTTCTGTTGGTGGAGTGGTTTGATGACATGTTTGTGTGCGAGGCAAAGGAAAATGCAAGCGAAAGAACCTGGCATTCAAAATATTGCTCTTTCTTGATAATGCCCCCTGGGCATGCCAAGTATCTTGTAGGCTGCCATCCAAATGTCCAGGTGTGCTTTTTGCCTCCTAATACAACCAGCAAAACTCAACCCCTTGACCAAGAGGTCATAGCCAACATAAAGTTGATATTTTATAAACAAGTGCATGACCGGCTAAGAAGGCAGACCGACACACAGGATGAAATGGGGGAGAAAGAAAGGGAAAGTGGTAGCGAGGTAGATAACGCACCCTCGCCCTCCCCCCCCATCACACTTGTCCCCCCCTCCCTCCCCCACCACACCTGTCCCCCACCCTCTCCCTTGGATGAACAGGCAGAAGTTGTTACTGTCCAGGCATTTTGGAAAATATTCAATATTCGTGAGGCAGTCAATTATCTGGTGTCAGCCTGGAACCAGATAACGAAAGCAACAGTTCACCATACCTGGATGTCGTTACTCCCTCATCTTGCTAAGTCACAGGATAGCCGCCAGTGACAGGAAGATCTCTTACGGGAGACAGTTCAGTCAGTCCAAAGTATCCCGGCCCCTGGCTTCAATAGCGTGAACGAGGACCAAATTAACGAACTTTTAGGAGCAAATAAGGCCCCAGAAAGCATTGAGGAGATGCTGAGAGAAGAAAACCAAGTTCAGCAAGAAACACCCCCACAAATTGTGCAACAACTCGTGGTCTGTTCATGTTCCTAGGCATGTGTGACATCCTCGAAGAGCAGATGTTGTTGGTTGAGCCAAACCATGATGCTCGTGGAATGATCATGGGTTTGCTTAATAAAATACGAGGTCGCTACCAAGAAATTTATAACAAGAAAATAAATGACGGCAAACAAGATCTGATCACTCGTTACTTGAGCCACAAACAAGAAGAAAATAGGCAAGTTATTGAAGCACTTGAGGTGGAAGATGAAGGGGAAGAATATTGTCATGACCTAGCTAGCCCACCAGAGAACTTCTATTTTGAAGGCTTTGATCAAGTGGTGGCAGTGGTGGAGGAGGAGGAGGGAGGGGAGAGACTGGAGGCTTGGGTGGGGGGCGACGGACGTTAACCTTCCTTCCCCAGCCTCAGATACCACCTTAGTGTACATTAAGCTCCTCAACTTTAATTTTAAGGTTGGTTTTTCTATGTTTATGTCGATTGACTAATTATTCATTCTCTTTCAACAATAAAAATATAGGCTATATGTGGGTAAAATGGGAAAAATTTGAGACTTTGGGTAGCCTCTCGGTACTAGTTAGGCCTTTTCCCATTGGATTAAGCCCTCTGATTTGGCCATTCTGGGTTTGGGAGGGATTTTCGGCACCAATTAGTCACCAAACTGGAGGTTTTACTGTGTGTGTGTGTGCGCGTGTGCGTGTGCACGTGCGTGCGGACACACACAATACACATACAAATAAATAATAATGGAAAATCCTCTCACAAATAATCAGACACAAATGTATTAAAAATGTTGAATTCTACTCTCGAAGTCTACTCTGTGCTTTATTAATAGAGCCCGGATGTTTAGGCAAAATGCCATAAAATGCCTTTTTTGCCTTTTTTTAGGGAATTGCGAGTGATGATGCCTATTCTACAAAATAATATCCTATTGTGCTTTTTTGCACATATTTCCACAAAGTAACACTCCAAACACGAAATTAAAGTTTTGGAACACCATAAAACTTAGAAAACCACACCCATAAAACTTGGCAACACCGCTTTTGTCGGCACAAGACGTATACGAGTCGACGCACTGCCTCAGTACAGTACTAGGATAGATTGCTATGCATTGATCTTGCATTCATTGCTTCAAACTATGGAAACCTGCCAGAGGCCATCAATGCACTGGAGAAATGCAACATGCCTTGGATTGATGCTTTGAAGTGTTTTGTGACAATCGTTGCTGATATAACTCGGGTTTCCGGTAAGAAAGGAAAATCTGTAAGTGAAAATTGTGAACGAGTGATTGCTGCAAACCGAGACCTGGAAAAAAATCAAGAATACTGGAAAAGTTCTTGAAGGACAGAATGATGCAGATGTTGGGGAAATGAATCCGCAGACTGTGGTATGTCTTAAATATGCTCCTGTGACGTCGGTGGAGGTAGAGAGACCATTCTCACTCTTCAAGCATCTTCTATCTGACAGAAGGCATGGGTTCAAATTTGAAAACATCAAGAAAATGCTTGTTATTTCATGTAACCAGACTGATTAACCTGCATGAGTAATAGTTATGGAACTTATGTAAAGTTATATTTCTAGTTTTATTTCTATAATTGCTCTGGGAATAAATGCCTTTTAATGCCTATATTGCCACTTTATTTTGCCCTTTTGCCTGCCTATTTTGAAGTTTTTTAGTGCCTAAACATCCGGGCCCTATTTATTAATAACAAAGCACATTTTTAATACATTTGTTTCTGATTATTTGTGAGAGGATTTTCCATTATTCTTTATTTGTATGTGTTTTGTGTGTGTGTGTCTTCACACACACATATCTGTACAATACAGGTAAAAGAAATTACTGTCTCTAGAACGAATGGCTACCTGTCCCAGCCGTGAAAATGCCAGCAACTTTAATACTACCCTTAGACATTCTTGGGTACATCCAGGGTGTCATCTGTAAATAATCGAGGTCTGCGAATTAAAAATCCAAGAATTATCAGGGCATGCTGTACTGTACAAAATATAGGATTGCTTTTTCTGTCTTTAATTTTATTTTATTCATATGTAAAGTACAGTAATTGGTTTCCAGCTTCACCATTGGTGTGATCCCCCAACCCCTATTTTTCTCGTAAGGTTTAATTATTAACATCCGTGATTTTTTGGCAATTTCTAGGAGGGTGAATGTTGAGTTGCATCTATAGAGCACTGTTTTTGTAGTCGATTATCTTTTTGTATGTATATTTTCTTGTCTAAATATTCTCCCTGTCTTTCTTTGGTGCAGGTAATAGACTTGAAAGGTATAGGAACTGGACACAGCCTTAAAGTGCTTCAAGAAACACTTGAGACTGGCACTTGCAGGGAGATGGTGGTTAAGAAAGACTTTGAGAAATACAAAGTTATGAAGGTAATATGAGTATTCTTTCTTCACATCTGTCTTAGCATTTTTACCGATACTTTCCACAACTGCATCACTTGATGTATTTATACTCACAACTTCCTTACTAAAGCTTAACTTTGGCATCACCTGATGTATTTATACTCACAGCTTCCATACTAAAGCTTACCCTTCACTTCACTTGATGTATTTATACTCACAGCTTTCACATTAAAGCTTACCCTTCGCATCGCTTGATGTATTTATACTCACAGCTTCCACACTAAAGCTTACCCTTGGTATCACCTTCTACAAGCTAACTGTCATGGTTATTCTTTACTTTTTTATTATTTTATTTATGCAAAATTGTTTATGTATTCTCTCTTATTATATTAAATATTCCTACAAGTTTATGTTTTTTACTTATAAAATGTCAAAGTAACCGGTTATAAACTCATAATAAATAAACACAGACCTTCGGCCCCAAATGTCAAACATGTCACTGTCCCCTCCCTCCCTCTCTCCCTCCCAGCCAGGGTTTGGTGTTTTAGGCTTAAAGTTTTTATCTTATATAATATCACAGACTAAAGTTAGGAGAATATAATTTGTATTGCTGGGATCCTTGAAAGACAGCGAATAATTAATTGATCAATCAATATCAATTTCCAGTCAGCAATTAAGGACACCACCAGATACATTGTTGCTCTACCCCTGAATCGGTTCTGCCTAATTCCTAATCCCTGATATCTGATTTTTCCCTTATATTCTTATCAATTTTTAAAATCCTACTTCTCCATAACTTCTCACTAAATTATGTTGAAATTCATGTGGAATATAGGTAATTTACTCTTCTTGAATGTAACATATAAATATTTTTGATTTTCACTTTTGTATTGGATACATGAATTTTTTTCCTAACTTACCATCTTTTCCTCCAAATATTTATAAGGATAAATCAGCAAATAATAAACCAAGCCAAATTTAGATATTAAATCTATGTTATTAAAATATAATATAAAATTATATAATATAATTACCTAAGCTAGCCCTGTACTTTTAAAATAGCGGTACCCAAGAATAAGTGATGACCTAACTTTAAAAAGGTACTTAGCTATTATTTTAGGGGCTGCTATGAGTTGTAAAGAGTCTTGGAGAAACTGAGATGCTAGAATAATCCTTGGGTTGCTGGCTGTCTGCCAGATCTTGAGAGTTGCGTTTGCCTCCCGTGAAGTGTGAAATGAGAATGGCATTTCTACCTCCTTGTACAATTGCGTGACACAATCGAGCAGTGATGCATAAACAAGAACTAAATATTCATTATTATTTTTCTTTACAATACTGTTTCTTAATATAAATACATATTTACTTTTTTTAGTTAACTACCGATATTGCGTAAATTAAGCGATATTAATGTGATCAATAGAGAAAGAAGAATACCGCACTACTTCCCGTGAAGTAATCCGCCTTGCGGGTGCCAAATAGTGTTTTTACAAAAATTTTTATCTACACTCCACATAATCATTTCCCTATCCTAACTAGCTAATTAAATCAATAATTAATTAGCAAATTATTTACATATACCACATTGTTATTCCAAGTTTGTTAACACACAAGATCACTACTATGGTGCTCAAGGATCTGGAGGATAAAGGTGGAAATTAATTCCCACAGAACATGTAATTACTAAATGTAAAAAATTAATACTTAGCAGCACTGCAGGCAAAGAATGAAGCATCATAGTAGGTGACACAGAGGCATGGTAGGTGATGCAGGTGGCCAGATATGCCTAGATTTTCCCAGATAATTTTATATATCTCGGCATTTCCCAAGTTATACTATAATACATTCTGAGACCACATCCATGCCGAGTTATATGAAATTCCGAGTTATCAAATGCCGAGTTATTGAGGGTTTATTGTAAGTGGGTGTTTTGTTTCCAAGTGCCTCCTCAGCTTTGCAGGATTCAAGCTGCAGTTTGCTAGTACAGTCGGCCCTAAACATACGCGGGGATTAGGTAACAGAGATACCTGTGAATGTTAAAAATCCGTGTACTTTTGCTGCCCCCCATGTCCTTATTTACCGTATATACCTGTGTGTAGTTCGAGTTTTTAAGACCAAATTATTTGGCAAAAAATTGGGGGTCGACCTCTAAACGGGTAATAGTTTCGTTAGGTTGAAAAATATTTACTAGTAACTACCAGTAAACAGTGGAAACGACGCACCAACGCACCACCAGCTGTGAGTGTCGGTACAGTTGCCAGGGCAGATCTCTTGCGTCATCATAGCTAGCCCAAAGTAGCCAAATGCATGGTATGGTAAACACAGGACGATGTAAAACATAAAGTATTCATTTTTTAAAGTTTATTTATCGATACTGTACATAAATTTTTTTCATTACATTTGAAACATCAATCTTTGTTAATTAAATTTTGAAACAAAAGAAAACTACAATACCGTATTTTCATTAAAATATTACATCACAAGTATATTTTACCTTAACTGTGATTGAATGAATATATTCTCAGAAATAAATATGGAAATGTACTATTTTGGCTGAAATGACGTACATATTATGTTAGATATAAACTAGGTTACCCCATATTTATGTGAATATGTTCTATTATGTTTTATTTTAGTTGAGGAATAAAGCGCCACTTTGAATGCGCATGTTATGTTTGTTTTGTTTTTTGTTTTTACGGAAGGTCCCGAAAATATACTGGAAAGAGCAACATCGTTTGTGTCATTGTCTGAGCCCCTCGCATCATATTTCATTGATATCCACCAAAAATGAACACTGTAACTTCAACAGGTTATGGGCCCAGGCACAGGTTGGTGTTTGATGGTGATGAAAGCAAGTATGAGTTGTGGGAAGTGAAGTTCTTCGGCCATTTAAGACTTCAAAAACTCCTCGATGTCGTTAATCAAGATGGAATCGGTGCAAAGGTGACGGAGAAGAACGCCAAAGATGACAGTAGGAAGTCATTAAAGATTCTCCGTGAACATTATCTAGGCAGCAGCAAGCCAAGAATTATTGCCTTGTATACAGAACTGACGTCACTCAAGAAATCCAATGACGAGACCATTACCGACTACGTGATACGGGCTGAAACGGCAGCAGCTTCATTGAAACTAGCAGGTGAAACCATAAGTGACAATTTACTTGTGGCAATGTTATTAAAAGGATTACCTTTAGAATATAAGACATTTTCTACTGTTGTGACGCAGAAAGAAACAGCTGTTAGTTTCTCTGAATTTAAAGTAGCATTAAGAAGTTTTGAAGAAACTGAAAAGTGTCAACAACAACAAGGTGACGATTCAGATAATGTGATGAATACAAAATTCAAAAATATGTATATTAAATGCTTTTCCTGTGGAAAATTAGGACACAGAAAATCTGAGTGCAGAAGTAAAGACAAATATAATCCTAATGAAGCAAAGCCTAGTAGGTGGTGTGATAACTGCAAATCCCCTACTCATGATACATATTATTGCCGCAGAAATAATTCAGTAAAGTCTGTAACTAACAGTGAAGAAGATAGCCATTCACTTGCATTTAGAGCTAGTGTCAGTTCTGTTTATAATAATGTAAGTAGTGATGCAAATACACAATGCCTGTTGGTAGACTGTGGAGCGACATCACATATCATAAGTGATAAATCCCAGTTTGTAAAATTTGATCAGAATTTTGATTCTTCTAACCATTGTATAGAATTGGCAGATGGTAGTAGGCAAAATGGTATTGTATCAGGTAGAGGTGATGCAAGAGTTGAAATTAATGATGTTAATGGTAATAGCCATAAAGTTCTACTAAAAAATGCTTGATGTGTTCCTTCCTATAAACAATATATTTTCTGTTTTAGCAGCCATAGAGAAAGGTGCATCAGTAAACTATACCACAAATTCTGCAGAATTGAAGGCCTCAGATGGTACAGTGTTTGATATTAATAAACATGGTAAACTGTATTATCTGAATAATGTGAACTCACAGAAAAGCAGCAGTCACACTATTGAGGAATGGCATAAAATTTTAGGGCATTATAATGTGAAAGATATACTTAAATTAGAAAATGTTGTTAATGGTATGAAAATTACAGATAAGAATAATTTTGATTGTAATGTATGCATTTCAGGTAAAATGTCTCCGTCTAGAAGTAGAGAACCTGATCAGCGAGCTACAACCAATTAAGAACTTGTACACTGTGATTTAGCAGGTCCTGTAGACCCTACTGCAAGAGAAGGTTTTAAGTAAGTCATTTCCTTTGTAGATGACTTCTCTGGTATGATAATGATTTATATTTTGAGATCTAAGAGTGATACTTTGGCAGCTACAGAAAAATTCTTTGCGGATTCTGCTCCATATGGATCTGTCAAACGACTAAGGTCTGACAATGGTGGTGAATTCACTTCCACTGAATTTAAAAGTCTAATGATTAAAAATCACATAAAGCATGAATTTTCTGCTCCATATTCACCACATCAAAATGGTACAGCGGAGCGAGCTTGGAGGTCTATTTTTGATATGGCCAGATGCTTATTGTTGGAAGCAAAGGTACCTAAGACTCTATGGACTTATGCTGCAAAAGCTTCAGCATACATTCGTAACAGATGCTACAACCCGAGGATTGGGAAAACTCCCTATGAAATGTTCACTGGAAAAAGGCCAAATCTGAGTCACATGCATGTATTTGGAAGTCCATGCCATGCTTATGTCCAGAACAAGAAGAAGTTGGACCCTCGCAGTGAACAAGGAGTGTTCATAGGATGTGATGGACTGAGTCCAGCCTATCTAGTATATTTTCCAGAGATAAATGATGTTAAGAGAGTTAGATGTGTAAAATTCAGTAACAATTTTAATCAGGAAAATGTGGTGTTAGATGTTGAACATGAATATAAAAGATATACAGCACCTAACCCAGAGCCAGAAACTGAAGTTATTACAAATGAGACAGTTGTAGAAGACAAAACCCAAACCCAAACATATGGAAGATTATGTTATGGAACTTGACTTTTCCAATATTTCCAGGTGTTCTGTTGATCTTTGCTACAGAGTTGCAGATATTCCAAGAAACTACCAAGAGGCAGTCTCATCTCCAGAGTCCATGTAGAGACATAAAGCTATGGATGAAGAAATGGAGGCTCTAAGAGACAATAACACATATGAACTCATGCCACCAGTTGAAGGTAGATCAGTAATTGGTGGAAAATGGGTCTATGCAGTGAAACTTGGCCCTGATAGTGAAGAAAAATTCAAAGCTAGGTATGTAGCTAAAGGCTATTCACAAGTTCAAGATGTGGACTATCAAGAAGCCTTCTCACCAACAGCTCATGTTACACTCAATAAGGATGTTACTGCAACAAGCAATACAAGACAACCATATAATTTACCAAATGGATGTTGAAACTGCTTATTTGAATGCTGACATAGATTGTGAAATTTATTTAGAACAGCCAGAAGGTTATGTTAAAAGTAATATAGAAGGTGAAAATTTTGTTTGTAAATTAAAGAAACCTTTATATGGTTTGAAACAAAGTGGCCAAGATTGGAACAACATGCTACATAATTTTCATTTGAGTGAAGGTTTTCATCCATCTCTTGTAGATTATTGTGTGTATACTAGAATTGTAAACAAGGTGAAGGTAATTATTATTATCTGGGTAGACGATATAATTATTCCAGCCAGTTATGATGACATACTTAGTGATGTAAAACTTTCCCTATGTAATAAATTTAAAATGAAAGATTTAGGAAAATTGTCTTGGTTCTTAGGTATGGAGTTCAAATTTGAAGATGACTGTATTAAGATAAATCAAACTAAATATTTAGAGAAAATACTTAATAGATTTAAAATGTCTGACTGCAACCCTAAGTCAATACCATGTGATTTAAGTGAGTAAAATCATTAGTAGTGACTCTAAAGGACTGTGTGATGCTAGATTGTACAGACAAATTGTCGGCAGTTTGATCTATGTAATGACTGGTACAAGACCGGATCTATCTTATGTTGTTTCAAAATTGTCGCAACATATGGCAAAGCCTACAAAAGCACTTTTTGAGTTAGCTAACTCAAAACTCAAAGTTGAAATATGTTAAAGGTACAATTCATTATAACTTAAAGTTCAGGAAATCAAACAGTCCATTAAAATTGATTGGTTACTGTGATTCAGTTTGGGGTGCATCGGAAGACAGGCTTAGTATTACAGGTTACAGTTATCAGTTAAATGAAGATGGTCCATTGATTTCTTGGAAATCTAAGAAACAGAATGTTGTAGCATTGTCCTCATGTGAAGCTGAATATATGGCTTTAACAGCAGCTATGGAAGAGACTAATTTCTGAAGACAGTTGTTAACTGAGATGCAAAATTCTAATAGAGAACCTGTAACATTGAATGCTGATAATCAGGGAGCTATTGCATTGGCTAAAAACCCTGTACATCATCAAAAGTCGAAACATATTGATATTAAGTACAGTACCATTTTATTACATCAGAAGTAGAAGATGGTATTATTAATCTGCAGTATGTTCCATCTGAAAATAACATTGCTGATATGTCCACTAAACCATTATCTAATGAGAAACTAAAGAAGTTTGGTATTATAAGAGGTGTACCCTAGTTTAAGAGGGGGTGTTAGATATAAACTAGGTTACCCTATATTTATGTGAATATGTTCCATTATGTTTTATTTTAGTTGTGGAATAAAGCGCCACTTTGAATGCGCATGTTATGTTTGTTTTATTTTTTGTTTTTACGGAAGGTCCCGAAAATATACTGGAAAGAGCAACATCGTTTGTGTCATTGTCTGAGCCTCTCGCATCATATTTCGTTGATATCCACCAAAAATGAACACTGTAACTTCAACATATTACAGTGGAAAGTGGGATAAAATCATGACGAAAACAATGACTCGCTTTCTTTCGTTGTTCAAATGATTTTACCGTAATCACTTTTCGAATGGTTTTCAGTTAAAAAACTGTTGTACTGTACTGTATTACAATAATAGTCAATCCTATCATTCAATCCTAACAGTTAATACTGTACACCCGTAATGTACTGGCTGGCATCTCCACTCGTCCCTGCTCCCACCAGTCACCGACTCACCACTCCTCTCCGCTCTATTCCTCCGCCTCCTCCACATCGTCACTACAGTATTACCCCGCCTAACGCGGTTTCACTTAACGCGTTTTATCATATACGCGGTGCCTCGCCAGAGCTGAACTTTCACTTAACACGGATTTTTTCCACATATACGCGGTGAGTGTCCGGCTCGAGACGCTATTTTTAGATTTGCCCCACCCGCCACCCTGCCTGACTGCCTGTTTTAGCTCATAAAATTCATACAAATTACCCGGCCAGAATATAATTTACATTGCTGGAATTCTTATAATTTGGTGATCATTTTGAATATAAACATCATATATTTTGCATTAAACATACAATTTTAGATAAAAATTTTTCTCTAGGTAACTATGTTATCTTTTGTGCAAAATATATGACATTTATATTCAAAATATTCCTGGTCTTACAAGGAATCCAGCAATGTCAATTATATTATCCTAACTTTAGTTTGAGGTATTATTTATTAAAATTTAGTGGTTATCCCACACATCTCCTTGGGACGGTTGGTGGGGGGTGGGGGGGAGGGAGGGACCGACCGACCATCTGTTACCCCGTGAAGAATTATTATTTTTTTTATTAACTGAAGATATTTGTTTTAGCTCATAAAATTCATACAAATTACCCGGTCAGAATATAATTTACATTGCTGGAATTCTTATAATTTGGTGATCATTTTGAATATAAACATCATATATTTTGCATTAAACATACAATTTTTAGATAAAAATTTTTCTCAGGTAACTATGTTATCTTTTGTGCAAAATATATGACATTTATATTCAAAATATTCCTGGTCTTACAAGGAATCCAGCAATGTCAATTATATTATCCTAACTTTAATCTGAGGTATTATTTAATACTAAATGTTAAAAACTCTGGAAGGGAGGATTGGTGGGGGGTGGGGGGGAGGGTTGGGACTGACCGCGCGGTTGGAAGAGGGGGGGAGGCAAGGTGGGGTACTTTGATTGACAGATAGTGTCGTGAAGATTATTTTTTTTTTATTAACTGAAGATATTTGTTTTAGCTCATAAAATTCATACAAATTACCCGGTCAGAATATAATTTACATTGCTGGAATTCTTATAATTTGGTGATCATTTTGAATATAAACATCATATATTTTGCATTAAACATACAATTTTTAGATAAAATTTTTCTCTAGGTAACTATGTTATCTTTTGTGCAAAATATATGACATTTATATTCAAAATATTCCTGGTCTTACAAGGAATCCAGCAATGTCAATTGTATTATCCTAACTTTAGTTTGAGGTATTATTTATTAAAATTTAGTGGTTTTCCCCAAAAAATTTCTCAGAGAGGGAAGAGCCAGCAGTGTAGTGTGAGAGAGGGGAGGGAGTTGAGTCCATTATTTGAATGGACATTAACTTGGCGACTGTATTTCTCTATTTCTCTTAAGTATTAATTGTGTGCATGTACCATCATAAAATTAAGATGTTATTTTTACTACAACATAGGTATGTGCCTTCAAAAAGTGGAGTTTGGGGGTCGGGCCGGTTTCTATTGGAATTAATCCCATATGTTCTGTTGTTCACTTAACGGGGATTTCACTTAACGCGGGACCCTCTGGGTTCAATTGACCGCGTTAAGTGGGGTACAACTGTACTGTTGTATATTACAATAATATTCTATCCTAATTCACTTGAATATATACTAAGATACCATATTTCTGAATATTTTCATTAAAATCCATCAAAATCATTTTCCTTGTCATTGTCTTAAGCACCAAACAGCTCTTCCCAGTCTTCTCCTTGAACAGGGCTAGAGGGTACGTGTTTTTCGAATCGTTTTCAGTTAAAAAAATGTTACATCACATGTATATTTTACCTAAACTGCGCCTGAATGAATATATTCTCAGAAATAAATAGTAGTTTTGCTGAAACGTGATGTATTTCAATGTAAAATAGGATAAAATGCATGACGAAAACAAAAGACTTTACCTAACCTTCCGATGTTCAAGAGATGTGACTCATTTTTTTAATAGTTTACGGTTAAAATACTGTTATATTACAATGATATTCTATTCATACTGTGCTTGATATACTACATTCACGGAAATGTAATATTTTTGCTGAAATGACGTACGTATTACAGTGGAAAGTGGGATAAAATCATGACGAAAACAATGACTTTCGCTTTCTTTCGTTCAAAAGATGTTACCGTAATCGCTTTTCGAATGGTTTTCAGTTAAAAAAAACTGTTGCATCACAAGTGAATTAGGATAGAATATTATTGTAATACAACAGTTTTTTAACTGAAAACCATTCGAAAAGCGATTCCGGTAACATCTTTTGAACGAAAGAAAGCGAAAGTCATTGCTTTCATCACTTTCCACAGTAATACATACGTCATTTCAGCAGAAATATTACATTAACATATTCTCAGAAATAAATAGTAGTTTTGCTGAAACGTAATGTACAGTCAACCCTCACTTTACGCGGTTAATGTAACCCACAGGGTACCGCGGAAAGTGAGAAACGCGTAAAGTGAATAACATAACATATGGGATTAAATGAAATAGAGACCAGCTGACCCCCAAACTCCACTTTTTCCAACACAATACCTATGTTCTAGTAAAAATAACATCTTAATTTTATGATGGTACATGCACACAATTAATACTTAAGAGAAATAGAGAAATACAGTCGCCAAGTTAATGTCCATTCAAATAATGGACTCAACCCCCTCCCCCTCTTCTCACTCCTGGCTCTTCCCTCTCTGAGAAATTTTTGGGGGAAAACCAGGTATAGTAATAAATAATACCTCAAACTAAAGTTAGGATAATATACTTGACATTGCTGGATTCCTTGTAAGACCAGGAATATTTTGAATAGGCCTACAAATGTCATATATTTTGCACAAAAGATAACATATTTACTCAGAGTAAACATTATATCTAAAATTTGTATGTCTAATGCAAAATCTATGATGTTTATATTCAAAATGATCATCAAATTGTAAGAATTCCAGCAATGCAAATTATATTCTGGCCGGGTAATTTGTATGAATTTTATGAGCTAAAACAAATATCTTCAGTCAATAAAAAAAAAAAATATTCTTCACGACACTATCTGTCAATCAAAGTACCCCACCTTGCCTCCCCCCCTCTTCCAACGGGGCCAGATGGTCGGTCAGTCCCAACCCTCCCCCCCACCCCCCACCAATCCTCCCTTCAAGAGAAAGGTTGGGTGAAAAAACTAGATTTTAACATTTAGTATTAAATAATACCTCAGATTAAAGTTAGGATAATATAATTGACATTGCTGGATTCCTTGTATAACCAGGAATATTTTGAATATAAATGTCATATATTTTGCACAAACGATAACATATTTACTCAGTAAACATTATATCTAAAATTTGTATGTCTAATGCAAAATATATGATATTTATATTCAAAATGATCATCAAATTGTAAGAATTCCAGCAATGTAAATTATATTCTGGCTGGGTAATTTGTATGAATTTTATGAGCTAAAACAAATATCTTCAGTTAATAAAAAAAAATAAAAATATTCTTCACACCGTGGTGCCAGGTGGTCAGTCGCCGGTCCCTCCCTCCCTCCCACTCCCCACCAACCCTCCCTACCAGATGAATGTGTGGGAATACCAGACTGTTTACCTTTTTAGTAATAAATAATAAATCAGACTAAAGTTAGGATAATATAATTGACATTGCTGGATTCCTTGTAAGACCAGGAATATTTTGAATATAAATGTCCTATATTTTGCACAAAAGATAACATATTTACTCAGAGTAAACATTATATCTAAAATTTGTATGTCTAATGCAAAATCTATGATGTTTATATTCAAAATGATCATCAAATTGTAAGAATTCCAGCAATGTAAATTATATTCTGGCCGGATAATTTGTATGAATTTTATGAGCTAAATAAAAAAATTATACTTCACCCGTGTAAAGAGGTACACCCACCGCGGAATGTGAGCATCCTGGGTTCTGGCAGGGCACCGTGTAAACGTGGAATGTGGGACCGCGTAAAGTGAGGGTTGACTGTATTTCAATGTAAATTAGGATAAGCTACATGAAAGCAAAAGACTTTACCTAACCTTCTGATGTTCAAGATATGTTACTCATTTTGTTAATAGTTTTCGGTTAAAATACTGTTATATTAGTGATATTCTATTCATACTGTGCTTGATATAATACATTCACAGAAATGTAATATTTTTGCAACTACAATGCTGATGTCAACACAAGCATGGTTACAGCGAGACTGACTGAGTGAGGGAGAGCTATGCGTGTGTGTGTGAGGTTGCGGGAGCGGGCGGTGTCCCGTGTTCGGTGCCGCGCGCGAGTTGAATGGTGCGCGATTTGAATGTACTTCAATTACTTCAATGTACAGAATATTCCTCCGACAGGGCAATCCGCGTATTTGCAAATCTGTGAATGCTAAAACCGCGGATGTTAAGGGCCGACTGTACTGTACTATACTGATTACATGCAACACATTGTCCGTGAGGAGCAGTTTCATCTCCAATAGACATGAAGCCAAAGTTTATATAGTTGTCATCAACCTTGCATTTCTTGACTTTCCCACTTGCTGATTTTTAAACTCCTAATTTTTTAATCACTGGAGCAAATGTGTTTGGTTCATCCACCTCATTAGTACATGAACCTCTTTGTTCATCAGAGTGACCAGATGTACCAGCATGTTCATCACCATCTTGGGGCTTTGGTTTTAGGTGCAGTATTTTAACCAATTTTCCATCTCAAACACAGCGCAACCCAAATGGTGGATGTACGTGAGTGATTAAGGCAGATGATAACTCCTTTTAAGGCCAGGTCTACGGCAACACAAATCACCGTCGCTGTGTCGCGTCAAAGTGAGAGTTCACTACTGATGACAATTTAGCAGTATTAAATTTTAGCGAAGGTTTTATTTGATATCCCATACGCATATGTAATATTGTTTTATAAAAACATGACATTAAACAAGTACACAAAACAAATGCTGTACTGTACATTCGCCTTTTACATTCACCATTTTGATAATAATGTATCCGGTCTGCCACTCATTACATTTTAGCTTGTCAAAATTCTAAACTTTTCAAGTTAGACATGTATCAGAGGTGTGCTATCCCATGGAACCCTTGGTACTTCTTCCCGGAACCCGCAGAACACAGGCTGGGAATTTATTCTATGTTATTCATGAATATTTGGTGTTATAAAGTAAATTGTTTACCAATGAATTCAGAAATATAAAAGTTGTATTTTATGAGGGACAACTGGATTGTAGTTTTATCCTCATTTTACTGTAACTGGTTGACAACTTGTGGATGTTCAGTGTATTTTCAGGTTTCATAAGTTCAGAGATTGTGAATAATGTTGTTCACTGATGTTGATTGCTTCAGGATAAAAACCATACAAGTATAAAGATTATAAAGATTAGTAATTTTTTTTTATCTTTACCAGAGTTTGACTGGTGTGTATGGTATTGGATCAAGTCTAGCTGAGAAGTTGTATAGCACTTACAATATCAGATCTGTTCAAGATATCATCAGGCTGTGGAATGAATTGAATCTTTCTGATGAAAGAATTAAATATGGTAAGAACCATTGATAGTAATGTTTTGGTGATACAGTAATACTATAACAGATGTATTAAGTTTTGATGAAACTTGTTAGGATTGTTCTGTTAGGTAAGATCTTTGATGGGGATGCAATGAATTATAAGTGTTATTGTAGTAGCCAGAGCAGTGACAGTGTCATGGTAATTTGAGATATAAAACAAATGGTTTAGGAATTGGTTAACTAATACTTCTCTATTAATGTGTTCACTTACTTTTAAGTCAGCATCCCATAATTTGTTGATATAAAATGAAAAGTAAATTTTTACTTTAGGACAGGAGTCTAGAGGTTGACCAATATGTTTCTCCAGTGTATTTTGGTGTTTTGTAAACGAATCTGACCTTCATTTTTGGGGGAGAAAACGAAAACGAGTCATCTGACCTAACAAAACCTAACCTAACTCCTATCCGGGGGCCCCCGGCAGGCCTAACCTGACCCTTAGTCGGGGACGGACCCCCAGTAGGCCTAGCTTAAACTAACCTAAATGTTTCAGTAGTTAAAAACTTTGGGATGCGCCATGTCCGAAAATAAAATACCTTAGTTAGAAGTTGAAGGACATTTCCCCTAGTAGAGAAGGTATAATATATTCTCAACTGAACTAAGGACCTGTGGAACTATATTTTCTACAATAAAGAAAAACCAACAAAGTGTTTACTTCAGCCCTGCCACTTATTAATTCCATAAGCTCTTTGAACAGGCATTGTGTGAAATATAACAGAGTCTAGGACTGCTTTTAGTGTCCTGGTGGCTCAGAGGTAGCGTTCCCCGGTCACAATTATAAGATCGTGGGTTCGAATCCTGGCGGGGTGAGGTGTTTATTATATGCAGAAGTCCGCATGCTTTATTGGGCTAATTAAATATATACGTATTTTGTGTGTGTGTGTTTTGACAACCCTTTATCCGAAAGCTCTGAAAAAACGAAAGCTTTTTTGTGGAGCAAATTTTTTTTTTTTTTTAACAGGGATTAGCCCACCCAGGCATAGATCACTGACCCACATTGGGGCCTGGGGGCGAAGATGTAATAGTAGTACTAATTATATAATAATTATTCATAGTAATAAAATTTTTAATTAAAAAATACACCAAAATAAAATAATAATGATAACAATAATAATAATAATAATAAAATATAATACATGTATAGTCAACCCTCGCTTTACGCGGACCCACATTCCGCGTTTCCACATTTACGCTGTACCCTGCCGAAACCGGAATGCTCACATTCCGCGGTGCGTGTACCCCTTTACGCGGAGAGCGGCTGGCGAGCCGCGCCATTTTTGGATCCAAACCTCCCGCCATCTCTCCCGCCCTCCCCCACCATCCGCCATGTTGTGTAAGCGGCGCGAGCAGGGTGCGCACAAGGTCTCCCAGTCATCAAAACATTACCGAGTTCTTCACCCGCCACCCACCACAGCCGGCCCAAGTCAATGATAGTGAAAATTATAGTGAGGATATGGACTTATATGGACTTTGAGGGGTTTGACAAAGAGGCCCTGCAAGCCTCTGTGGTGGATAGTGATACAAGTGATACAGGTGAGGGCCAATAATCTGCCCTCTGCCTCGGAACCAACCCCCCATCCCCCGTGTGCCCAGCCATCTTTTCTACTAATGTAAGTGTTAAAAAACCTAATATTATTGATATTTCTCTTAATTATTAATTGTGTGTGCATACCATCATAAAATTAAGAAGTTATTTTTACTACAACGTAAGCATTGTCTGAAAAAGTGGAGTTTGGGGGTTGGCCCGGTCTCTATTTCAATTAATCCCATATGTTATGTTGTTCAATTTACACGTTTCTCACTTTCCGCGGTACCCTGTGGGTTGAATTAACCGCGTAAAGTGAGTGTTCACTGTAATAAAAATTTTAACAATAATACTAATAATAATACTGTATTAATAAAATAATAATAATAATATTAAAGAAATACAAGAATGAAAAAAGATAAAAAGTGAGAAACACGACCTAGACCTATGAATTATTATTATTATAATTATTATTATTATTATTATTATTATTATTATTATTATTATTATTATTATTATTATTATTATTATTATTATTATTATTATTAATATTATTATTATTATTATAATTATTATTATATTTTTGCCCCCCAGGCCCCAATGTGGATCAGTGACTTGTGCCCGGGTGGGAAAAAAAAAAAAAAAAACCTTTGAAAACCGAAAAATTCCGAAATCCGAAATGCCTCTGGCCCCAAGGATTTCGGATAAGGGATTGTCAACCTGTAATAACTAGGTGGGGAGGTGGGGAGAAGCTCAAACTACAGGGCATTTCAACATAGTGACAGTGCAAAAAACAAGATTGACTGGGAGTGAATACACTGCTTTATTACAAGTTATTGATAATTTTTACAATGGTTGGGACT
Organism: Homarus americanus; assembly: GCF_018991925.1. Classification (NCBI taxonomy): domain Eukaryota; kingdom Metazoa; phylum Arthropoda; class Malacostraca; order Decapoda; family Nephropidae; genus Homarus; species Homarus americanus. The sequence continues at coordinate 6,755,335 of NW_024754704.1, forward strand.
GGGCTGTTCTTATAGAGATCAGTTCATGCTCGTATGGGCTGGATGCGGTTGTGGGATCTCAGGTGGTAGTAGGAGCCGGTGTCGAGGATCATGCAGTAGCTTCTCACCAATTTGCAGGTGAGGTTGTGGTGATGGTCAGTGAGAGTCGAGAGGGTCAGTGTGTTAAGCGCTTCTTGATATGTGGAGTAGGAAGGGGAGAGAAAAATCTTGCTTGCCCTCTTTTGCACTTTTTCTAGGTGTTTATGTTGTGTGGCATTTAGGGAGGAAGACCAGGTAGGGGAGGCATAGGTGAGCTTGGGAAGTATGAATGTTGAGTAAACACTGAGGAGCTCGGGTGCAGGAACTCCGAGGGACTTGAGTCGGCAGGGGAGGTGGAGACAGAAACTGGAGGATTTGATAACTTCACTGACGAGTGGTTTCCAATTTAGTTTGTTGTCTATGGTGATGCCGAGGAGCTTAGTGAAATCTACAACCTGGAGTGTGTTGGGACCTTAAGTAATGGAAGGGGGTGGGACAACATCAGAGGAGAGGTTGATGTGCATAACCATGGTCTTTCTATGGTTGATGGTAACGTGGTTGTTGGTGGCCCAGTTTTGGAGACTGTGCTATAAATCCTGAAGGGTGGTATAGTCGGGAGCAGAATTGTTGACGTTGATCCCAATGTTGGAGTCGTCGACATATTTACAGTGAGCAGGGGTTTCTCTTAGGGCATCATTGATAAGCATAAGGAAGCATAGTGGTCCCATCTTGGTGCCTTGGGGGACGCCACAGGTGAGTGACTGAAAGGTGGAGACAGCCCCTCGGAAGCGTACAGCTTGGTGTTGGTTACTGAGGAAGTCTGTACGCCATGGTATGAGACTTCTTCGAAGCCTGAGGTCGATGGCTTTGTTGATGATTAAATTGTGGTTGACTGTGTCGAATGCCTTAGTGAAGTCAATGAAGGCGACAGCTACAGACGTTTTTCGTTTCTCCAGATGGCGGTATATGTAGTCGAGAAAGCTGACAAGACAGTGAGTGGTGGAGGAAGTTTTCATATTACCAAATTGTTGAGGATCTACGGCTCCTGCAATATCAGCATAAGCCCAGTCGAACACAAAACTTTCACAGATTATGCTGGGTATTGGGGTGATTGCAATGGGTCGTAGCTGATATAAGGATTGTGGGCTGATTGACTTGGATACTGGTGATACATAAGAAGTCTTCCAGTCAGCTGGGCATTTGGCTTGACTGAGCCATTGATGATGGAGCAGAGGGGTTTAGTAAGCTCCGGGGAGAACTCCTGAAGAGTTTTATTGGTAGGTCAATGGGGGTGGTAGAGCGTTTTAACTTTAGTTTGTCCAGACGTTTTGCTACTTCAAATTCTTCTACTAAGTCAGTGGGTAAGGGGGCTGGTAGGTAAGCAGGGAGATTGGTTGTGTCAAGCCAGGGGAGTGTCTGGCATATAGTAGCGAAATGGTTTGATTGCTCAGCTGCGTCAACTGACTGATGTTGGTCTGCTTCAGGTGTTGCAATTTGGTTGGGTAGTGAGACTTCTTTGCAGTGTGTATTTCGCGGATGACTCGGTTGCAAAGGGACCTGTAGTGGTTGTGGTCATTGAGATTAAAGGCTCTGTCTCTGTTGCATGAGTCTTTTGATCCGAGGTGTGATCCTGGGCAAATCAGCTGGGTGAGGTCTGACGAACTTCTCGGGGAAGAAGCGGTGGTGAGCTTCCGTGGTGTGTGCTACATGTGATAGCAGGCATTGGTTGAGGTGGTGTGTGTGTGTAATAATAAATAATAAACGGTTTATTAATAGAGTTGCAGCCGGTGGCTGAAAATATACAGACTTACATTTGATTTAGACATAATGATATAATATGCATTGAATACATTTACAGGGCTGTACAGTACATAAATCAGGAGTTGTTTATTATTTTAACAATAGATGGGATGGTGCTGTTCTTATGTCTATCGGTGCGGGCTCTTATGGGCTGAATTTTGTTGTAGTGGCGGACTGTGTGAGTTGGGTGGGGGGCTGCCGGTGGCAGGAGGTGGCGATGGCGACGGTGGTGCAGTAGTCCACTGCCAAACCTTTCCAGTGCTTGGTGGTGAAGGTCACTGAGGGATGGCATTTCCAGGGTGGAGAGGGCGTTGGTGTAGCCGGAGTATTCTGCGCCGAGCATGATTCTGCAGGCCCTTTTCTGTACCCTCTCTAGCTGACATTGTTGGGTGGAGTTGAGAGAAGACGACCAGGCTGGTGACGCATACGTGTGTGTGTGTGTGTGTGTGTGTGTGTGTGTGTGTGTGTGTGTGTGTGTGTGTGTGTGTGTCACACACTTACTTCATTTTTCTTATTTTATAGCAGTATGTCATCTCCATAGAGATGTACTGTAAAGTTTGTAATTGTATTGTATTTAATATACATCTTCTCTTTTATATGTGTTTCACTCAAATTTAATTAAATGTAGTCGAGGACAAAAGTTCCATCACTGTGGTGAAGCTGAGTCAAAGGAATTAGTTTCCGAACTGACTTACCCTGACTGTTGTATCTCATTTGGGGCTGATACTGTTTCATTTAAGGAAGGAGCAAACTTTTGACTCTGACTGTACAATACAGGTATTGTTTAGTGAAGGAACACACGACTTAGGCTTTCAGGAGTGTTATCCCATATGCCTTTAGTCTTGCCAACTGAGGATTTGCCAACCACCGGGTTTTTCAGGAACTTAGCCCCTGTGGTTGGCAAGGAACTACTGTATAATATATAGAGTGGGCCATACTTCTCAGACAACTCTTTGTAGGGAAAGCCTATATCTACTGCACACTATACAGTTGGCCCTTAACATACACTGGGGTTAAGTAACAGAGATACCCGTGAATGTTAAAAATCCGTGTACTTTTGCTGCCTCCCCTAAAAAACCCCTGGCCCCCCATGTCCTTACTTACCGTATATACTTGTGTGTAGTTCGAGTTTTTAAGACCAAATTATTTGGCAAAAAATTGGGGGTCGACCTCTAAACGGGTAATAGTTTCGTTAGGTTGAAAAATATTTACCAGTAACTACCAGTAAACAATGGAAACGACGCACCAACGCACCACCAGCTGTGAGTGTCGGTACAGTTGCCAGGGCAGATCGCTTGCGTCATCATAGCAAGCCCAAAGTAGCCAAATGCATGGTATGGTATGCACAAGGTGATGTAAAACATAAAGTATTCATTTTTTAAAGTTTATTTATAGAAATACTGTACATAAATTTTTTTTCATTACGTTTGAAACATCAATCTTTGTTAATTAAATTTGAAAGAAAAGAAAACTACGATACCGTATGTCTAAATACCTGGTATTTTCATTAAAATGTTACATCACAAGTATATTTTACCTTAACTGTGACTGAATGAATATATTCTCAGAAATAAATATGGAAATGTAATATTTTTGCAGAAATGACGTACGTATTACAGTGGAAAATGGCATAAAATTATGACAAAAACAATGACTTTTGCTTTCTTTCGTTGTTCAAAAGATTTTACCGTGGAACAAACCTGTACTGTACATGTACTAAATGATTACGGTACTTAAATTGTTATGTCTATTGCAAATATAGATTGTTTATACAGGTATTCAAATAAATCCTTATCTTACAAGAATCCCAGCAATGTAAGTTATATTCACCCAGGTCGTTTGCGTGGCAAATTATGAGAAGAGCTGAGTCACTCTTAAGTAATGATAAATAAACAGTAGGCCTTCAGTGCCAACTGTCACATCTTATCTCAAATAAATAGAAAAATACCATACTCTCACCCCACCTCCCGCCCCTGCCCCTGCCTCCCTCCCTGTTTCCCCCCCCCATGCTTGCTGGCTACCTCCCTCCTTGTGTTCCCAGACGAAAGATTGGTGATAACTTTATTCTTTAAGGTGTTTATTTTATATAATATCTCAGACTAAAGTTAGGAGATTATAATTTGCATTGCTGGAATCCTTGCAAGACAGCTAATAATTTGAATATAAACGTCGTATATTTTGCTCAAGATATAAAAATGTAGTACATTAGTGTACAATAGTGTGTAGTACATTTTACAATACAGTATAAAGTTTTCAACTGTATTTTTGGGTAGATTTACTTAAATTTCTTCATTTATTTTCATCCATTTACATGCACACACCATACTAAAAGAAATAAATGACCTTAGGGCAAAGCTGGAGTGTACATGTACAGTAATACCCCGCTTAACACGGTTCCGCTTAGCGCGATTTCACGTATACGCGGTGCCTCGCCAGAGCTCAACTTTCACTTAACGCGGGCTTTTTCCACGTATACGCGCAGAGTGTCCGGCTCGAGAGCAATTTTTAGATTCTCTCCACCTGCCACCCTGCCTGACTGCCTGCCTGCCTGTTTTAGCTCATAAAATTCATACAAATTACCCGGCCAGAATATAATTTACATTGCTGGAATTCTTACAATATGATGATCATTTTGAATGTAAACATCATAGATTTTGCATTAGACATACAAATTTTAGATATAATGTTTACTCTGAGTAAATATGTTATTTTTTGTGCAAAATATATGACATTTGTATTCAAAATATTCCTGGTCTTACAAGGAATCCAGCAATGTCAGTTATATTATCCTAACTTTAGTTTGAGGTATTATTTATTACTAAAAAGGTAAATATTCTGGTTTTCCCACACATCTGGTAGGGACGGTTGGTGGGGGGTGGGGGGGAGGGAGGGACCGACCGACCATCTGTTACCGTGTGAAGAATATTTTTTTTTTTTATGAACTGAAGATATTTGTTTTAGCTCATAAAATTCATACAAATTACCCTGTCAGAATATAATTTACATTGCTGGAATTCTTATAATTTGATGATCATTTCGAATATAAACATCATAGATTTTGCATTAGACATACAAATTTTAGATGTAATGTTTACTCTGAGTAAATATGTTATCTTTTGTGCAAAATATATGACATTTATATTCAAAATATTCCTGGTCTTACAAGGAATCCAGCAATGTCAATTATGTTATTCCAACTTTAATCTGAGGTGTTATTTAATACAAAATGTTAAAATTTAGTTTTTTCACCCAACATCTCTTGAAGGGAGGATTGGTGGGGGGTGGGGGGGAGGGTTGGGACGGACCGCGCGGTTGGAAGATGGGGGAAGCAAGGTGGGGTACTTTGATTGACAGATAGTGTCATGAAGAATATTTTTTTTTTATTAACTGAAGATATTTGTTTTAGCTCATAAAATTCATACAAATTACCCGGCCAGAATATAATTTACATTGCTGGAATTCTTACAATTTGGTGATCATTTTGAATATAAACAGCATTGATTTTGCATTAGACATACAAATTTTAGATATAATGTTTACTCTGAGTAAATATGTTATCTTTTGTGCAAAATATATGACATTTATATTCAAAATATTCCTGGTCTTACAAGGAATCCAGCAATGTCAATTGTATTATCCTAACTTTAGTTTGAGGTATTATTTATTAAAATTTAGTGGTTTTCCCCCCAAAATTTCTCAGAGAGGGAAGAGCCAGCAGTGTAGTGTGAGAAGAGGGGGAGGGAGTTGAGTCCATTATTTGAATGGACATTAACTTGGCGACTGTATTTCTCTATTTCTCTTAAGTATTAATTGTGTGCATGTACCATCATAAAATTAAGATGTTATTTTTACTAGAACATAGGTATTGTGTCGGAAAAAGTGGAGTTTGGGGGTCGGGCCAGTTTCTATTGAAATTAATCCCATATGTTCTGTTTTTCACTTAACACGGTACCCTGTGGGTTTTATTGACCGCGTTAAACGGGGTACTACTGTACTAATTTCATTACGGTGCTAAAATTGTTATGTCTAGTGCAAATTATAGCATGTTGCTATTCAAATTAATGAGTGTCTTACAAGAATCCCAGCAATGTTAATTATATTCTTCCAGGTCATTTCAGTGGCATTTTAAAATGGGAGAAGCGTAGTAGGACTGCTAAATAAACACACAGAGACCTTCGGCTCAAACTGTCAAACATATCACCTCAACCCCCACCCCTCGCTGGCTGGCTGGCTCCGTTCCTCCCTCCCTAATCTGCTTAGCCGGGGTTTTATTTAGGCTTATAGTTTTTATCTTGTATAATATCTCAGACTTAAGTTAGGAGATTATAATTTGCATTGCTGGAATCCTTGCAAGACAGCCAATAATTTGAATATAAACGTCATATATTTTGCTCAAGAGATAAAAATTGTTGTACTTGTGTACACTACTGGTTTTCAGTTAATAAACTGTTGTATTACAATAATATTCCCTCCAAATTGACTTGAATAAATACTTGAATGGAAATATACAATATTTTTGTTGAAACTACCCGGGCTTCAGTGTAAAGTGTCATAAAAATAAATGGTAAACAATTTGCCTATGGCACTCTGTGTTTCAGGCACGGCGAGCCTCAGTTTATAGGACGTAGAGTGTTTTTACTGAAGGTTTTGTTGTACCAATACCCTCAAAAACTTGGGTTGACCTATAAACAAGGAATATCATAAATTAACTGATTTTTTGGTAAAAAAAATCAGGGTCGACCTACAATGCTGATGTCAACACAAGCATGGTTACAGCGAAACTGACTGAGTGAGGGCGCGTGGGGTGGTGTGACGCGTGTGTGTGTGTGGGGGATGGCGGGCGGTGTGCGGTGCCGCGCGCGATTTGAATGTACTTCAATTACTTCAATGTACAGAATATTCCTCCGGCAGGGCAATCCGCGTATTTGCGAATCCGTGTATGCTAAACCCGTGTATGTGAAGGGCCGACTCTACTGTAAAAATATGTGGATCTTATTTATTCAAATAAGAATATGAATATGACTTTTAGGCTTATGTAAAATACTCTAAGCTACAAAGGTCTTTAGGTAATGGTATCTAATAGAGTACAGTATTTGAAAAATATATGATTTGTGATTACAGATCTTATGTAATTTTATTATATTTCAGGTTTAGCTTATTATGCAGACTTAAACTCTCCTGTTCCAAGGGAGTCAGCAGACAAAATAAAAGATATAGTGAAGAATGAATTAGACAAAGTCAAAGCAGGATGCACAGTGGAAATAGCAGGTGGATTTCGCAGGTAAAGTGAAAGTTCTTCATGAAAGTTTTTGTTTTGAGTTACTATAAGAAACTATTTTGAGAATTTAACAGACTGAATTCTGTTTCTTTGTGTGTTCTTAGCTTTAGTTAATGATGACACTCTGAGAGTCTTCCAGAATCAGTTTTTGATTAAATGGTTATGCAAAAAAATTTTCATAGGTAAGCTTTGATTAATCAGGATCTTTCTGCACCATAATTTTAACGAGTGAATTATTTTGACTTGTGGCAACATTTCCTTCCCATGTTGTCCTTCTCTACATCCCTCCCTCCACCATTAGTATTTTTGTTGTCATGAAGAATGTGCAGGTGCTCCCCGACTTACGACGGGGTTAGGGACCCAAATCCAGGTCGTAAATCCGACATGGTTGTAAGTCCGACATAGATAAAAAAAAAAAAAAAATGGAAAAAAAATTAAAATAAAAAAAAAAAAAATTAAAAATCTACAATGAAATACATTACACTAAACATAATAAATAATGAGGAATGGATACAGTACAGTAAAAGTAATAAATAATGAGGAATGGATACAGTGTGACAGAGCACTTACCTTAAATGTAGTCAGCTGAATGCACACAGGGTCCTCATAATTTTCTATTTACGGATACATGGAGACTACAGTGAACCCTCACTTTACGCGGTCAATTGAACCCACGGCGGCCCGCGTAAAGTGAACAACATAACATATTGAAATAGAGACCGGGCCGACCCCCAAACCCCACTTTTTCAGACACAATACCTACGTTGTAGTAAAAATAACTTCTTAATTTTATGATGGTATGCACACACAATTAATAATTAAGAGAAATATCAATAATATTAGGTTTTTTAACACTTACATTAGTAGAAAAGATGGCTGGGCACACGGGGATAGGGAGTTGGTTCCGAGGCAGAGGGCAGATTATTGGCCCTCACCTGTATCACTTGTATCAATTGAATCACTATCCACCACAGAGGCTTGCAGGGCCTCTTTGTCAAACCCCTCAAAGTCCATATAAGTCCATATCCTCAATATAATTATCACTATCACTGACTTGGGCCGGCTGTGGTGGGTGGCGGGTGAAGAACTCGGTAATGTTTTGATGACTGGGCGACCTTGTGCGTACCCTGCTCGTGCCACTCTACGCGTAAAAGGGTACACACACCGCGTAAAGTGAGCATTCCGGTTTCGGCAGGGTACAACGTAAACGTGGAAACGCGTAAAGTGAAACCGCGTAAAGTGGGGGTTTACTGTATATTATTTGGAAGAAGCAGAAGAGGAGACAGGGCTGGGTGGGTCATCAATGTCGCTTTCTTCAGACAGGTTTATGTGCTGTGGAAACTTGCTGGTTGAAGGTATTGGATCATCTTGAGGGAGTGAAGAGGCAGCACTGGTGGGGCGTGAGGAGACAGCACTAGGGGACTTCTTGAAATAGATGTCCAATTTAGACTGCACAGTTTGCTTTTTCTTTTCATTATAAATTTCTCTGTAGCAAGCAAGTGACTCTTGGACCATTCTGTCAACTTTGGCATAACGCTCATAATTTTGATCCATGCCATCAAACATTTGCATTGCTTTATTAATTGTAGCAAATGCCTCTGCCATATGTTTCACTGAAAACTTTTTGGGGGGTGCAGGTTCTTCTTCTACATTTTATCTCTCTTCTTCCTCTGCAATTTTCTGTGCATCTAGTTCAATAAGATCCTCGTTACTGAGCTCTTCTGCTACACTTTCAACCAACTGTCCAACATCTTCATTATCAATTTCTAACTCCAGCTGTTTACCTAACTCCACTAATATCCGAAATAACTTCATTTTCATTAAATCCTTTGAAACTGTTCACATATCTTTTCAAGATTTTCTTTCATATTCCATTCATGCAATGTTTTGTAACCTGATCCCATGCTGCACGAATGTTCTTTATACACGACAAAATGTTGTACTCCTTCCAAAACTCTCTTGAGTGTTTTCTCACCTTCAGTAGCAGCAACAGCCTGAGCGAAGGTCGTGCATAAATAATACGCTTTAAAGACAGCAATAGCACCTTGATCCATGGGTTGGATGATAGAGGTAGTGTTAGGTGGAATGTACACTACCTTAACATCAGGGTGCATGTCGTCCAGATGTGGTGGGTGTCCCGGAGCATTACCCAAAATCAGTATAATCTTGAATGGAATCTGTTGTTGCAGACAATACTCCTTGGCTCGTGGAATGAAACAAGTCATGAACCAATCCTCAAACAGTACTAGGGTCATCCAGGCTCTCTTATTACTGCGATAAAACACTGGCAGTGTGTGCTTGATGACATGTTTAAAAGCCCTGGGGTTCTCTTGTGAGGGTGCGTGTTTCCATACGCCTACACCACCCTCATCTTACTTACTTCTCTTGTCTTAGTTCTTGCTCTTACTCAGTTCTGTCACATATTCTTTTGGTAGCATGGACATTCTTTGGGAGCATGGTCGAGGGTCTAGGCACATGGGTATGGTAATTCTGGTATCAAGTCACTTGGACGGAAATACAGGTAAAATACTGTGGGAGAAATGAATACACCTAAAGTACTCTAAGAACAAATTTATTAATATGAAATCAAGGGAAAATGATATATTATTAATCATATAACTAACAGGTTCAACTCCTGGGCTTATTGCAGACTCAGTACTTTCTTCTTTACTTATTTTCTTATTTCTTTACTCAACAGTAATTACTCAGATCTTACATTCTTACTGCACACAATATTACTGGTGTTACATGGCCCTACTCACAATACATAGTACATGGCACTCATTGTAGATTACTTTCCTCAACATACCCAACATGGGATAATTATTTCCAACTAATTATCCCTAACATACATCTTACAACACTCTCTGTTGACATATACTTCCAAGGAGTAACCCAGGGTAGAACACTGGGGCTCACGACCGTTGTTGTGGTCGGTAGTAGCCAGACACAGGGCGAGTCTGGGGTCTGGCCCAATGAGGCAGTGGAACACATTAATCAGGCTGCATCGGTGCCATCGTTTCATATATGGTCCCTGCTGGGTTTCTACTACATCCGGAGCCGTTGTTCAACGATGCAAGAAACACAATGGGATCTGGAGAAACATTGGAGCAGTGTCATGGAACGGACTGGGAAGCATGACAACACAAACAACTCTCTTGTCTAGACGACAGACGTATTTACGTTATATTACTTCTTACACTGGGTGAATGACAATTCAACTGTCAAAGCATGAACACTGATGAACACTGGTATTCACTACAATTGACTGAATTAACTGAATGGCTACACATAAACATACCTGGAGAAACATTGGAGCAGCGTCAGGGAACGGTCTCCTTGCGAGATGCACGGGTATATATACCCCTGAGTTGCCAGTGATCGCTACTCACGCAATGACAATAATCACAAACAAACTAACTGTTACTCATTCAAAGATGACCCTCAGTTAACAAAGGTCTGGCGAATTACTTGAGTTGATTTACACAGACTAATTCAAAATTGAGCTTCCCAGGAGAAAGTGGAATAACAACGCATTGATAACTGTCTTCACAAAGGCGGGACTCTGGGAGGGAAACACAAGTGTAGCGTCTATGGGGAAAAACACGTCTTCTCGGGGGTCGCTAACTCACTCATGTTTTGCGGTCGTGGAGTTTAATAAGAATCATTAGTTAAATAGATCAGTAGTCAACGTGACCATGACACTCTGAATGATAGATCATGAAGGGCTTTAGCTTGAAACCAGCAACATTCCCCCCGAACAGAAGTGTAATTCTGTCCTTGAATGCCTTGAATCCGGGCATTGTTTTCGCCTCTTTGTGGATGTATGTCCGCTCAGGCATGCGCTTCCACAATAATCCAGTCTCATCCACATTGAATATTTGCTCAGGCAAATAATTCCCTTCCACAATCACATCATCTAACTTCTCCTTAAAAGATTCGGCAGCACCAACATCGGCACTAGCTGCCTCTCCACTAACCTTAACATTATGTAGACTGTAGCGTTTTTTAAATCTATCAAACCACCCATGACTTCCTGTAAAGGTTTGATCACATTCATCTCCTGCCTGCTCCTTCAGGCTTTGGAACAGGCTTCTTGCTTTAGCCTGTATGGTTAGAACGCTTAAGGGTACACGCTTCTGTATCTGGTCTTCTATCCATATCACCAATAATTTTTCCATATCGTGAATAGGACCTTGTCTTCTCTTTGATATTATAGTTCCCTTTATAGGTGTTGTTCCCTTCACTACTTTACGAATACGTTCCTTGTCCTTCAGAATAGTGGATATAGTCGAGTGTGAGAAACCTAGGTCGCGTGAGATTGTTGCTACTGTTTTTCCATTCTCATGCTGTGTTATTATCTTCATTTTCATCTCAAAGGTAATTGCCTGTCTCCTTTTCTTTGGAACACCACCAGCACTCTCACTTTTATGCTTTCCAGTCATTATAAAATCAATTAAATACGATAATAACGAAAGTTCACAGTGCGATCAGTATAAAATACGATAGCCAAGCACCAACTAAGTGCTCCACTGAGTGAGTGTACCCACGAGGCGACCCGAGACGCGCCACCCTCATGCCCTGGACGGAAACGTTTCGGTATAGAAAATGTGCTCGTCATTTGAAAATATTTTTGGTCACTACAGTCGCAGTTGTATGTCCCGACGGACTTATGGTCAGAGCAGGTTATAATAATAATAATAATAATAATTAACGGTTTATTGAAAAAGTTCTGCAGCCCGAAGGCTGAAAATATACATTGGGCATAAATGACTTATTACATACATTGGTGGTTTAACAAAAGCCTTCATTAGAGAAAGGTAAAGGAACATACAGTGAACATACAGATTAATGAAGGTGTTGAACAGCAAAAACGTAGTGTAGTAACTCCCTCCCAGATGGTGTTAGGAGGGACCTCACGTGGTGTAGTAATTCCCTCACAGATGGTGTTATGAGGGGCCTCACGTGGTGTATTCAGATGGTGTTATGAGGGGCGTGGTGTAGTAATTCCCTCACAGATGGTGTTATGAGGGGCCTCACGTGGTGTAGTAATTCCTCACAGATGGTGTTAGAGGGCCTCACGTGGTGTAGTAATTCCCTCACAGATGGTGTTATGAGGGGCCTCACGTGGTGTAGTAATTCCCTCACAGATGGTGTGGTATGATGGTGTTATGAGGGGCTCACGTGGTGTAGTAATTCCCTCACAGATGGTGTTATGAGGGGCCTCACGTGGTGTAGTAATTCCCTCACAGATGGTGTTATGAGGGGCCTCACGTGGTGTAGTAATTCCCTCACAGATGGTGTTATGAGGGGCCTCACGTGGTGTAGTAACTCCTTCACATATGGTGTTATGAGGGGCCTCACGTGGTGTAGTAATTCCCTCACAGATGGTGTTATATGAGTGAGGTGTGGTTCCAGGCCTTCCTATCGTAGACGGATTAACACATCGCTGGTAGTTGGGTCTCACGGGCCGTTATCACTGGGTACCTGGGACCTCACTGTGTGAAAGGTCAACTTGGGTACCACTGTTACTGTTGAGTTGTTCTCACTGACTTAAGCACTGTTCACCACTGTTCACCTCTGTTTAACACTGGTTCCATTTCTTTCCTAAATGAAATAGTGACTTCTGGCGTGAACTTGTTGATATTCCGGTGGGGAGGAGGGTTCAGGGGAGGGAGTTGGTATGGGCCAACATAGCAGTTGACCTGGCTGTGGTCGTAAGTCGGGGAGCACCTGTACTGTATCTGGCATTTCTAATGAGTGTCAAGTGGAAAGATTCCTTGCCGGAATAATGTTGTGAATAATGTTGCCTTGATACCCAGAAATTAAGTAAAATGTTATGGGAATCAGAGTGTGTGTGAGAGATTGAAGAACTGGTAAAGTCACTGTGTGAATTTGAAAATGATGGTTTTTGTGTGAGCTTCAGCACTTGTGACACTGACCAACTGGTCACAAGCATGGGAAAACTGCTTAGAGACCAGGAGGAAAGTGAGGTAGAAGTGCTTCTCTATGTGTTGCAAATGTACTGGGTATGTGGACATCTTTAATGCAGTATTGTACTCAGGCATTTTTGTATAGTAAAAAGTAATTACTACGGACCTCGTAATATCTCCTAATATCAAGTGCCCATGACTTCAAAATGACCTCAAAATGCCCCTGATATTAGTCAGATTTCAAAAATTTTTCTGGGGACCTTATTGTGCCTCTGCTCACCCCCCCCCCCTCCAAATCTGCCCATTTGGGTAGGCTCACTGTGCTTGCCATGTTCCCTCACCCACTGCAGTATTGGTGATGATTTGGACCTCAAAATCATCTCAGAAAAGCGATGGTGTAATTTGACCGTGAATTAAATTTTATTTGTTTTCCCGAGGAGAGTGCTCGACTCTGTACCCTGTCTGAGGTACCTGGTGCCACAGTCTCCTGTACTCCATATGCCACCTTTAACCAGTGTTGAGGGGTGGTATTCTCTAAAGAGCTGCTCTCATACTCAGAGGAGAAGCTTCTTCAGGAGCTCTGAGTCCAAAAGTTGGTGACAGTGTACAGGTTTCGCAAGAAAGAAAATGGCTCTATTAACCCTACACCAACTCTGTTATTGACATTTGATTGCTTTGAAATTCCAGCCTCTATCAAGGTTGCCTGGATCTCCCTTAAGGTGAAACCACATGTTTCAAACTCAAGACGATGTATGGTCATGTCTCCCGCACTTATAGTAAGCTAGAGCAGGGTGTTCCTGCAGTATGTGTTAACTGTGGTAAGGCCCATGAGGGTCAGAAATGCTTAGGTCTGGACTGCTCTTTTCACTGTAGTGAGGCACACCCAGCCTCTTCTAGTTAATGTGACCAGTTTCGAATCGAGAAAGAGATACTAAAGATCTGCACAAGAAACAAAATGAACTTTGCAGAAGCCATAAACACAGCACTGAAATGTGTCTCAAATTAATAATAATAATAATAATAAATAATAATAATAAACGGTTTATTAATAGAGTTGCAGCCGGTGGCTGAAAATATACAGACTTACATTTGATTTAGACATAATGATATAATATGCATTGAATACATTTACAGGGCTGTACAGTACATAAATCAGGAGTTGTTTATTATTTTAACAATAGATGGGATGGTGCTATTCTTATATCTATCGGTGTGGGCTCTTATGGGCTGAATTTTGTTGTAGTGGCGGACTGCGCGAGATGGGTGGGGGGCTGCCGGTGGCAGGAGGTGGCGATGACGAGGGTGTTGCATTAGTTGGCTGCCAAACCTTTCCAGTGCTTGGTGGTGGAGGTCACTGAGGGATGGCATTTCCAGGGTGGAGAGGGCGTTGGTGTAGCCGGAGTATTCTGCGCCGAGCATGATTCTGCAGGCCCTTTTCTGTACCTTCTCTAGCTGACGTTGTTGGGTGGAGTTGAGAGAAGACGACCAGGCTGGTGATGCATACGTTAGTTTGGGGAGAATAAAAGCATTGTAGATGGTCCTCAGCTCTGGCGTGGGTGTCCCAAGTGACCTAAGTCATTGTAGCATGTAGTAACGGTACGAGGCTGCCTTGACTGTGTTATTTACATGGGCCTTCCAGTCAAGTTTGTTGTCTATAGTTACACCCAGGAGTTTGGCAGACTGCACCAGCTGGAGAGGATGGGCACCCACGTTGACTGCTGGGGCTTGCACTGGAGTGGTGGCGGTATTGATGTGCATGAGGATTTGTATGCACAGGTTCTGTGCTGACACAAGGCTCGGCAAACTGTTGCTGCAACACTGCCTCGAGAATCATCAGTACCTGCATTGAATTCCGCTCCACACCTGACTTTGCCACCAATCCTCAGTCCTCAGACTTCTCTCATAGTGGCTGAGGTCCATATGGATGAGGTGGACACATCTGCTACTCCTTATCTTGCTTCCATCTGCCGTCCTTGTACAGTAGGCCCTCCAAATTCGTGGGGGTTAGGTTCTCAAAATGGCCGCGAATCGCCAAATCCGCAAAAAACTTTGCTGACCGAGGAGGAGGAGGTGGTTAGATTTTACCTGTGTACTAAGAAATGTATATTCCCTTTATGTGTTTACCCTTTGGACAATTATTTCTTTTACCTGTATTGTATATATGTGTTTTGTGTGTGTGTGTAGATGCGCACACACAAACACATACAAATAAATAATAATGGGAAAATACTCTCACAAATAATCAGAAACAAACGTACTGTATATTAAAAATGTTGAGTCTACCCTCAAGTCTACTCACACAAACACACACACACACACACACATATATACAATACAGGTAAAGGAAATTACTGTCTCTGGAACGAATGTCTCCCTGAATGTCTCCCTGTCCTGACCGTGAAAATGCCGGCAACTTTAAAACTACCCGCAGACATTCTTGTGTACATCCAGGGTGTCATCCGCGAATAATAGAGGACCGCGAAATAAAAATCCGCAAATTATCCAGGCGTACTATTATACAAAAATTTAAGGAAAACGCTACTGAGGGTCCTCAGTTTCTGGAGGTATCAATGTTAGAATCGTCTTTGTAACCGCCTTAGTTAAGGATGGTTAGGTGACGGGCAAGTCGAAGGGAATGATTGAAACCCGCCCTTTGATGCACTCAATATTTTTTAATATGGTCAAAAACCTGCAGAGAACAAGGTGTTCATTAGTATTACATGGTGATCTATTTGATACATAATTAGTTCGTCTCACACAATTTTATCTTAACTACATAAGATCATTAAACATAGTGACATAATACAAAGTTCTTAACTCTATTAATCTTAGTTGCTCATCATTCAGCATTGTCTTATTGCTCCAGATAAGGCCGAAACGAGTAGGCATAATTAGTCCACAATATTTTGGGACTGAGGGGTATGTCATCACTTAGGCTGTACTTACAAGTGCGGGTCGATGTATATCAGTATGGTGTTCCAAAAGACAACAGTACTGTGTAAATTGTCTTGGCACAAAACTCAGGGACAGGATTGTGGGTTAGTGTGTTCACTACTGCCAGCAGAGGGTGGTGATGCTCACAGTTTGGCTGCAGAGAGTGATCTGGGCATTAGGGAAGGCCAGACAGTCACGCCACCTGCTGAACTGTCTGTTCAGCAGAAACCAGGACCGTTCGGCTGTAAACATCCCCTCAGCTCTGTCCTCTCCCCTTTCCTACATCTTCAATACTCTCATAACTAAACTATTTCTAACAATTTGTTAACCCTGTCCACGTGATTTCCTTCAGGCGGGAACACTCCGAAACGCTTGTTTTATGGCTGCGACATTTACAAACATCTGGCGATGACACAGGTCGTTTGGCCAAGGGAGGTCGTGGCGTATGTGGTCGTAGGCTGAGAGATTTATGTTTGTATGGGTAAGGTTGAGCTGCTGGGAGGCAGGCAGCAAATGCCAGCACTGTGTAGCTGAAGCCAGCGGCGATAACAGTCCGACTGTTGTGAAGAAAGCGAGACGTCTTTGCTAACTTCAGAACCCAGTTGTGAGACCCAGACCTGCAACAGATGTCACCTCAGGCTGGTGCCTCCTCCTCAGAGATGCTGACTGAACCTCTTCCAGAAGCCTCTCCCCCAGTGGGAGCTGCCTTGATGCGGTGGGAGGGCTTGCAAGTCCTGATGATCTGATGAGCAGTACCAGAGGGGGGTTTGGTCCCCCTTCCTTCCCTCCTCGGAGGGAGGGGAAGGGTTTCACAAACTGGGTAGATCACCGAGGAGGGTCAGACAAAATAGCTCCTATCCTACTTCCGGTTTTGAGAGCAGACCAGCAGCATCATCTCCAGCCCAGACCACCGGGATTGGAATACTCTCTCATGTGTTTGCCGTGCATGATGTCTCATAATGCTGGGAGACGGGAGTCCTGGAGGTTGAGCGGCGCTGCACGCTGCACCCTGGAGCTAGCAACACACCTCTTTGGTCCTCTATTCCAGCTAGATGGGTGGTTTGGCTGGGCCCGATCAAGCCAATTGCCTGGTCAGTGTGGCGAGGGTCAAGTGGGCATCAGGGGACTTGGCACTCCTATGGTCCAGGAGCTGCCATTTTGGCCACCTGGTGGTTACCTGTGTATACTCCCTCACTACCCCTGGGGTCACCAGGGTCTTATCTCTGGCATTGACTTCCCTTTTTTGGGCTCCATGGTGGTTGGGGGGATGAAGTAATTTAGTTCTTTATGGAAAAAGAAAACATAAATAACCAGCCAGATACACCTCCCTGGCAACTCTGCACCTATCCCTGGACCTTCCTCTGGATCATCAATTGCTACAATGTGGCCTTATCAGATTGGGAAAAGTAACTCTGGGTCACGACAAATACCCAAGTATAAGAGCCGCAGCAGGCCCACTGGCCCTGGCACCCTCCATGATGTTTTTACCTATAAGATCTTACTGGGTGTGTTCAAGCAGGTAGATTTTGCAAAATATCTAGTGCTCCATACTGTGGAAGGCAACCCTGTAATGGACCTGGAGTAACAATTTGTGGGAGAGAACTAAAAATATCCACCCAGCGAGATGGTAGCCTCATAGTGTAGGTCTCTTCCCCCGAGGAGAGTGCTTGACTCTGTACCCTGTCTGGGGTACCTGGTGCCCCAGTCTCCTGTACTCCACATGCCACCTTTAACCAGTGTTGAGGGGTGGTATTCTCTAAAGAGCTGCTCTCATACTCAGAGGAGAAGCTTCTGGTGGAGCTCCAAGACCAAATGGTGGTGAAAGTGGATAGGTTCTGCAAGAAAGAAAATGGTGCTATTAACCCTACACCAACTCTGTTATTGACATTTGATTGTTTCGAAATTCCAACCTCCATTAAGGTTGCCTGGATCTCTCTTAAGGTGAAACCACATGTCCCAAACTCTAGATCAGGGGTTCCCAAACTTTTTCATATCAAGGACCTCCAAATATGATGAGCCTCAGCTAAAAAAAAATAATTATCCACCCTGTTCATGTAATAGTTACTTATTCTTACATGAAGTAATTAGTAATAAACAGGACCATTTTCCTTTTCATTGTTTTTTTATTATTGTTTTAAATTCAAAGCAATGTAAATTCTATGCAAACACAGCCACAATTTACCTTCATATCAAAAAGTACGTAACTAAACACAAATCAGTCTACCAGGCATATCCTGTCTAGTGGGATGGATGGGCTTGGTGGCTCTTGCACAATTGGTCAATGCGGGGCTTGATATTAGTGAGTGCCAGACACATGTCATTGTCCACCTGCAGGCGTGCTTTGTGCTTGGTTTTCAGTACTTTGAGTGTAGAAGATCCTGCCTCACACAAGTAGTTGTGGCAAATGGCAAAAGGCATTTCAGAGCTTTCTCAGCCAGGGCAAGACATTCATTTCTTGCAAAGATATAGGAGACAATGTTAGGTGCCTATGCTCCTTCCCCTCTCAGAGGTTATTCAGTTTTTTATTCTCCTTATAATCCAGAACAGATGCATCATGGCGGCTCAGCCATCCTTGTCTCAGACAAGTGTGGTGTACCCTGTAGGCCATTATCCATCACTTCCCCATTGCAGGTGACAGCTCTCAAGATTCACCTCCAATGTACCTATACCATATGCTCCATTTACCTCCCTCCCAGTACACCAATTGCCAGGGAGGATTTGGTTTCATTAATTCGTCAACATCATTCTCTTTTTATCTTATCCTTGGTGATTTTAGTGGAAGGCATACCCTCTCGGGTGATACAAAAATTAATCCAAGGGGTGACCTGATAGCTTCGATAATAATTGAAGAAATGGACCTGGGTATATTGAATACTGGTGTTATGACCCAATATCATGTCCAGATCAACAAGACTACAGCCATAGACATCTCATTGCGCTCAGCAGACTCTTTACTGGACTTCGATTGGAGAGTAACAGACAACTTCAGAGGAAGTAACCATTACCATATTCTACTTTCCTCCCTGGAAGTCCTCCTGACACCACGAGTTCCCCATTGGAGGTTAGACAAGGCAGACTGGGACTTGTTCAAGGAACTAGCGAAGGTAGACAGGAACATTGAAGAATTTCCCTCAGTAGATGAAGCAGTAGAATACTTAACCAGCTTCCTCCAATGGGCTGGTTCACTGCTGCTTTCCTCGGCCTGTTCCTTGGTGGTTGGAGGAGTGCAGCCAGGCAGTTGTTGAGCTGTGCAGAACTTATGGTCGCTACCGGCATCATAGGACAGAATTTTATCACTGGGAATACAAACAGGCCAGAGCCCAAGCTTGTCAAATTTTAAAGAATGCTGTCACCAGGTTTTTCTTCTTATGTCTCCTCTCTAAACGAAAAAACTCCCTTGTCCCAGGTATGAAAATGTGTGCAGAAAACAGCTGGCAAGTTTTCATTTAATCCTCCCCTAGTTCTCAGGGCTAATTATGGCAGCTCAGTTGCCACCCCTCAAGAAGTTGCAGAAGGTTTTGCCAGTGTTTGCAGGTGTGTCTTCTATGGTAGCTCGATCCACAGAGCTTAAAGCGGTGAGTAGAGTAGAGGAATCACGGAACCCTGGATTTTGGAGTGGGACGTGGCGAGACATACAACATGTTCTCAGTGAAAGAAATGAGAACCGCCCTTTCACTCATTGGAGATACATCACCAGGGCCTGATGATATCCCATTTTCAATGCTCTACCACTCTGAAGTTGAGGCACAGAGCTTTCTATTGGAGCTGTATATCAGGATCTGGCAAGAGAGTGCCTTTCCATCCTCATGGCAGGAGGCTACTGTCCTGCCTTTCAAGAAGACTGGAAAAGAGGGTCTTCACCTGCTAAAGTATTGCCCCATAGCTCTGACCTCCTGTATCTGCAAGCTGTTTGAAAAGATGGATAACTCGCAATTAGTATATTACCTGGAGAAGAATGCTATTCTTTCACCTTATTAATCTGGCTTCTGGAAGATGCATTCAGCAACAGATGTTTTTGTTCTGCTTGAGTCCTCGGTCTGTGAGGTTTTTGCTCATTGCCAGCATCTAGTCTGTGTTTTTTCGACCTAGAGAAAGCATATGACACAGCTTGGAGATTTGGCTTCCTTAAAAAGCTTCACAATTTTGGGTTGCAGGAAAATATACCATCAATAATAGGTCAGTTTATGGGACATCACACTTTTAGAGTCTGAGTAGCCACAGAAATATCAGCACCACATATTAAGGAAGATGGGGTTCCTTAGGGCAGTGTCTTGAGCGTGACCCTATTTGCCATCAAATGGGGGTAGCAGCATCAGTTCCAGGTGGTGTATCAATCTCATTGCATGTAGACAACTTGGCTATTTGGTATGCAGCTTCCCACATGTCAGTGGCTGAACGTCACATGCAACTTGCACTCGAAAAGGTTTCATGTTGGACCGCAGAGCATGGCTTCAGATTTTCTCCCTTGAAGACTGTTGCCTACATTTCAGCTACTTTCATTGTGTTCACCCAGATCCTGATCTATAGTTCTATAGTCATCATGTGCAGTGTGTCACAGAGACCCATTTCCTGGGTATTATTTTTGACAACCAGCTTATGTGGCAGCCACATATTTATTACCTAGAAGAGTTTTGCCAGTGTGCTCTCAAGTTATTGAGAGTCTTGGGGCACACATCATGGGGTGCTGACTGAGGAACTCTGCTACACCTTTACCACATGCTAGTTAGACTCAAAATGGATTTTGAGTGTGAGGTGTACTCCTTAGTCTGTCATAGCTGTTTTGGTATCACACTAATTGTTTTAATTAAGTTCTGGAACTCTTTATGTGGCAGGGCTTGATGTAAACACTTCTTGGCATTTTTTTGTTTATTGAGTAGCATGTACAGTATATACACAGATATAATCTGAGAGAATAAATTATGAATTCTCTCCAGGGAAGTGTTGTGAATATCACTTCACAATAACACTTCTGTGAAGTGTGAACTGCCCTGTCTTGTGGAATAGAGTGAACTACCCCTTTCTGGAGCGTGAGAGAGTGGTAGCGAGTGAGCGTGTTTACTGAATCAGCTGACCCTGATTCGACCCTCAAGTGATCTAGACTCGTGAATAACATGGTGAATCACTTGGTGAATCACTTGGTGAATAACTTGGTGTTATTCATTTGGGAGTAATTATATGAAGCAAAGGTGCTGTTGCACTGTTCAGCCACCACCAACCAAGTCCTTGTGGTTTAAATCCTAAGTATACCTAACCACATTACTATAAAATGTGCTTTAGCTAAACTGTTGCATCTTGCACTTGCTTTTTCAATGCATATCAGAAAGTTTTCTTGGAAATTTATTGTGTACCTAGAAGACATTTTCCTGTAACAAAATATCATAACAGGTAAAGGAAATTACTTTGTCTAGAACGAATGGCTCCTTGTCCCAGCCGCAAAAATGCCGGCAACTTTAAAACTACCCACAGACATTCTTGGGTACATCCAGCTTGTCATCCGCGAATAACCGAGAACCGCTAAGTAAAAATACGTGAACTTGGGGGGCCCCCTGTATTGACATTGGCATGAAACACTAACCTGTGAGGTATTGGAGTGCATTCACATTGCTGCAGTGCTGTAGAAGCATTAGTTTGTACTATAGCTAGTTCACATGTAGCTTCTGCAGCCCGGGTGAAAGCGAAAGCATAAGCAGGACATACATGTAAGTGTAAGTATGTTGCCTTACAATGATTTAGGACTTCATGCTTAGTCACAGCAACTAACAAAAAATCTTCTGAAACCACTTTTAGTTCAGTTTCTCTGTTAAGAACCAAAAGATTGCCATTCGCCTTCAATGGAAATGGTTCCATATGCCATGCATTAAAATTCTGTGATTTTAGTGGAATGTGTATTAGCATTTCCTCATGCGTTAAGGATGCCTCCAATAAGGGGTAATAATATCCCTTGTCATGTTCCTAAAAGTTAGGAGTTAGATGATAGTCAGTTTCAGCTGTATGTAAAGTGGCAATAAGTTGACCAACCGGCAACAGCTGTGCATCTACATGACCTAAACCTTCATTCCCTGAATCAGCTATGAGCCTATCATTGGTAACTGTGAGAGCTTGCACAGAGACTTCAGCTGCATGCATATACAGTATTCTGTAAAGCAGAGTAGCCATTCTAGTGCAGGCACTGACCGTGTGAATCCATGGGCATTATGTATTAGTTGATTAGTTTCGTCAACAATATCATTCATCTTAGAGTTCAGAGTCTGTACTGCCTTGTAGGACTGCACAATGGCCCAATTCTGTTTCATGACTGCTTCTGAAACTGCGTTCATTCATTTCCCAAGTTAGCGACATCTTCTGCGGTTGCCGTACTTAACAGGGTGTATAGGTTTTTGATGCTGATGAGAATGTACATTCTTCCCGATGTCTTCAGGAGACGTAGGTAGCTTTCCCACAAAGTGCTTTATGCGCTTGAGTAGATTCTTTATACAGGCGTTCTAAAGTGAGATGGTTTGTAGAGATGGTAGACTGTTCGAGATCTTGCAGGGTGTGCATAGCTTTTTCAATGTGGACAGCTATTGACCTCAGGTGCACAGGCATGTGCACTAAACCATGGAGCTGGTACTTGACAGTTACGGCGTCTTCCACTACAAGTACTTTGTCCAATGGGGCAACTAAAGCTCCAGGTTTTATGATGTCTTCTGTGAATGCTGCTATTGCTACTGCACTCCATGTCAACATGATTAGTGATATCCAAGCCATTCCTGAAAGGGGCGAGGATAATTAATGTTTCTTGTTTGCTGATCGTAGTTTTTGACAATACATATTGTCTATTGTTGTGTTGTGTTGAGCAGCTGTCGTAGTAGAATTAGTATGTAACTGACTGACGTTAGAGGGCCCCTACTAAGTGTCTGCTGACTTTTTTCATTTTATCTACATACCCTATGTTTGTTACATTTGTCGTTGGCTCAACTACTTGGAATTTGTTTCCATGTTCTTTTGCTTTAATCAGGTATGGACCTGTGAATTTAGGCAAAAGTTTTGAAATGCGTTCCGGAACTTTTTTCATTACTGCGTCTCCTATTTCTAGAGTTACAGGCTTAGAGTTTTTATGTTGCTTGCAGATCATTTCAGCATGTGAGGCTGCTTAATGTTTTCGTACTTTTCCATGGATGCTTGTGAAAACATTGATTTGCTTCTTGGCATAGTCATCCATGTTGTACACAGGTTGTGGGGTTCCTGCTAGTTGATCATAGGGCAAGCATTTATCAGTGCCATAAATTATGTAGTATGGCGATTTGCCTGTAAAACTATTGAGAGGTCCATTAATAGATGCTGCAACTTGTGGAAGCCAGTCCTCCCAGGAACTGTGCATCGGATTCACCACGTGTCGGAGAATCTCAAGAGATTTTGCTATTTGTACGCTCGACCAATCCATTTGAGGATTGATTGGTAGGTGGTTGTGAAGGTTTGTGTGATGTCGTATTGTTGATATATTGCTATCAAGAGTTGATTCTTAAATTCTGCCCTGTTATCTGAGAGTATCACTCAAGGTGTAGAAAAAGGACAGATGAGATGAGTGACTAATACATGAACCACTGCTTCGGCAGACTTGATCTGGTGTGGTGCTAGTACAGCATGCCCTTTAAATTCGCGGGAGTTTGGTTCTCAAAATGGCTGCGCATAGCATTTACTGACTGGCGGGGGGTACATTTTTACCTGTGTACAAAGAAATTTATATTCCCTTTATGTGTTTGCCCTTAGGACAATTATTTCTTTTACCTGTATTGTATTTAAGTCCATGAAACACATACAAATAAATAATAATGGGAAAATCCTCTCACAAATAATTAGAAAAAGAATTATTAAAAATGTTGAGTCTACCCTCAAATCTACTCCGTGCTCTATTAATAACAAAGCATGGAATGGAGTTGAGGGTAGACACAACATTTTTAATATACATTTATTTCTTATTATTTGTGAGATGATTTTCCCATTATTATATACTCATATGTGTTTTGTGTGTGTGTGTGTGTCTATATATACACACACACACACACACACACACACCTATAATCAATACAATACAGTATAGTCTCGTTTTACGCGGTCAATTAAATCCATGGAGGTCTGCGTATAACGCGAAATGCGTAAACGAAATAACAGAACATATGGGATTAATTGAAATAGAGACTGGGCCGACCCCCAGACTACCCTTTTTCCGACACAATACGTACGTTGTAGTAAAAATAACATCTTAATTTTATGATGGTATGCACACAATTAATATTTAAGAGAAATATAAATAATATTAGGGTTTTTTAACAATTACGTTAGTAGAAGAGATGGCTGGGTACACGGGGATGGAGGGTTGGTTCTGAGGCAGAGGGCAGATTATTGGCCCTCACCTGTATCACTTGTATCACCTGTATCACTATCCACCACAGAGGCTTGCAGGGCCTCCTTGTCAAACCCCTCAAAGTTCATATCCTCACTTTCACTGACTTGGGCTGGCTGTGGTGGGTGGCGGGTGAAAACTCGGTAATGTTTTGTTGACTGGGCAAGCAAGGTTAAATAGACCAATCACATCTCGCGGCGGAGGGGATGCGTGGGTGGTAAGGATGCGTGGCCCAATCATAGTCTGAAACATCATCTGACTTCAGCGGTGATGTAAGAGTGACCTAGCGCGCAGCTTGTCCGTGCCGCTTCCCGCGTAAATTCAGGAATGTACCGCGTAACTAATAATTGGACAGGTGCCACGTGAATGACCAGCCGCGTATAAAAAATCCGTCTAAATCGAGACTATACTGTACTGTACATATATACAATCAGAAAGAAACGTATTAAAAATATTGAGTCTACCTTCAAGTCCACTCCGTGCTTTGTTATTAATAAAGCACAGAGTACACTTGAAGGTAGACTCAACATTTTTTATAATGTTTTTCTGCTTATTTGTGAGAGTATTTTCCCATTATTATTTGTTTGTATGTGTTTTGTGTACAGTATGTATGTCTACACACACACACACACACACACACACACACACATACAATACAATACAATACAAGTAAAGGAAATTACTGTCTCTAGAACGAATGTCTCTCTGTCCTGGCCATGAAAATGCCAGCAACTTTAATACTACCCACAGATATTCTTGGGTACATCCAGGGTGTCCTCTGCGAATAATAGAGGACATTGAAATAAAAATCTGCGAATTATCCGGGCGTACTGTACCACAAATCTGGAGAAGCGGTCATTGCACAGAAGTATGTAATTCGAGCCTTCATGGCTTTTTGGTAGTTGCAATAAATCGATCGCACTGTATCCCATGGACGTTCAGGCATCGGGTATTCTAAGATTGGAGCAGGATCCATCGTTGTTCCCATGTGATGCTTGATGTCGGTCCTCAAAGTGTTTCAATAATATTTCGTCTAATTTCTGTTAGACATCTGTCTCGCCCTGGATGCCCAGCTTGGGGTGCATCATGGAAGAGGGTGAGGATGTTTTCCTTCAATGATGTAGGAATAACAATTTGAGAGACTGACTCTTGTTGTGTTTTTACTGGGCGATAAAGTATGCCGTGCTTTAGCTCAAACTGTGAGAGTGGTAGAGGTAGTTTTGGCAAATTTACCTTACTTCCCAATACTAAGGTATAGATTACCTTGGACCACAGTCGATTCAGTAGTTGTTCTGCCTTAACCCTTACGCTCCGGGTGACGTAACAGAACGCTATCCTTTTGCTGCCACTGTTTGATTGCCCATTGCAGGTTAACACGTTCTAGCATAGCTATTTGTTTGTCACAGCACACGGAGGGGAGCATGGGTGGGCTCAGCACGGTCAGTACCCATTCCCCCTGTCGTCATGGAGAGTCGCCTCTCAACCTCTTGTTTAGGTTGCCAGCAGCTTCCACCCCAATCAAGCATTGCCACCGTGGGTTGGATGATAGTGAGATACGTACAGAACTATTTGATGTGAGTGCTGTAGTGTGCGATTCTGGTGAAAGTGGTGATGAAGACAGTGATTTTATGCCAAGTGATCCTGAGGATAGCTTCTAGTTAGACAATGTTGTTGGGACAAGTGGTGATGTTGAGGCTGGCAGCGAGGCACAGCCAGGACAGAGTATACCCGCCACGCGCTCCAGGCCCAGAGTAGGGACAATGGATGCATTTATTTAGTCTGATGACAGTAATATCCAGCCTGACATCTCTGCTTTCAGATAATCAACTCCTGAATTTCCTTGTACAGAGGAACCAAGTGAGATGGACTACTCTTGTTCTTTCTTTGATGGTGCATTCATGGACTTCAGGTGTATGGAAACAAATAAATTTTATCAGTACACGTGTGATGCTGACCCCGGCCCTGGCCCCTCACCTTACAGGTGATGCTGGACTGATGTTGTTGTGTCCAAACTGTATGTGTTTTTTGCATTACTAATGCTAATGGCACATGTGAAAAAACAGGAGTATGGGATCTCATGACGACATCACAGCAACTCCATTGTTTTCTAAATTCATGTCAAGAGACTGGTTTGTCTCCATCCTGTATTATGTACACTTAGTAGACAACAACAACCATGTGGCTGGTGATCGACTCTGGAAAATATGGAAAGTTTTTATGATGCTGAAGGAATGATTCATGAAGTTCTTCAGACCATTTCAGAATGTAGTGGTGGACTAGTCTTTGGTGCTTTTCAGAGGACGTGTTGTTTTTAGACAATACATTCCCTCCAAACGACATCGCTTTGAGATAAAGTTCTTCATGCTGTGTGACTGCGAAACTGGGTATGTCTTAGATCTTGTCCACGGCTACAGACAAGGTCGCCGCATTCTCAGACGAATCCCTATTATCACGCCGAGCAAGCATAAGAAAGTCAAGCCAGTGCCTGAAAGACAGTGTGCTCACTATGAAGTTCCGCGACTATGGTACAGCCTATCATCCCTATTGTTGTCCAATGTTACATCTCTATGCAACAAGGTGGAGGAGGTCAGTGTTACAGTGAAGTCAGTTGGTGCAGGTATTGTGGTGATTACCGAGGCATGGCAAATTGTTCCTGAGATCTGTGCCATAGAAAACTATGAGTTATTTCACCACCTTAGAAAGGACAGGAAAGGTGGTGGTATAGTGCTGTACTGTCACAGTGACCTTAAACCATCACACCTAGGTGTTAATGTACCTGAAGATGTAGAAGCTTTGTGGGTTAAGGTCACTCCCACTTCTCACCCCCACCAACTTGCTTCCATCATTGTTTGTGTGGCTTATCACCCCCCGCGCTAACCTACCGCCAATGTACTGATTACTCATATAATAAACACTGCTGACTCCCTGAGATCCAGATTTCCATGTGCCAAACTAGTGATATGCGGTGACTTTAATGAGTTAGACATGAGCAACATCACCCAACACCTCCACGTTGCACTGATAGTTGGCTTTCCTACACATGGGAATGCCATCCTGGACCTCATCATGACTGATCTTGGCAACCACTACCTTCCCCTCCAGCCGGTGACCGCATGGGGAGGAGCACCCACCTATCTTTACTGTGGTCACCCTCACCTACCATCTCACGACCGGCAGTTGTCACCAGGCCTTACCGACCTACCCTTGACTCTGCCATGAGGCGTTTCAGACAATGGGTGACTTGGTATCCCTGGACTGAAGTGATCACGGTAGACGATGTGCAGAACAAGTGGGATAATTACCTGGACACTATCACCAAAGCCTACCACCACTTCTTTCCAGCCAAGACATTAAAGATCCACCCCGATGATGTCCCGTGGATTACACCCCGTATCAAAAGACTAATTGAGCAGTGCAACAAGGCATACTACACCAACAACCGTCTGTGCAAAAGTCTACGTAACCAGGGCATCAGGGACATCAAGTCAGCCAAGAAGTCTTATTATCCCAGGAAAGTGCACGGCCTCAAGGAGGTCGGCCTCGGTCAGTGTTACTCTAAGGTAAAAGATCTCTATGATCTTAACCGTCAGTCTCCCACGCTTCCTTTCATTTCCCATTTACCAAGTGAAGAGGCAGCTGAGATAATTAATAACCACTTTGCTACCAAATCTCATGCCCTACCCAGTCTTGACCTCGCTCTCCTCCCGGCCTACTTACCTTCCCCCTCCCCCCCTCCCAGTGTTCAACCATTTGAAATTGCCAACAAACTCCTGAAATTTAAATCCAAATGCTCTACAACCCCAATTGACCTCCCAATCAAAATTTACAAGGAGTTTGCAGTCGAACTTGCCAACCCCCTCTGTTCCATTATTAATGCATCCCTCAGACAAAGCAAATGCCCTAATGAATGGAAAATCACATTTTTCACCCCTATCCCCAATGTCCCCACCCCACAGTCCCCTTACGACCTCAGGCCAGTTGCCATTATCCCCATACCCAGTCTACTCTGTGAAGACTTGTTTTTGAATGGGCATTTGCTAGTATTTATCAGTCAATTGATCCACAGCAATTTGGCAATCTGAGGACCTCCTCTACATCACACTGCTTAGTTAGCTTCTTGGATTTTCTGCACAAATTCCTGGAGAAACGTAAGACATTACTGGCCATTGCCCTTGTTGACTTCAGGAAGGCTTTTGACCTTGTTGATCACTGCACTGTTATCAACAAGGCCATTGCACTAGGGCTGCCCACCAACCTGGTCTCATGGCTCACTGATTTCCTGAGTGTTTACTATATCGAGGTCTGATGGATTCCTATAGGTGTTTTCAACATACATTGCAAAGCTTGGACACTTGATCTTGATGTTGTACAGTGTGGCCCTGCGGTTAAGTATGTTGAATGTGTTGGAAGCATCAACCAGGAGAATGGCCTGACAATCACGCTGCTCAAATATCTCTCTCATGGCGTGGATGGCAGCTTCCCCTCCAGCCTGGTGGCCAGCACAAACTTGCAGGTTTCTTGCAGCTGCCCTGACATCATCCTTTACCACCTCCATTATGCATTTTCTGATGATCCACCTCAGCACTTCCTCCACCCCTATAGGCCTACATCCTGGATTCTTATCCAGGGGAATGAGGCGGCAGGCCGTCAGAGCATGGAGGTGGTGGCAGTACGCTGCTGCTACTAATGCTACTACTACTACAGTAGGGTCAGGATGTATCGCGACTTTATATAAAAAAAATTTTTATATCGCTGCTACCAAAATTATCGACATTTTCCTATATATAGAGATATTTTTTTTATTTCGCGAGGGAAATCGGGCAGGAAATATTTCAAATATACTGCCAGGGCAAACAAATGCGTTATTTGCTCACCAGAGGCACTCACGCAATCACGCTTGCCTGCTCAGTCTTTCTGAGTGAGTGACGAGAAAGCAGTCGACTGCTGTAGATTACGTCTTCTAAGGTGAGTGTAAATGGGTTGCTAGTGACATGAAAAGTGAAGTGAAGATAATGGAAAGCTTAATGGAAAAGATTTAATACTGTAACTAATATTTTTGGTGTGGGATTGTCAAGTGAGGGTGACAGTGTGGCATCTACTGCTGAGTATGGTGTTCCCAGGATGGTGCATCAGCTACCGAGTCTGGTCTTCCTAAATCGGTGTTCCTTGATATTGATATTGAAATAGCCTGTTGTTCCCGAGTCTAGTGTTCATTGGTGCTTTTATTTAGAAAGAAAATGAGCTCGTTAAGTCAAGTTTAATCACTTTTTTGGGCCTCCAGAACCTAACCCTATTTTACCCATCGATTACATGTACAGCTGCTCCCCGACTTACGATGGAGTTAGGGACCCAAATCCAGGTCGTAAGTCAAAATGGTCGTAAGTCGAAAATGCTTAATTAATACATAGAAAATCTAAAATGGGTGTCTCTTTTTCTTCTTAGCACCACAAAACTCTCACTTTTAAGCTTGCCAGCCATTTTAAAATGAATTACAAACGAAAATTTTGTCAGTACACAGCGCAATCACTGACGTTGGGACTCGAAAATATGTAATTTGACAAAATTTTGGTACGACTGAGGCGGTCGTATGTCTGGGTGGTCGTAAGTCGTGTAGGTCGTAAGTCGGGGAGGAGCTGTAATTATATTTCGCGATTTGGTATATAGCGAACATCGTTGGACCCAATATATCCCGACACTACTGTACTACTTTTCCTTTTTTTTTTTTGACACGTGGCCTTCAGCCTCCCCCAATAGCCACACCTTTGCTGCTATTTTATTACTTTAAAATAAACTATCCTAATACATAAGTAGCTACCCTAGCTGTGTTGAGTTAGTTGAGCCGCAGATCTATGCGGCATTCTGTGACTCTTGACTCATAGCAATGCAGATCTAAGCAGAGAGGGCAGTCGACATCTCAACCAGGCTGTAACATAGCTTCTGGGCTGCTGCTTCTGTTCAGATAACACCTCTGCGAGTCTGGCATAGAAGCATTTTGCACTTGGTCCCATCCCACCAGAGGTTGTGAACACTAGAGGAGTGAAGCTGCCTTGATCAACATTCTAAATTCTCTCCCCATATGCCCTCACCTTGTTGTTCTTGTTCCTCCTGTTTGCAGCATCGAGAGCTAGGTTACTGTGACATGCAGCCATGGGATAAAAAATTCTCATGTCGAAGAATACTCGCTGTCCCTGCGTCCAGAATCCATGAGCACTGACGTCCACACGGGCTTCCTTTGATGTGTTTGAAGTCCTGTGTTGGAAATTCTCACCATCCAATGGAAGGAGGGTCGGTTCTACCCTGACATCATGACAGATTTCCTTCAACATATTTACTGTGAGATCCCATACTTCGTCGTGCCTCATGCATACGAAGCCCCCTCTCTTGCACACCATGGCGTGGTCGATGTCATAAGATGAGCCACACATGCATTGGGAGGGTAAACTTTCTACTGGCCTACCATACGTTAGAGCAATGACATCTGTGAATTCTTGTTTGTTAAGGATGAAGCCTTTTGCCCTTTTCGGTAATGTTGTGAACCAGTTCTAGGCGCCCACCTCCTACTTTTCTTTTCAAGTTCTCTGACAATTGCTGCAACAGTTGTTACAGTTTATCACTTTGGGTGTGCTGCCGCTCCATCGTAATGTACCGTCGAATCTTGTTTAATTCGTTGGCATCTACCTGACTTGCTGAATTCTGATCTATTACGTGCTCAGTGAGAGCTGCCATAAGCTTGACAGAGTTCTGATGTCTTTTAGTGGCAAGCTCCACTGGATTAGTCAATCCCATTCCTCCTAGTCTCGGTGGTAGTGCAAGTAGTGGCCTTTCTGCTAGGGTTAAGTAAGGGTTTTTCTCTAGTGTTGGGATAAAAGCGACATTGATTGCATCTTCCAGAGGGCGGAGGATGGGTTCGATATCAGGGATAATGCGCATCAGGTAATTCCAGCAATGCTTGACTCCATGGGTGACTACTGCAAAAGCTGCATGTGGCTCTGTGTTAGCAATATCAGACAGAGCTTGGATTTCCTTCACCCATTCATTCACCTTTCCCGTTACGTACTCGTTCTTGAAGTCATTCGTGCCAATTACTGCACCAAGATGTCTTTGGCCGTCCTTTGTTATTTTACGTCGCTTCTACTGAACACCTCCATTGCTCGTTCATAGTGTTCTGGCTTCACAATGAGGAAGGACTTGCTGGCGTTTGGATGGTACCCTATTTGCGGAGCTCGTGATGTTACCAGGTCCCACCACTTTTCGATGTCCTCCACTTTTCCTGGTCCTGTTAGGTCATCAGCGTAAGCCACTTGCTTAAATCAGTTGTTTCATATTTTATTGTATGTAGGAGCAAGGATAGGTTTAGTCCATACATTGCCATGGCGACAGGGTTCCTTTGTGTTGTTTCCTAAGTTGACTGTATGGTGGTATCTCCTCTTAGGGCCTTGAAGCTTGTAATATAAAGGTCTCATGGGTTCCTATTGGTGTTTTCAACATCCACTGCAAAGTTTGGACACTTGATCTTGATGTTGTGCAGGGTAGCCTTGCAGTTGATTATGTTGAATGCAATGGAAGCATTGACCAGAAGTACTGCCTCACAATAACGCTGCTTAAATGTCTTTTTTATGGCGTTAATGGCAACTTCCCCTCCAGCCTGGTGACCAGCACAAACTTGCAGGTTTCTTACAGCTGTCTTGACATCATCATTTATCACCTCCATTACACATTTTCCGATGATCCGCCTCAGCACTTCCCCCACTCCTATAGGCCTACATCCTGGATTTTTATCCAGGGGAATGAGGCAGCAGGCCATCAGAGCATAGAGGTGGTGGCAGCATGAGGTTGCTAGCTTTCTTGCAAGGGCACCAATGGCATTGCAAAGATCACTTGCTATGGCACCAAATTTGGTAGTGCTGAGGATGACTCTCCAATCGTTTGCATCCAGGCCTGAAGGACCTCCCCAATAGCCACACCTTCGCCGCCATTTTATTACCTTAAAATTAGGTATCCTAATACAAAAATACCTACCCTAGCTGTGTTGAGTTAGTTGAGCCGTAGATCTATGCGGCATTCAGTGACTGTTGCCTCATAGTCAATATGTGTGACCGTTGTCGGATTTGGGGCCGAAGATCTCATTCCCTAGAAGCAGAGCAATGCAGACCTAAGCAAAGAAAAGGACAGTCGTCATCTCAAGCAGGCTGTGACTTAACTTCTGGGCTGCTGCTTCCATTCAGATAACACCTCTGCTAGTCTGGCATAGAAACATCTTGCACTTGGTCCCATCCCACCAGAGGTTGTGAACATCAAAGGAGTGAAGCTGCCCTGATCAACATTATGAATTCTCTCCCCATATGCTTAATCTTGTCAATCTCGTTCCTCCTGTGTGCAGCATCAAGAGCTATGTTACGGTGACATGTGGCCATGGGATAAAAAATCCTTATGTCAAAGAAGCCTCGCTGTCCCTGCGTCCACAATCCTCGAGCACTGACGTCCACACGGGCTTCATTTGATGTGTTTGAAGTTCTATGATGGAAATTCTCACCGTCCAATGGAAGGAGGGTCAGTTCTACCCTGACATCATGACAGATTTCCTTCAACATATTTGCTGTGAGATCCCTTACTTCGTCATGCCTCAAGCATACGAAGCCCCCTCTCTTGCTCACCATGGCATGGTCGATGTCGTAGGAAGAGCCACACACACATTGGGAAGGCAAACCTTCTACTGGCCTACTGTACCTTAGAACAATGGCAACTGTAAATTGTTGTTTATTAAGACTGAAACCTTTTTCACTCATCGGTAACATTGTTAGCCAGTTCGAGGCGTCCACCTCCTGCACTATAGCTACTTTTTTTTTAAGTTCTCTGGCACTTGCAGCATCAGTTGCTGCAGTTTATCACTTTGGGTTTGCTTTTGTTCTGTCATAATAGACCGTTGAATCTTGTTTAGTTCCTTGGTATCCACCTCACTTGTTGCATTCTGAGCTATTAAGTGCTCAGTGAGGGCTGCCGTGAGCTTGACTGAGTTTTGGTGTTTGGTGTCAGCAAGCTCAGTGGTAGTGCAAGGATTGACCTTTGTGCTGGGGTTTAGTGAAGGTGTTTCACTAATTCTGGAATAAAATTGACACTGATGGCTTCTTCCAGAGGGTGGAGGAGGGGTCCGATATCAGGGATAATGAGCATCAGGTAATTCCAGCGTTGCTTGACTCCATGGGTGAATGCTGCAAAAGCCGCATGTTGCTCTGTGTTAGCAATATCAGACAGAGCTTGGATTTCCTTCTCACGCTCATTAACCTTTCACGTTACATACTCGGTTTTGAAGTCATTCTTGGTAATTACCGCACCTAGATGTCTTTGGCTGTCCTTTGTTATTTTGACCTCACTTCCACCGAACACCTCCATTGCCCGTTCGTAGTGTTCTTGCTTCACAATGAGGAAGGACTTGCTGGCGTTTGGATGGTACCCTATTTGCGGAGCTTGTGATGTTACCAAGTCCCACCACTTTTTGATGTCCTCCACTTTTCTTGCTCCTGTTAGGTCATCAGCGTAAGCCACTTGCTTGACCTGAGGGTTGTTTTGCCAGTCAGTTAAGGTAGCACGTTTATCATCGATTTGTACATTGATTGCTGGGTCATTTTCATCAAATCAGTCTTGGTGTATTCTTTTCATCTGGCCGAGGGTCTCTGTGCAGGTTTTTGTCATGACAGTGTCGAGAAAATCCCATTCAGCACTCGGATTTGGGTTTGTTGTCGGGTTGTTTATCAGCCCATGTTCGAGCTGCTCTCTGAAAGCATATGCTACTGCTGGATCCTCCAGACACTCAGTGCTAACACCTCTTCTGGAGGCTAGCTGCCTTCGCCATTAGGACCGACGTGAAGTGAGAGCTCGGCTCTGACGAGCCGATGATCAGTGATGCAACGGTCTGAGGCATGCATGGCACAGGTGATGAGGACATATCAGTGATCTCTTTCTCTGAGAATGATGTTGTCAATAAGAAGCCAGTGTTTGGATCATGGGTGTTGCCACAAACCCTTGAACTTGTCGGCCTGCCTAAACAAGGTGTTGGTGATAGTGAGGTTATGTGTAGCACACTTGCTGAGGAGGAGTAGGCCATTGGGATTACACTTGCCTAGTCCATTTCTCCCTATGGTTCCCTGCCAAATGTCAGCATCTCTGCCAACTCTGGCATTGAAATCACCAAGGAGCACAGCCTTATCTTCTCTGGGGATAGAGGTTAGCACTCTGTTGAGGTCGACATAAAAGGCCTCCTTGATGTCATATTCTGCATTCAGTGTTGGGGCTTATGCTCTGATGAAAAAGGCATTACATGAGTGATTCAGTGGGACTCAGAGCGTCATGAGGCGTTCATTGATCCCAATAGGCATTTCAGTTAGCCTGTGTAGGATATGTTGGCGATAGGCAAAGTCAACTACATAAATGCGGTTTCTCTCCGCAGCAGGCTTACCCTTCCAGAAGAAGGTGTTGCCAGACCCCCGTTCTGTGAGTTGACCCTCGTCTGGGAGCCAGGACTCACTAATGGCTGCTATGTCGATGTTATACCTAGCCAGCTCTTCTGCCACAAAGGCAGTTCTTCTTTCAGGATGCTCATTTGTGCCAGTATCCAGAAGGGTCCTGACATTCCATGCAGCGACCATAAGAGGTTGTATAGTTTGTTTTTGTTTTGATCTGTGATTATGATTGTTTTTGTTTTTTTTGACTGCATAAGGATGACCTTACTTAGTGAGGTTGCTCAGTCAGGTTTTTTTTTTGGCAGGTTATGTTTAGGGCAACTGTTCTAGCCCCTTCCTCATGTGGGGTGAGCAGAGTGGCTCCTCGAAAGGGCTGATGAGTCGCACAGACAGGACCAGATTGCACTGCTGCCTAGATCCCAGTGTATAAATGATCATCTTATCTGTGCCACCCATGTGCAGAGTTGTGACTTGAGACAGATTTTGCATGGGGATAATTGTACCTTCATAATTAAAAAGTGGGATTTCATAATTCAGTTCTTTATTAATGCACTTAAATATAACTTTTATATTTAAATTTATCATACAATTGTGTAATGATATAGGAAGAAACCTTAAATGCCTAATAAATAATTTGATCAATTTCTCCACACATACAAGAGGGAAACTGAGTGGCCATGATGTCGACCTCCTAATTAGATGTAACAAGAAGGGAGAAGAGAGAGGTGTTCTTTCCAAATTGTTGAAGCAACTTAAGCATAGAGGTTATATTCTTCAAGAGAAAATGGTGAAATCAACCTACGACGATGATGATGAGGTACAGTGAAAGATAGTCAAGTGTACTGTTTTTTTCTTTTCAGGAAGAACACTAGTCATTCTTAATAACCAATGGAAACATTATTATGGGACAAAGAGAGAGGTGTAGTCATTTAGCACTTGTTGGTCTGATAAACATTGCTAACCCTCATTCTTATTTTCCACTTCTCTAATATTGTTTCATCTGTTCCAATGCTTTTTTATCTATGGTGCAAAGTGGTAATTCCTTGGAAGAGAGAGAGAGAGAGAGAGAGAGAGAGAGAGAGAGAGAGAGAGAGAGCATTACAAACTAAAACAAATACAAACAAAAGCGCAATGTGCCGAATACAGAAAATGCATCATGACAAGCTAAACTATGTACAATATAGTCACGCCCTTTCTCTTTTAAAAATACATCTAAATATAACACAACACATTGTGTTCATCAAAACAACTGAATAGTGACACAAAAATGAAATTCTATTACATAGTAAGAGAATTTAATATATTGCATGTCTACTTGTTTACAATGTAATCATTAAATCTAACTGGAAACACACTTTTGTTTGGTCTCACATTATACTTAACATGACCTCTGGCTTGATCTACTTCATTCTTCATCTGGTCCAGGCCCTGCTCCATATTTGGCTCACTCACTTGTCTGTCTGTATTAGTCTCTAAATCTAAGTCTGTCTCTAGCCCTTTGTCAACTTCTCTTACCATACTGTCTCGTGGTCTCTGTGCAACATCCAGGTCTTCCTCAAGTGCTGCCTATTTTGTCATAAAGTTCCATAAATTGTTGTCACCTGATAAAACCTCTCATCTAACCTCTTCTTAACTGTTCCTCATTGACCCTGAGTTTTTACTGTTCCTTAATCAGTATCAATGTTCCCATGATGATGATGCTAGTTGTAAAGGCCTGGGATTTTGGGATATAAATCCCTTGCCAGCCTAATCAGGATTTTATAAAAGGAAAATCAAGAACCATGGGTTTCCAAGGGGTAACAAACAACTGTAAGAGATTGACATCTCTCTACTATGAAAAAAATCACAATAATTGACACCACTCACACAAATATCAATAAACAATTACGGGAGTCAAACAATTAATGGAGTCAAACAATTAAGGGAGTCAAACAATTACGGGAGTCAACAATTACGGGAGTCAACAATTACAGGAGTCAAACAATTAATGGA
>NW_024754704.1:6794629-6810483 GCF_018991925.1 Homarus americanus
AATAAATAATACCTCAAACTAAAGTTAGGATAATATAATTGACATTGCTGGATTCCTTGTAAAACCAGGAATATTTTGAATATAAATGTCATATATTTTGGACAAAAGATAACATAGTTACCTAGAGAAATATTTTTATCTAAAACTTGTATGTTTAATGCAAAATATATGTTGTTTATATTCAAAATGATCACCAAATTATAAGAATTCCAGCAATGTAAATTATATTCTGGCTGGGTAATTTGTATGAATTTTATGAGCTAAAACAGGCAGGGTGGCGGGTGGGGGGTGGTGCGAATCTAAAATAGCTCTCGAGCCGGACACTCACCGCATATATGATGAAAAATGCCGCGTTAAGTGAAAGTTCAGCTTTGGCAAGGCACCGCGTATATGCGAAAACGCGTTAAGTGAAAGCGTTAGCGAGTAATACTGTGTGTATATATATATATATATATATATATATATATATATATATATATATATATATATATATATATATATATATATATATATATATATATATATATATATATATATATATATATATATATATATATATATATATATATATATATATGTATATATATATGTATAATTTACATTGCTGGAATTCTTATAATTTGGTGATCATTTTGAATATAAACAACATATATTTTGCATTAAACATACAATTTTTAGATAAAAATTGTTCTCTAGGTAATTATGTTATCTTTTGTCCAAAATATATGACATTTATATTCAAAATATTCCTGGTCTTACAAGGAATCCAGCAATGTCAATTATATTATCCTAACTTTAGTTTGAGGTATTATTTATTAAAATTTAGTGGTTATCCCACACATCTCCTTGGGACGGTTGGTGGGGGGTGGGGGGTGGGGGGGAGGGATAGCACAGTCTAAATAAATGTTACATTCATATCTAATAATGAAATCATACAGTAAATGTAACACTTTACCTTGAAAAAATATGAATGTAACTTGATGGGGGAGAAGGGTGATTTTGAGGTTGATAAAATCGAGCTTCTCTTCAAGTGTTATATCCTTTCTTTTACGATCATCACCGGGAATTCTATCACCAGAACGCTTCTTGGAGATATTCTTCTTTACCATATTCACAGTTAATACCACAAAATTGGAGAAATAGTAAGCAAAAATCGCGTTAGAGCAAATTCGCGTTATCAAAACACGCATTATAGCAGAACTCACTGTACTTAAAACAACCATATTAATTTTACTACAGCTACAACCAAGGTCTTATTTTCTTCAGTTTTATATGTAGAACCAGTCAGTCACTGGCTTTGTAATCAACAAAAACAATGCTGTGTTATTTCCTCGTGTGTTTTAATATTCTACGTATTATTAATGAATTGCATTGCTTATTTTGCACACAAACATTAATTCAATAAAAAAGACATTCAGTAATAAACAATAATGAATATTTTGTACAGAAGAGAAATGACGCTGTTTACACGATTATGCACGTCGTCTGCACGTTGGCGGGCCGTTCAAACCCGTCGAAATTCAAGTTTCCGCCGTCAAAATTTGTATTTATTTATTTTTTGTGTGTTCCAATAAAATACGTTAAGAATTAAAAACTCGCGAAATTTGAGAAGCTACTATACGACATTTAACCCTTCAATATGTCTTCAAAGAGACCATGATGCAGAGAAAGTGGTGCTAGTGCTTCCAAGCATAAGCACAAGTCACTATCTATCCAGGAAAAGGGTGAATTTCCATGGTCCGGCATTTCCCGAGGTTGCCGGACAGAGGTACAAGTGAGTTACGTTTGACAGTTAGCACAGGCCCAGGTCTAACGCGTGTATATTTATCAGTTCTTAGGTGACTAAGCTTCTCTCTTATAAAAAGCCAGTGAAATGACCTGGGTGAATATAATTAACATAGCTGGGATTCTTGTAACATACTGATTAATTTGAATATAAACATGCTATAATTTGCACTAGACAAAACAATTTTAGTACCGTAATCAAATTAGTACATGTGCACTCCAGCTTTGCACTAAGAAATCTATGTAAATCTACCCAAAAATACAGTTGAAAAACTTTTTTATAAAATGTACTACAGTACTGTACACTAATGTACAACAATTTTTATCTCTTGAGCAAAATATATGACGTTTATATTCAAATTATTGGCTGTCTTGCAAGGATTCCAGCAATGCAAATTATAATCTCCTAACTTTAGTCTGAGATATTATATAAGATAAAAACTGTAAGCCTAAAAGCCTGGCTGGGGGGAGGGACTGATGGCTCCGCCACCCAGCGAGGGGTTGGGGGGGTTGAGGTGATAAGTTTGAGGTGAAGGTCTCTGTGTGTTTATTTAACAGTCCTACTAAGCTTCTTTCCTTTTAAAATGCCAGTGATATGACCTAGGAAAATATAATTAACATAGCTGGGATTCTTGTAAGATACTGATTTATTTGAATATAAACATGTTGTAATTCGCACTAGACATAACAATTTTAGTACCGTAATCAAATTAGTACATGTGCACTCCAGCTTTGCACTAATTTATTTTACGTTTCTTTTAGTATGGTGTGTGCATGTAAATGGATGAAAATAAATGAAGAAATTTATGTAAATCTACCCAAAAATACAGTTGAAAAACTTTTTATAAAATGTACTACAGTATTGTACACTAATGTACTACATTTTTTATATCTTGAGCA
The DNA here is from genome assembly GCF_018991925.1 of Homarus americanus. Taxonomy (NCBI): domain Eukaryota; kingdom Metazoa; phylum Arthropoda; class Malacostraca; order Decapoda; family Nephropidae; genus Homarus; species Homarus americanus. The sequence continues at coordinate 6,797,315 of NW_024754704.1, forward strand.
AAATATATGATGCTTATATTTAAATTAATCTCTGTCTTGCAAGGATTTCAGCAATGCAAATTATATTATCCTAACTTTAGTCTGAGATATTATATAAAATAAACATAAAGAAATCACCAATCTTTTATCTTGAACACGAGGGTGGTGGGAAGAGGGCGGGAGGTGAGGTGACAGAATGTCTGGCGTTTGTTTGTTTATTTATTTGAGATAAGATTTGACAGTTGGCACTGAAGGCCTGCCTGCGTGTTTATTTATCATTAATTAAGAGTGACTAAGCTCTTCTCATAATTTTCCACCCAAACGACCTGGGTGAATATAACTTACATTGGAGGGATTCTTGTAAGATAGTAATTTATTTGAATGTTTTTTTTTTCAATTTAAATTTTAATTGTTTATTCCTTGATAGAGGAAGCGGGAACCTAGTGCTGTCACTTGGTACCCCTGTACCATAACACCAGAAGCAACTGGCCAGTGTCACTAGTATATACAGTCATCCCTTGGTTATCGCGCCTAATTGGGACACCGCCGATAATGAAAGTACAGAACCTATGGGATTTATTCTAATTGGTTCCAGGCACCCAAGACCCAACCCCAAGTTTCCCATTTTACGACCATTTATACCCACTGAATATATATATATATATATATATATATATATATATATATATATATATATATATATATATATATATATATATATATATATATATATATATATATATATATATATATATATATATATATATATACAGTAGTACCCCGATTTACGCGGTCAATTGAACCCACAGGGTACCGCGAAAGTGAAATCCGCGTAAATGGAACAACAGAACATATGGGATTAATTCCAATAGAGACTGGCCCGACCCCCAAACTCCACTTTTTCCGACACAATACCTATGTTGTAGTAAAAATAACATCTAAATTTTATGATGGTATGCTCACACAATTAATATTTAAGAGAAATACAGTCGCCAGGTTAATGTCCATTCAAATAATGGACTCAAATCCCCCCCCCCTCTTCCCAGCTCACTGGCCCCTACCTCTCTGAGAAATGATTGGGTGAAACACTAGATTTTAACGTTTAGTAATAAATAATACCTCAGACTAAAGTTAGGATAATATAATTGACATTTCTGGATTCCTTGCAGGTCAGGGAATATTTTGAATGTAAACTTCATATATTTTGCACAAAAGATAAAATACTTGCTTTGTGTAAACCAAATTATTACATTAGATCTAAAATTTGTATGTCTAATGCAAAATCCATGATGTTTATATTCAAAATGATCATCATATTGTAAGAATTCCAGCAATGTAAATTATATTCTGGTCCAGTAATTTGTATGAATTTTATGAGCTAAAACAAATATCTTCAGTTAATAAAAAAAAAATATTCTTCACGACACTATCTGTCAATCAAAGTACCCCAACTTGCCTCCCCCCCCTCTTCCAACCGCACCAGATGGTCGGTCGGTCCCAACCCTCCCCCCACCCACCACCTTCCCTCCCTACCAGAGAAATGTTGGGTGAAAAAACTAATTTTAACTTTTAGTAACAAATAATACCTCAGACTAAAGTTAGGATAATATAATTGACATTGCTGGATTCCTTGTAAGACCAGGAACATTTTGAATATAAATGTCATATATTTTGCAAAAAAGATTACATATTTACTCAGAGTAAACATTAGATCTAAAATTTGTACAGTGACCCCTCGTTTACCGAACACCTCGGTTAACGTAATTTCGATTAACGAACTGCCTTCCATAAGGATCTTCAGTTCGGTTCTGGCGAGGCACCGCGTATATGAGAAATCGCGTAAAGTGAAACCGCGTAAAGCGGGGTAATACTGTAGTCCTCAAAACATGTAGCTATTCTTTATTTTTATTTGGTCCTCCGCCATACGAGTCCGTTTTCTCTCACATCAGGACGCCTGCAACCTCCGTTTTCTCTCTTAGTATTTTTAGTAATGCCACAGAATTTGAAATTGCAACCCCAATTGCAACTGGGGTTGCAATTGTTGAGGCAACTACATATGTCTGATTACAGCAAATATGTTATTGTCAATTTGTAGATGAAAGATTTTATCCTCAATAGATGTAGGTTAACATTTCACCTGTAGGAAAATGCCTGAAAAAGCCCAAGTAAGGAAGCATACAGTTGTCCCTCGGTTAACGAGCGCCTCGGTTAACGAGATTTCGGTTAACGAGTTACCTTCCATAAGAACCTTAACTTCGGTTAACGAGCAATCCCTCGATTAACGAGTTTCTTACGAGCCGACCTGAACATGTTTTCGCTTGCATTTGGCGGTCCACCAGCTGTAGTATTAGTCCGCCAATACAGTAACCAGTTCTAGGGCTTAAATTCCTTACCATTTTAGCAAATATCAAGAAGTTTATACTATTCAATAATTTTAAAAGTTTAATATTAAATTTTTTACTCATTTTAACAATTATTGAACATAATTGAAGGTAATGAAACTAGTTTTATGCACGCCATCCACCCTGCCAACACACCATACAGGCGTCAGTCTTTGTGTCTTTTCAGTGGAGGTAACATCTTGCTTGAGAGACTTCAACTAAACGCTTTTTTCTGTGTTTGCAAGCAAATTATTGGTCATTTTGAAATCTATTTTACATACAGTATTGACAATATATAATGCAGTGCAGTGTTGATTTAAAGAAAATAATCTTGAATTACACCAAGAGAGCTAAAATTTTATGGGTGAAATGGCACCATGGGGTGACTTCTCTTCCTCCCCAATGTCTTCTCTTCTCCTTTCTCCTCCACCCCCATTCTAATTCCCATCATCATCATCATCATCCAGGAGCCTTGTACATACACACCTCAAAGTAAGTGTACTTTTCTACTTTTTTTGTTGAATTTAGGCAATTTTCGGTGAGCTGGAACCAATTACCCGAAAACCCATTGAAACAATGGTTTCGGTTTACGAGTTTTTCGGTTAACGAGCAACCTTCTAGAACGGATTGTGCTCGTTAACCGAGGGACCACTGTATTCCTTTATCACATAATATCTGACCAGTATGGGGAGGATCATCATGTCTCGTCAGGGGGTCGTGGAGTGGTGGTCCAGCAGGTGTCACTTTTTGGGGGGGGGGGGCACGGACGTATATGCAATCGAACATTGTTCGGTCGGACGTTAACCTGCGCATGAGTGTATATAAGATAAATATTAATAGAATAATATAGTACAGTACTGTACAGGTACAGTATAAGATAAATTTAGCACTTACGTTAGTAGAAGAGATGGCTGGGCACACGCGGATGGGGGTTTGTTTCCGAGGCAGAGGGCAGATTATTGGCCCTCAGGTGAATCACTTGTATCACTATCAAGCACAGATGTTAGCAGGGTCTCCCTGACAAACCCCTCAAAATCCATTTCGTCACTATCACTGACTTGGGCTGGCTGTGGTTGTGGTGGGTTGTGGGTGAAGAAGTCGGTGATGTTACGCTGACGGCTAGCATTGATGTGTTCGTGATACTGCTGGATATACGGCTCCATACATTGCAACAGATGGTTATTGGAGACTTCGTATATGTGATTCACTGGGTCTTTTGAAAAAATGAGCTTCAATTTCTTGGCCAACTTCATGGCATCCTATACATCACCATGTGTTAACTTCCGTTCTTGTTCTGCCGTACCACCTGCCTCCTCACTGACGTCATCATCTTCCAACAACTCGTCTGCAGTCACCTCAGGTTGCCTGATTACCTCCACGATGTCGTCGTTGGTGGTCTCGGAGAAGCCTGCAGCTGTAACACTCTGTGCAGCCTCTCTTGCAATGTCCACTGCCACTGCAACAGACTGAACCTCACCAGCCACCGCTTGACTCTGCCTCCCACCTGGGATACCTTGCAACACATGCCGCCATGCATGACGAATCGTTGTCACAGACAGCTGCCCCCATGCCTCCACCAAGAAATCAACAGCTTTCTTGACATTAAACAATTTCCAGAACTGCTTAACTCGCACTTCATGCTCCACCAACTCTTGTTCTTGATCCTCGTCCTCGCTCTCGCTATCGGTGCCACTCAGAAGGTTCCGCAATTCATCCTTGGTATTGGTGAAGTCGTTCAGGAGCCGAAACTTCTTTGCGGAGAAAGCAGCCTTGACGTTACATATCAACTCCTGATCCATGGGCTGGATTAACGGCATAGTGTTGGGGAGGAAGGAAGACCACTTTTACATTGGGGTGATGATCCAACAGTAGGGGCAAGTGTCCTGGTGTGTTGTCAAGGAGCAACAAAATATTGAATGCCACATTATTTTGCGCGCAGAATTTCTTGACGTCAGGAACAAAACAGTCGTCAAACCAGGAGAGGGACAGACCACTGAACATCCACACCTTCCTTGATGTTAGCCAGTGGACATTTAACTTGCTCATGTCCATGTTTTTGTAGGCGTGCAGCTTGAGGGCTGTGGATCACAGACAATTTGAGGTTACAGGTGCCGGATGCATTGGTGGTGAACAGGTCGGTGATGCGCTCCTTCTGCAACTTCCGGCCCCTACACTTGCTGGCAGACTTGACGACGAATGTCTTGGAAGGTATTTCTTCCAAAAGAGCCCGGATTCATCCATGTTGAACACCTGGTCGTCGGTGTACTGTCCTTCCTCCATAATTTCTCGTAAGAATGGAGGAAAATCCATCGCCGCAGCACGGTCAGCACTCGCATCTTCACCAAAAATTTCAACGTTCGTAATCTTGTTACGACGTTTAAACCCTTGCAGCCACCCAGAAGAAGCAGTGAAGGGTTTGGGCTGTGCAATTCCTATCTTGCGCGCCACTGCCACGTACAGTTCTCTCGCGTAGTCCTGTACTGCCCGAGTGTCGACCGCCAAGTTCCTTCTCGCCTGACGAATCAAGTAGCTCACCAATAAATTTTCTGTTTTGAGCAGCACCTTTTTCTGACAATACTTCACCATTCCAGCACCTGCAGGCTTTGTGATGCTCATATGTTCTTTTATCTTGGCGGCATCTTTCTTGATTGTGCGGAGCGTAGATTCGTTAAGGGCATGCTGTCGCACTAGATCCACCTGCCTTGTTCCTTTCTCTTAATTCTTGAACTATTTTGTACTTCGCTTCGTAGCTTAAGGCGCGTCACACCTTCTTGGGCTTGGGGCGGCTTGGTCCAGGTAATTCAAGGGTTTTCTGTGGTGGTGGGGGTCCAGCTGATGCCATTGTTGAACAGATTAGTGGGCTTAAGAGAGAACTGTATACGCTGTGACTGAGGACAATGAGACTGGCGCATGTAAGGTCAAGCGACTTATTCCCTCTGTTACATTAGACCAATCACAGCTAGCGGTGGAGGGAATGCGTGGGTGGTAAGGATGCGTGGCCCAATCATAGCCAGATACGTCATATGACGTCAACGATCACGTAAGAGCGATCTACTGCGCACCCTTCCCGCGCTGCTTCCCAGGTATGGTCAGGCATGTACCATGTAAATAGTAATTGGCACGTATGAACAGCGGTGGCGTGAGGGCGACCAGCGCGCAACCCGTCCACCGCATAAATGAATTGGAAAATACCGTGTAAATAAAACTTGTCGGTCTGGCAAGGTACCGCGTAAATGACCAAATGCGTAAATGAAATCCGCGTAAATCGAGGCTATACTGTATTTATAATTACTACAAACATAAATCTTTTCTAAATAAAGTAAATAATACAGTAGTAAATAAATGTAACACTGCCAGGTGAGCCTACTATGCAAGGGGTTAGGTGATTAAGCAGGAGGTACGGTGACTTGAGAAGGCACACAGCACACACATTAACAGCACTACTAAACCTAAAACATTTTAATTTATAATTTCTATTTTATAATTAATTGATACATGATGGCTTGAATTGGCCTCTTTTGTATCTAGACAACCTATCAGTGAAAAATTGGGTCATATAGAGGTGCGTTACTGTATATACTACAATAATATTTGTTAAGTTCTGATAAATAAACTACAATATTATTTGCTAAGTGATAAAGACAGATCCTGTGTTAAGCACCAACCCTCTTTGAGTAGTGACAACAATGGTGCTTGAGAGATGGTGAGTACTGGCAACTTTATTAAGGAAATGGGTCAGCGGGACCAATCAGCTGTTACCGCTCTTTAAACGAGTGACTGAGAATATATTATGGTGTAATAGCTCGTCTGGGATTGTGTATGGGATAATTTGGGGAATATTAATTATTTTTCATTAAAGTTTTGTTAAACTGGTACCAAATGAACCTAAATAATATGGGAATTATGGTAAATTGCATACTGTCATTGTAAAGGGATGTCCTCTCTCCCTCTTCCGCCGCCACCTCTCCCGGCCATGCACCAAACATAATTTTTTACATTATGTTATTATAATTCATATTCTATTCCTATAATTCATTCATCTTAATCTATTTCATAATGCAGTAAACCCTCGTACTTCCGGACCTCTCATATCCGGATTTCGGTTAGTCCGGACGATATCTGGATGTGGCAAATTCCTATTTGGTCTCTCAGTCCGAATGCTGTGTTTACTCCCCTGCTGCTAAAATGGACCCAGTCCACATCTCCCACCACTAGTCATTGTGCGCGTCCCTCCTCAGTCTCGCTTGTACACACCATCATGCTACCTCTCGATTGCACCCTTTTGTTGTTCCTCATGTATTTTGTGCCCTGTGACTGTTTTTGTTCCTGGTTTCTTGTGCCTTGTGACTGTTGTATAGTGATAGCACCCAAAAGGTGCATGCAGCTTACTGTACCTCAGAAGCTTGAGATGTTACAGAAGTTAGAGAGTGGTTGGTCTAGCGAGATGCTATGGCATATGTGGTGTCACTAAGCAAACGGTGTCTTCATTTGCAATGAAATATACATAGTCTTGATTCTTCGACTTCTAAGAAAACTTTGGAGACCGCAAGCTGTATTAAAATTAAAAGGAGGTAAGTTAAAATAATACTGTGTTGATATACAGTAATAAAAAAAATACAGTACTGCGTATTCCCTTAAAGCTTGTGGGGGGGTTAGGTGAATTGAACCTCGCGAGGAAGCAAAATTCGGGAGTTTTTCATGCCGGTTCCCGAATTGTGCACAATACATTACTTATAGTATAAATAGGTATAAGCACATGTATAACAACATTGTGACTTTGTACACATGTCCCTTAAATTACTAGGGTTTAAACAATATGGCCCTCACCCCTCCATGGATTGCACTACGAGTTGAATGAGCAAGGGAGATTGAGTACTGTGTCTGGCAGCTTCCACTACTGGATGCGAGGGTCTCTACAGGGAGGGAGGGAGAGGGTAACGCATGGTGCCATTGTTACTTGTAATGAAATTATAAAGTTTGTAAAAATCATTTCAATACTCTACTGTGACTTAGAAATAAAGAAAATATAATATAATAAACAGTATGCAGAAAAAATCCCTATTATGTGCTCCTCAACAGCTGATGATTATCTCACCTCTGGGTATCTCGAGCCTTTGGCAGACTCGGTACCCTTATCTTCAGCTGTAGGGAGCTGACATTATCTACGAAGTTGCATGTATATCAAGAAGTGGTCCTCCCCACCCTGCTATATGGCAGTGAGACATGAGTCACATACAGGAGGCACCTTAAGGCACTTGAAAACTGTCATCAACGTAGTCTATGTTCCATCCTCCGAGTTCACTGAGAAGACAAGAGAACAAATGCCAGTGTTCTCACTGACACCAACTGTAGGAGCATCGAGGCTACCATTATCCATGAACAACTATGTTGGACTGGCCAGGTTACCCTCATGGACGACAGTAGACTGCCAAAGCAGCTTCTTTACAGTTACCTAACGAATAGTAAACGTAACGCTGGCGGGCAACTGAAATGGTACTAGGATAGTCTCAAGACAAACCTGAAAAAGTGTCAAATCGACCCCCTCACCTGGGAGACGATTACTCCACACCATAACACTTGGAGGAGCACCACACGAGAAGGTGTCAATACTTTTGAGTTAGCCCGACTGCAAACCGAGGCAGACAAGCGCCAATGCTGTAAATACTCTGCCACCACCCCTCCCGCACTAGAAGTAGCCATCCACATGTGCAACATCTGTGAACGACTCTGCCAGCCTTGTATCGGCCTCTTTAGTCACCTTAAATCTCACCAACGAAGGTGACATCCCTAATAACTCATATCATTGTATCATAGATGGATGATCATCATACTCGATTCTGAGTGACAGCAAAGTAGTACAGTATACAAATATTGTTATCAACAATATGTACAATATAAATACAGGTGCTCCCCGACTTAGGATGGGGTTAGAGACCCAAATGCAGGTCGTAAGTCCGACATGGTCGTAAGTCCAACATAAAAAAAAAAAAAAAATCTACAATGTAATACAGTACACTAAATGTAATAAATAATGAGGAATGGATACAGTGTGACTGAGCACTTACCTTTAATGTAGTCAGCTGAATGCACACGGGGCCCCCATAATTTTCTATTTACAGGATACATGGAGACTATATTAATTGGATGAAGCAGAGGAGGAGACAGGGCTGGGTGGGTCATCAATGTGGCTTTCTTCAGACAGGTTTATGTACTGTGGAAACTTGCTGGTTGAAGGTATTGGATCATCTTGAGGGAGTGAAGAGGCAGCACTGGTGGGGCGTGAGGAGACAGCACTGGGGTACTTCTTAAAATAGATGTCCAATTTAGACTGCACAGTTTGTTTTTTCTTTTCATTATAAATTTCTCTGTAGCAAGCAAGTGCAGCTTGGATCATTCTGTCATTTTTGGCATAACGCTCATAATTTTGATCCATGCCATCAAACATTTGCATTCCTTTATTAATTGTAGCAAATGCCTCTGCCATTTGTTTCACTGAAAACTTTTTAGGGGGTGCAGGTTCTTCTTCTACATTTTGTCTCTCTTCTTCCTCTGCAATTTTCTGTGCATCTAGTTCAATAAGATCCTCGTTACTGAGCTCTTCTCCTACACTTTCAACCAACTGTTCAACATCTTCATTATCAATTTCTAACTCCAGCTGTTTACCTAACTCCACTACTGTATCTTGTTACTAATACAGTATCCGAAATAACTTCATTTTCATGAACTCCTTTGAAACTGTATGTCCGCTCAGGCATGTGCTTCCACAATAATCCAGTCTCATCCACATTGAATATTTGTTCAGGCAAATAATTCCCTTCCACAATCACTTCATCTAACTCCTCCTTAAAAGCTTCGGCAGCACCAACATCGGCACTAGCTGCCTCTCCACTCACCTTAACATTGTGTAGACTGTAGCGTTTTTTAAATCTATCAAACCACCTATGACTTCCTGTAAAGGTTTGATCACATTCATCTCCTGCTTGCTCCTTCAGGCTTTGGAACAGGCTTCTTGCTTTAGCCTGGATGGTTAGAAGGCTTAAGGGTACACGCTTCTGTATCTGGTCTTCTCTCCATATCGCCAATAATTTTTCCATATCGGGAATAGGACCTTGTCTTTTCTTTGAAATTATTGTTCCCTTTATTGGTGTTGTTCCTTTCACTACATCACGCATACGTTCCTTGTCCTTCAGAATAGTAGTGGATATGGTCGAGTGTGAGAAACCTAAGTCACGTGAGATTGTTGCTACAGTCTTTCCATTCTCATGCTGAGTTATTATCTTCATTTTCATCTCAAAAGTAATTGCCTGTCTCCTTTTCTTTGGAACACCACCAGCACTCTCACTTTTACGCTTTCCAGTCATTATAAAGTCAATTAAATATGATAATAATGAAAGTTCACAGCACGATCAGTATATAGGATGCAATAGCCAAACACCAACTAAGCGCTCTACTGAGTGAGTGCACCCACGCTCTCGCCCGGGACAGAAACGTTTCGGTATAGAAAATGAGCGCGTCATTTGAAAATATTTTTGGTCACGACTGCCGTGGTAGTATGTCCCGACGGTCGTAAGGTCAGAGCAGGTCGTAAGTACCGATGGACGTCAGTCCAAGCAGTCGTAAGTCGGGGACTACTTGTATGTATGAATACATTACAGTAGTGTAATTTTCTGGGTGGGTTGTAGGTCGTTATAGGAGGATTTGGGTAACACCGCATAGCCGATTAGTCTTACAGTAAAACCTCGATTAACCGACCACATATGGGGGGAAGGGGCCGACGGATAATCCGAAAGGTCAGTTAATAGTACATAAAGTCTACGGAAATAAAACATACATTTTCAAAGTACCTATCCCTAACCTACCTCATTTAATTCCCTCTATTCATTTTTGTTCATTTGCCATTCATATTTCAATAGAATTTGCTTTAAAACATTAACCACTTTAGTAAATAAATATGAACCAGCACAGAAACCGTGAATAAAAAATGGAAAAGTCAAAGAACATATGGCATCACGAAAATTGTGACTAAGTCCTAGGTTGGTGATCTGACATTCTGCCTCATTTATACACAATTGCAGGGTCTCAATTGCTTCTCTTACTATTGACAACACAACATACATATATTGTGTCTCATTCTTGATCTTTTTTTTCATTTTTGCATTTACAGTCAACCCTCACTTTACACGGTCCCACATTCCGCGTTTCCACGTTTACACGGTGCCCTGCCAGAACCCAGGATGCTCACATTCCGCAGTGGGTGTACCCCTTTACACGGGTGAAGTATAATTTTTTTATTTAGCTCATAAAATTCATACAAATTATCCGGCCAGAATATAATTTACATTGCTGGAATTCTTACAATTTGATGATCATTTTGAATATAAACATCATAGATTTTGCATTAGACATACAAATTTTAGATATAATGTTTACTCTGAGTAAATATGTTATCTTTTGTGCAAAATATATGACATTTATATTCAAAATATTCCTGGTCTTACAAGGAATCCAGCAATGTCAATTATATTATCCTAACTTTAGTCTGATTTATTATTTATTACTAAAAAGGTAAACAGTCTGGTATTCCCACACATTCATCTGGTAGGGAGGGTTGGTGGGGGGTGGGAGGGAGGGAGGGACCGGCGACCGACCACCTGGCACCGGTGTGAAGAATATTTTTTTTTTTTTATTAACTGAAGATATTTGTTTTAGCTCATAAAATTCATACAAATTACCCGGCCAGAATATAATTTACATTGCTGGAATTCTTACAATTTGATGATCATTTTGAATATAAACATCATATATTTTGCATTAGACATACAAATTTTAGATATAATGTTTACTCTGAGTAAATATGTTATCTTTTGTGCAAAATATATGACATTTATATTCAAAATATTCCTGGTTTTACAAGGAATCCAGCAATGTCAATTATATTATCCTAACTTTAATCTGAGGTATTATTTAATACTAAATGTTAAAATCTAGTTTTTTCACCCAACCTTTCTCTTGAAGGGAGGATTGGTGGGGGGTGGGGGGGAGGGTTGGGACGGACCGACCATCTGGCCCGGTTGGAAGAGGGGGGAGGCAAGGTGGGGTACTTTGATTGACAGATAGTGTCGTGAAGAATATTTTTTTTTTTTATTAACTGAAGATATTTGTTTTAGCTCATAAAATTCATACAAATTACCCGGCCAGAATATAATTTACATTGCTGGAATTCTTACAATTTGATGATCATTTTGAATATAAACATCATAGATTTTGCATTAGACATACAAATTTTAGATATAATGTTTACTCTGAGTAAATATGTTATCTTTTGTGCAAAATATATGACATTTATATTCAAAATATTCCTGGTCTTACAAGGAATCCAGCAATGTCAATTATATTATCCTAACTTTAGTTTGAGGTATTATTTATTACTATACCTGGTTTTCCCCCCAAAATTTCTCAGAGGGAAGAGCCAGTGAGTGTAGTGTGAGAAGAGGGGGAGGGAGTTGAGTCCATTATTTGAATGGACATTAACTTGGCGACTGTATTTCTCTATTTCTCTTAAGTATTAATTGTGTGCATGTACCATCATAAAATTAAGATGTTATTTTTACTAGAACATAGGTATTGTGTTGGAAAAAGTGGAGTTTGGGGGTCAGCTGGTCTCTATTTCATTTAATCCCATATGTTATGTTATTCACTTTACGCGTTTCTCACTTTCCGCGGTACCCTGTGGGTTACATTAACCGCGTAAAGTGAGGGTGACTATGTTATGGTTCTTTATTATTTTTATTATTATCATTATCATTATTAATATTATTATATTATCCCCCCACCGCCAGGCCCCAATGTGGGTCAGTGACGTGTGCTTGGGTGAATAATCCGTAAAAAAAAAAATATATATATATATATATATATATATATATATATATATATATATATATATATATATATATATATATATATATATATATATATATATATATATATATATATATATATATATATATGTGAACCACTTTCGGTCAATTGAACCCGGCGTCCTCGTAAAATTGAACAACATAACATATGGGATTAATTGAAATAGGGCCGGGCGGCCCCAACTCCCTCACCGACACAATACGTCGTTTTACTAAAAATAACATCTTAACTTTATGGTATTCACACACCAATATAGAGAACAGTCATATAAACTGAAGGTTGGTTGAAAAACAATTTTGGGGTTGATGCTTACGTTAGTAGAAGAGATGGGTCGGTGTGGGAATGGGGGCTGGTTCGAGGCAGAGGCAGGCTACTGGCCCTCAGGTAGATCTCCCACACCTCCAACAAACCCACACACTCCAGCAACCACCCACACACTCCCAACAACCATCCACACCTCCCACAACCATCCACACACTCCAACAACCACCCACACTCAACAACCACCCACACTCCAACAACCCACACATCCAACCACCACCTCCAGCAACCACCCACCATCACAACCACCCACACATCAACAACCCCACCATCCAACCCACACATCAAAGACACCCACGCTCAACAACCACCACACGCGCCAGCATCCACCCACACTCAACAACCTCCACGCACTGCGACACCACCCCACACATCCAGCAACCACCCACACATACCAACCACCCACATCAACGACCACCCTCTGCAACCACCCACACTCCAGCAACCACCCACACCTCCCAGCAACCATCCACACACTCCAAGCCCATCCACACTCCAGCAACCACCCACACACACCACCAACAACCACCCACACACACTCCAACAACCACCCCACACACTCAACAACCA
>NW_024754705.1:0-5104 GCF_018991925.1 Homarus americanus
TTTCCCGAAAATAGATTATCATAGAAAAACGGAAATTTGTATCATAAAAAATGGGAAATATCTACTTTCCGCGAAAGTTTCTAGATAACCAACTTTCCGAAAATTGATTATCATAGAAAACGGGAAATTTGTATCATAAAAAATGGGAAATATCGACTTTCCGAAAGTTTTAGATAACCAACTTTCCCGAAAATAGATTATCATACAAAACGGGAAATTTGTATCATAAAAATGGAATATCGACCTTCCGAAAGTTAGTTAGATAACCAAATTTGCCGAAAATAGATTATCATAAAAAACGGAAATTTGTATCATAAAAAAATGGGAAATATCTACTTTCCGAAAGTTAAGATTACCAAATTTGCCGAAAATAGATTATCATAGAAACGGGAAATTTGTATCATAAAAAATGGGAAATATCTACTTTCCGGGAAAGTTATTAGATAACCAAATTTGCCGAAAATAGATTATCATAGAAAACGGGAAATTTGTATCATAAAATGGGAAATATCTACCGGGAAAGAGATAGATTACCAAATTTGCCGAAAAGAGATTATCGCAGAAAACGGGAAATTTGTATCATAAAAATGGGAAAATATCTACTTTTCCGCGAAAAGTTTTAAATAACCAACTTTCCCGAAAATTGATTATCATAGAAAACGGAAATTTGTATCATAAAGAATGGAAATATCTACTTCATGAAAGTTTAGATAACCAACTTTCCCGAAAAATTGATTATCATAGAAACGGGAAATTTGTATCATAAAAATGGGAAATATCGACTTTCCCGAAAAATAGATTATCATAGAAAACGAGAAATTTGTATCATAAAAAATGAAGAATTCACTTTCCGAAAGTTGTTATTCACTTCCCGAAAAGTAGATAGATTTTCTAATTTTCGAAAGTAGATTATCGACTTTTGGGAAAGTAGATTTTCGTATTTTCGGGAAATATTACCCAATTTTGAGAAGTAGATTATCATAGAAAAACGGAAATTTGTATCATAAAATGGAAATATCTACTTACCGAAAGTTAGTTAGATAACCAAATTTGCCGAAAATAGATTATCATAGAAAACGGGAAATTTGTATCACAAAAATGGGAAATATCTACTTTCCGGAAAGTTATAGATTACCAATTCTACGAATAGATTATCATAGAAAACGGGAAATTTGTATCATAAAAATGGGAAATATCTACTTTCCGGGAAAGTTGAATTAGATAACCAAATTTGCCCAAAATAGATTATCATAGAAATCGGGAAATTTGTATCATAAAAAATGGAAATATCTACTTACTCAGTGAAAGATTTAGATAACCAACTTTCCCTGAAAATAGATTATCATAGAAAATGGGAAATTTGTATCATAAAAATGGGAAATATCTACTTTCCGGGAAAGTTGGTTAGATAAACCAAATTTGCCGAAAATAGATTATCATAGAAAACGGGAAATTTGTATCATAAAAAATGGGAAATATCTACTTTCCGCGAAAGTTTCTAGATAACCAACTTTCCGAAAATAGATTATCATAGAAAACGGGAAATTTGTATCATAAAAATGGAAATATCGACTTTCCGGAAAGTTGGTTATCTAATTCTCGAAAAGTAGATAGATTTCTAATTTCGAAAGTAGATTATCGACTTTTGGGAAAGTAGATTGTATTGGGGAAATATTACCTAATTTTTGGGAAGTAGATTATCATAGAAAACGGGAAATTTGTATCATAAAAATGGTAAATATCTACTTTCCGGGAAAGTTGAGTTAGATAAACCAAATTTGCCGAAAATAGATTATCATAGAAAACGGAAATTTGTATCATAAAAAATGGGAAATATCACTTTCCGGGAAAGTTGGTTAGATTACCAAATTTGCCGAAAATAGATTATCATAGAAAACGGGAAATTTGTATCATAAAAATGGGAAATATCTACTTTCCGCGAAAGTTTTTAGATAAACCAACTTTCCCGGAAAATAGATTATCATAGAAAAACGGAAATTTGTATCATAAAAATGGGAAATATCTACTTTCCGCGAAAATTTCTAGATAAACCAACTTTCCTGAAAAATTGATTTTCATAGAAAACGGAAATTTGTATCAAAAAAATGGAAATATCGACCTTCCGTGAAAGTTTTTAGATAACCAACTTTCCCGGAAAATAGATTATCATAGAAAACGAAATTTGTATCATAAAATGGGGAAATATCGACTTTCCGGGAAAGTTATGTTAGATAAACCAAATTCTCGAAAAAGTAGATTATCATAGAAAACGGAAATTTGTATCATAAAATGGGGAAATATCTACTTTCCGGGAAAGTTGATTAGATTACCAAATTTGCCGAAAATAGATTATCATAGAAAACGGGAAATTTGTATCACAAAAAATGGGAAATATCTACTTTCCGGGAAAGATAGATAAACCAAATTTGCCGAAAATAGATTATCATAGAAAACGGGAAATTTGTATCATAAAAATGGGAAATATCTACTTTCCGGGAAAGAAGTTAGATTACCAAATTTGCCGAAAATAGATTATCATAGAAAACGGGAAATTTGTATCATAAAAATGGGAAATATCTACTTTCCGCGAAAGTTTTAGATGTCCAACTTTCCCGAAAATAGATTATCATAGAAAACGGAAATTTGTATCATAAAAAATGGGAATATCGACTTTCCGGGAAAGTTGTTGATAACCAACTTCCCGAAAATAGATGATCATAGAAAACGGGAAATTTGTATCATAAAAAATGGGAAATATCTACTTTCCGGGAAAGTTATTGATAACCAAATTTGCCGAAAATAGATTATCATAGAAAAACGGAAATTTGTATCATAAAAAATGGGAAATATCTACTTCACGAAAGTTTCTAGATAACCAACTTTCCGAAAAATAGATTATCATAGAAAAACGGGAAATTTGTATCATAAAAAATGGGAAATATCTACTTTCCGCGAAAGTTTCTAGATAACCAACTTTCCCGAAAATTGATTATCATAGAAAACGGAAATTTATATCATAAAAATGGGAAATATCGACTTTCCGGGAAAGTTTTAGATAACCAACTTTCCCGAAAATAGATTATCATAGAAAACGGGAAATTTGTATCATAAAAATGGGAAATATCTACTTCCGGGAAAGTTATTAGATAAACCAAATTTGCCGAAAATAGATTATCATAGAAAACGGAAATTTGTATCATAAAAAATGGGGAAATATCTACTTTCCGAGAAAGTTTTAGATAACCAACTTTCCCGAAAATAGATTATCATAGAAAACGGGAAATTTGTATCATAAAAATGGAAATATCGACTTTCCGGGAAAGTTGAAGATCTAATCCCTGAAAAGCAGATAGATTTTCTAATTTTCGAAAGTAGATTATCGATTTTTGGGAAAGTAGATTTTCGTATTTTCGGGGAAATATTACCTAATTTTAAAAGTAGATTATCATAGAAAACGGAAATTTGTATCATAAAAATGGTAATATCTACTTTCCGAAAGTTATTAGATAACCAAATTTGCCGAAAATAGATTATCATAGAAAACGGAAATTTGTATCATAAATAATGGGAAATATCTACTTCCGGGAAAGTTAGTTAGATTACCAAATTTCCGAAAATAGATTATCATAGAAACGAAATTTGTATCATAAAAATGGGAAATATCTACTTTCCGCGAAAGTTTTCTAGATAACCAACTTCCGAAAAATAGATTATCATAGAAAACGGGAAATTTGTATCATAAAAAATGGGAAATATCTACTTTCCGCGAAAATTTTAGATAACCAACTTCCGAAAAATTGATTTTCATAGAAAACGGAAATTTGTATCATAAAAATGGGAAATATCGACTCTTCCGTGAAAGTTTAGATAACCAACTTCCCGAAAATAGATTATCATAGAAAACGGGAAATTTGTATCATAAAAATAGGAAATATCGACTTTCCGGGAAAGTTAGTTAGATAAACCAATTTTGCCGAAAATAGATTATCATAGAAAACGGGAAATTTGTATCATAAAAATGGGAAATATCCTACTTTCCGAAAGTTGATTAGATTACCAAATTTGCCGAAAATAGATTATCATAGAAAAGGAAATTTGTATCATAAAATGGAAATATCTACTTTCCGGGAAAGTTGTTAGATAAACCAAATTTGCCGAAATAGATTATCATAGAAAACGGAAATTTGTATCATAAAAAATGGGAAATATCTACTTTCCGGGAAAGTTAGATTACCAAATTTGCCGGAAAATAGATTATCAGAAAACGGAAATTTGTATCATAAAAATGGGAAATATCTACTTTCCGCGAAGTTTTCTAGATGTCCAACTTTCCCGGAAAATAGATTATCATAGAAAACGGAAATTTGTATCATAAAAATGGGAATATCGACTTTCCGGAAAGTTGGTTAGATAACCAAACTTCCCGAAAATAGATTATCATGAAAACGGGAAATTTGTATCATAAAAATGGGAAATATCTACTTTCCGGGAAAGTAGTTAGATAACCAAATTTGCCGAAAATAGATTATCATAGAAAACGGAAATTTGTATCATAAAAAATGGGAAATATCTACTTTCTCGCGAAAGTTTAGATAACCAACTTCCCCGAAAATAGATTATCATAGAAAACGGAAATTTGTATCATAAAAAATGGAAATATCTACCTTTCCGGGAAAGTTGATGATAACCAACTTCCGGAAAATAGATTATCATAGAAAACGGAAATTTGTATCATAAAAATGGGAAATATCTACTTTCCGGCGAAAGTTTTAGATAACCAACTTTCCCGGAAAATAGATTATCATAGAAAACGGGAAATTTGTATCATAAAAATGGGAAATATCATACTTTCCGGGAAGTTTTAGATAACCAAACTTCGCGAAAATAGATTATCATAGAAAACGGGAAATTTGTATCATAAAAATGGAAATATCTACTTTCCGGGAAAGTTTAGATAACCAACTTTCCCGAAAATAGATTATCAAGAAAAACGGGAAATTTGTATCATAAAAAATGGGAAATATCGACTTTCCGAAAGTTTAGATAACCAACTTCCTGAAAATAGATTATCATAGAAAACGGAAATTTGTATCATAAAAAATGG
>NW_024754706.1:0-3695 GCF_018991925.1 Homarus americanus
ACCTAGCCTTCAGGTTAGAGGAGAGGGAATCATGGCCGTGTCGAAGAACAACAAGAACAATAACAATAACAACAACAAAAAATAAAAACAAGAAAAAAAAAATTAAAAGCCATTAACGTAAAATCATATATCAAGTATCTTTATAAAATTTTAATATGACTTACCCCCAAAAATACTTGATCCAAGAGGGAAATTACATCAGTTTTATTAAATTTCCCAGGAGGTAAAGGATCACGTCACATTTTATGACTTAATAGAGCAAGATGAACCACACACACACACACACACACACACACACACACACCAATGGGGAAAATTGTTTAATATATGGTAAAATTTGTCCTGTTTAAAACATCGCTAACAATCATAACACAACTAAACTATATTTAAATTAGTTTGGTTAGGTTAGGTTAGGTTAGGTTAGGTTAGATTACGTTAGGTGAGGTTAAAATTTCTAGATATTTCCTTTTCTCCTAACTTGGAACGCATACTGAAGAGGCCACAACACAGGAGACCAAGTAACCCACGAAATCAAGGCATAGGAGACCAAATAACCTAGGAGATCAAGACATAAGAGACCAAGTAACCTAGGAGATCAAGACATAGGAGACCAAGTGACCCTGGGAGATCAAGTAACCCAGGATCAAGACATAATAGGCTAGTAACCTAGGAGATCAAGGGCCTGGGAGAGCCAAAGCCAACTAGAGAATCCGAGACATAGGGAGACCAATTAACCTAGAAGATCGAGACATAGGAGACCAATTAACATGGAGATCAAAACATAGGAGACCAGGCAGGGTGCAAGGAGGCACGACGGCATCCGGATAAAGTCATGGCACACTTCACTTCACAGGAGAGGACGCTCCTAGGAAGTCGGGAGGCGTCTCCCTCCTGACCGAACACTCACCCGTCTCCTACGTAGGCGGTGGAGAAGGACTAGTATAGAGATAAAAAAGGAAAGAAAGAGGAGGTGATAGATGGAGAAAGGAATGGGAGTGAGGGGAAGGGAATGTCAGTGGGGAATGGAGATGGGATGAGGAGGGGCAAGGGAATAGGGTGAGAGATGGAATGGGGAGAGAGGAGAGGTAAGGCATGGGGGAAGAGGAAAGGCAAGGAAAGGGGGGAGAGAAAGAAGGAATAGGGAGAGGAGTAAGGTAAATAAATGGGGTGAGGGAGAGGTAAGGAATGGGGAGAGAGGAGAGGTAAGGAATAATATAGTCAATCAGACAAATAAGCCATTTAAAGGGTAAAGGTAGTGGACAATGCTATAATGTAAATAGATACAACACGACTAATGAAACATATAAACCAACTCCAGTCACACCAAACAACTTTATTTACTTCACTACTTACAAACATAACACACACCTAGAACACCTCAAGTTAGGTAAGAGAGACCCCCCATCATCCACTATCATCCACCAACATCCACTATCATCCACCATCATCCACCAGCATCCACCATCATCCACTATCAAGCACCAGCATCCACCATCATCCACTATCAAGCACCAGCATCCACTATCATGCACCATCATCCATCATCATCCACCATCAAGTACCAGCACCCACCAGCATCCACTATCATCCACCAGCATCCACTATCATCCACCATCATCCACCAGCATCCACCATCATCCACTATCAAGCACCATCATCCACTATCATGCACCATCATCCATCATCATCCACCATCAAGTACCAGCACCCACCAGCATCCACTATCATCCACCATCATCACAATTATCACCACAGATGCATCACTCTCAACTATTTATGTTTCAATGACTCAAATATTTACAAAACTAGAATCCAACATTTAAGGACCTTAGTTGTTGAAGCGTGCTGATATATTATAACATCAACAGCAGCAGAGTTTAAGGTGTTGGTTTATGAGGTCACTACACGGTGGAAGGGGGAAACCACACACACACACACAAGTAATATTGTTTCATAGGTAATTGAGCTAAAATGTGATCAAATCTGGTAAAGTTATCACGTAAACAAAGGAATGTTACCACGGTTGGCCAGGAAGGAAGGAAGGAAGGAAGGAAGGAAGGAAGTTCTTTGCTATATCACCCCACTGTACTGGAAGTGGCAGGAAGTAATAGTGAATTCAACTGTGGTAAAATGTTGAAAGAATGATAAAAAAAACATGAATAATTAAATGAGAGATATGTCTGAAGTGAATGAGATGATATAATGGGAATAATTATGATGAAAAATCCGTAGAAAGAAATGAGAAAGAATAAATGAAGGAAGTCCACATCAGGTGATACTATACACAGGTGAGCTAAGATCAACACCACACAGGTACACGCTACTACTACTGCCATAACTAATCATATATTGTAACCTTTGCTTAGATCACCTGAAGATTAGACACCCTAGTTTATTTCACATGCTTAAACACTCTCCTAACACTAACTTAACCTAACCTCACCAAAACTAATCTAATCAATCAAATTCCAATTCTCAATAAGCCCACACATGAGGCCTATTACAATACGACCTTCATTTTCGAGGCATGAGTAATGAAGTAGAATCCTATCTTACAAACTCGGCAAAAAAAAAATAAAAATCATAATATTCAGAGGAACAGAGAGCCAGATGCAAACTTCTCTCAGAACCACTACCTCCTCTCCCCTCTTAAGACTCCCTCCACTCTCTCTTTCTCTCACACAAAGTACATCACCCCTAAAACCCACCCCACCCACCCCACTAAACCCTTAACACCACCCTCTAAAGCCCCTCACCACCCTTCTTTAAATCCCCTCCTCCCGACCCCCCTCCCGACCCTCCTCTCTATTGCTGTCGAAGAAGTATAACATTAGTCGAGGTTAAGGTCCTTACCCTCTACGTCTTTATCTATTAGCTGGGTTAAGATCCCTTCCCCCCACCCCTCACTTCTTTATCTGTCTAGGACGCTTTATATCGCTCGCTATTGATCCGGGTTCTGGTGATGAGTCGGCCTCGCCCCGCGCTGAGCCCATCACGGATCTCCTCGCTGATCCTCCCGTGTATGTAGATCCTGGCGACGACAGCTCAGCGACGATGTTGTAATCCTCTTAGTTCTGTCGTTGGGCCAGACCTCCACTCAAGGGGGTCCTGATGTTCCTAGACCTCCACTCAAGGGGTCCTGATGCTTCTAGACCTCCACTCAAGGGGGTCCTGATGCTTCTAGACCTCCACTCACGGGGGTCCTGATGTTCCTAGACCTCCACTCAAGGGGTCCTGATGCTTCTAGACCTCCACTCAAGGGGTCTTAATGTTCCTAGACCTCCACTCAAGGGGGTTTGTTGTTAAACCTTAAAACGTAAACTACAAATACAACTCAAATTATGGAGACTTGAAAAAATAATAATAATATCTTTAACTCCATCAAACTAATATGAACATCCAATTAACTCTACTTTCTCTTACTACTTTCCTTCACTACTGATGTCCTTCACACACTATCACAAACACAAAGCGAAAGCAAGGATGATAAACTTTCGACCACAGTCATAAACATGTAAGACTGGGAGGGTAGCCAGGAAACGTCTGATGGATGGATGGAGGGATGGAGGGATGGATGAAGGGAGGGAGGGAGGGATGAAGGGAGGGATGGATGAAGGGAGGGAGGGACTCAACCACAGGCGTAGACCCTTAATAACTAGCCGGACCCCTGTAGTGTGCCACGCTCTGCTGATCTG
>NW_024754707.1:0-9798 GCF_018991925.1 Homarus americanus
ATCAACACCAGGAATGTTAATAGTGAAGAGTCAGGAAACTGTGTTTCACTTATGTAAGACAGAAGTTTAAGCTTATTAGAGACAATGTGAAGGCTGCTCATATTGATATTCAGTAAAAATGGTATGGGCACTAGTTCAGAAGTAATGTTTGATACAAATGCAAGATGATGGTCAGTAGGCAAGGTTATGGTTGCATTACTACTGAGCTCACAATAGTCTGGTGCCATATGATAGCCTTCGACTACTAAATGTTTACGTACAACCTGACATATAATTATTACACAGTTTACTTTGGAAAATAAAAATATCTCACATTATTGACATGCACGTGCAACACTAACCTATGAGGTATTGGAGTGTATTCACATTGCTGCAGAGCTGTAGAAGCATTAGCTTGTACGTTGACTTACAATAATTTAGGACTTAATGCTGAGTCACAGCAACTAGCGAAAAATCTTCTGAAACCACTATTAGTTCAGTTTCTCTGTTAAGAACCTAAAGATTCGCATTCAATGGAAATGGTTCCAAATGTCATGCATTAAACTTCTTTTGTGATTTTAATGTAATGTGTATTAGTATATTCTCATGCGTTAAGGATGCCGCCAATAAGGGTAATAATATTCCACGTAATGCTCCTGAAAGATAGGAGTTGGGTGATAGTCAGTTACAGCTATATGTAGAGCGGCAATAAGTTGACCAACCGGCAACAGTTGTGCATCTACACGACCCAAACCTTCATTCACTAAATCAGCTATGAGTCTATCATTGGTAACTGTGAGAGCTTGCACAGAGGCTTCATCTCTGAGTGCCACCAGAAGTGTCATATGTACATAGGTTATGTAATCCGATGTTATATTTGTAGCTGTGGCATTTATTGGAAGTGTTGGTGTGATTTCAATAGAAAGTATTCAGATTTTCACTTGAAGTATTTTTCTAACTATTGAAATTATTTTTTTATATAACCCGAGTTGAGTGTTATATGAATGTTTTATATGTGTATGTTATTATTTTTCTTTTGCTATTGACCTAAATTGTAGACTGACTAGAAAGAGTTTTAGTTCTCAGTTGGAGTCAATTTGTGACAATTGAATTTACTGATATAACACAAATTTAAAGTTAAATTTTTCTGTGTGGTATTTTGTTGTAATGTTTTTCTTGTAGATGATAATTTGATTACATACTGGATTACAATTTCTTAGTGTAGATTGATATGCATTGTTAGTACAGGTGTTATATGTATATGAGAACTTATTCTGGTGTATTTTCAGCAATAGTTTGATTGGGTTGAGGACTCTGTGGTGATATGGACATCTATAAGAACGCAATCTCTGAAAATGGATTGTTGGAAACACCCTCTGTACATGTAAAGACCACCAGTTGTGATTAAAACACAGAGCAAATTGTGAAGTGATAAGACAGGGCTAAGATAATTGAAAGAGACAGTAACTACTTGTTGAGTACAGAAAATCTGCTTTTGTGTTTGTCATTCGTGAAATCTAAAGAGTTATATTTTCTTGAGACATTCTTTTCAAGTACATATCATCAATTATTTTTTGACCCTTACTCTGAATACCTTGTAGATTGAAAGTGTGTAGTGTTCTCTTTAGAGATACGTAATTTTCTAGGTGACAGTCTTCTATACCATTATCGATTATTTTTATGATTATCCATTTAAGAAGTATCCTGCGCATTTTGGTGATAATGTTTACCCCTTTTGCTCTTGAAGGGTGTTAACTGAATTTCTCTGGGTGCAGTTGCGTGAAGTTTTGTGGTGACATCAAGGCATGATGATCACAGTAGTTGTTAATAAGTTGCAACTTGTGTGTGAGTTCCGAGAAGTTACCAAAGCCACGGAGGCAAGTATTCAGCAGTGAAGAATGCTGAAGGCTCAGAGAAGTAGGGACAAAAATCATGTTTAGAGATTTTCCGTCAGGATCAGAACCTGATGAAGGGAAAACTGCCGGCGAGGCTGAGGAAGCAAGTTGTTGTCATGGTTACTAGACTTTGGGTTTGAGAAGGGGAAGTCAGTGATTTGAATGAATTGTTTTAATAAGTATGCTTAGACTTACCCAACTTAGATGAATTAGTAGAGAGAGCAGCAGGAAATGAATATTTGCTACTCTAGACTTGAAAGACGCATATTATTAAAGTGATATTTAACGACAAAATTCGAGACCTAGCCACATTTAGTGATGGATATAACTTATGGAGATTTACACGCTTACCCTTTGGCTTTTCAGCCAGTCCCGCCATTTTTTACCGGAGAAGTAAACCAAGTATTCGCCCCTTTGGCAGCGAAGAACTGAGTTGAATGGAACTACCCCGATGATGTTATAGTGTGGGAATCAAGTTAAACGTAACGGCTAGGCGTGTAGTTACTTAGACATAGTGCATTTGAATGCTTGTATGGCGAAGTAATAGAAGGGCACTTACATCTTGTACTTGAGATTTGTTGATGGTGAACATCAACTGTTTGGTATTGCCATTCAAGTTTGGCTAGCGTCAGACTTTTTGTGAGGGGATTGTCAGTATGTAGCATGGGCAGGGAAGTGAGTAGATGTGTCTTACTGCAGTGGGAACATAGTTTGGTGTGAGTGATCAGGTTCGGTTGGAGGTCCTATCCTAGGTAATAATATTAATAATAATAATTAACGGTTTATTGAAAGAACTTGGCAGCCAGAAGGCTGAAAATATACAGTTACATATTTGGGGAATGGGTTTCGAATTACAAATAATATACAAATAACATAGGTGATATAAATAAGATTGCTGATCTGACTTTCTGCCTCATTTACACACAATTGCAGGGTCTCAATTGTTTCTCTTACTTTGACAACACAACATACATATATTGTTTCTCACTATTGATCTTTGTTTTTTATTTATGATCCTTTATTATTATTATTATTATTATTAGTAGTAGTAGTAGTGGTATTTTCACCCCCAGGCCCTGATGTGGGTCATTGACCTGTCCCCGCAAAAAAAAAAAAAATCGGTGGTTGACTTTGTTTTTCTAACAGACGAGTATTGGGTTAAGAGCAAGTGCTATATCCACTTAACCACAAATAGAATATAAGGGAGGGTAATATTTTCTGAAAGAGGAACATAGGATTTTTAGAATTTAATATCATGTATTTTGTTTCCATCTCTCTCTCTCTCTCTCTCTCTCTCTCTCTCTCTCTCTCTCTCTCTCTCTCTCTTCACCACTTTCTAATTTATTTTCATTTTAATCTGACTTGATGCTCCTTTGACTGTCTCTTTATCCTTCTTATAATTTCGTATCACGCCGAAAAATAATAAAATTAATAAATCTCAAGAAAAAAGATGACAGCGTAGTTAGGAAAAACCTAACAAGAGAACAACACAATACATAAAACAAGATAATGATTAACAACATAGAAGAGTGATTCGTAATTGCAGTTCAAAACAATGTTGATTACAATGAAGGCAATTGCATTATAAAACTGTGTGCTGCAAACAAAGGTGCATTAAATTGTTTTGCTGCAACAGTGATTTGTGTCTGGCGGAGTCAAACACACCAGTGATTATTATTATTATCATTATTATTATTATTATTATTATTATTATTATTATTATTATTATTATTATTATTATTATTATTATTATTATTATTATTATTATTATTATTATTATTATTATTATTATTATCACTAAATATTACAATTATTTTTTCATATAAGATATTAGCTGTAATATTACTTCTACTTTTAATACCCTTATCGTTGCTACAATTCTTTTAATTTAAGAACATAAATTTCTCACAAACCTTTTAACAAACTTTGAGAAAAAACCAAAGGAAATTTAAGTGAATTCAATGTAGGAATTAAATATATAAAGAAACAGTAAAATAAACTATGACAAAGTTTACATAGTTTTACATTTGTTACATTTATCCACTAAAAAACTTGCATATATCCTGGCAGGCAACACATGCAATAAGTCGTAAACGTGAAGCAGTGAAGCTTTTATGGAATATTTAGAGGAAACTGTTTAATGAAGAAAATATATAATGATTAATTAATCTATTAATTTTTGTTTTATTAATTCATTTTATTTAAATATTGTTGTAAATAAGAAGATTCAAAGTGGGCATCAAAGTTTGTTGTCGAAAATATTTATTGTTGATTTTTTTTGGGGGGGTGGGGGGGTGGGGGGGTGGGGGGGTCAGGTAAGAATATATACCTATAGTGAGCCTTTTTTACGTTCAGTTTTGAAAAGAAATGTAACTGAAGGAAATGAAAAGAGAGAGAGAGAGAGAGAGAGAGAGAGAGAGAGAGAGAGAGAGAGAGAGCAGGATCTGGATACTTAACTCCAAGTAGGAAAGTTTGGTTTACGAGTAATATGTGGTGGTTGTGTAAGTCTCTCTCTCTCTCTCTATACACACACACACACACACACACACACACACATACTCTTCACTCATCCGTCGATACTTAATCCATATTAATAGCGATGGTAATCCCAGCGGTCACATGTGTCAAGTACAGGTAGTTAAAGCCCAATAAATCCGAGTAAATCCATTGTGTGTAGACTTAAATCCCATTAATCTCTCGTATGTACCTATAAATCGCCTAAATACTGGCATATACGTAAATAAATCACTGTATATTCTATCGTTTATACCTATATAAATATCAATATATCTCACCATGTGTACTTATATATCCTTGTAAATCATATCATGTTTCCAAAAAAAAAATCGCCGCTAATATCCACATGTATAACTGTATAATAAAAAATCCCAATAATAAATTTAAGAAATATCCTCAAGTTTATAAAAAAAAAAAAATACCAGCAAATATTAAGAGATCAAATACCTGTAAATCACAAAGTGTTTTTAGGCGCTTCTGTATTTTGTTTGTTTGTTTATTATTGTAATTGTTGTGTTTGTTGTTGTTTTTAATTGTTTTATTGTTATTGATGTTGTTGTTTATTGTTTTTCTTATTGTAATTGTTTATTATTGTTATTATTTTTCTTTATTTTAGTGTTGTCTGTTTTGTTGCTCTTGTCATTTTTGTTGTTGATGTTGTTTTTCTTGTTTACTATTGTTATTATTGTTGTTGTCGTTATGTTTTTTGTTGTTGTTGTTGTTGTGTTTGTTGTTGTTGTTAAGAACGTCAGTCTCCTTGGGTACGGACGTGGAACACCTGTGGTCCCCAGTATTGACGTCACCTGGGGCTGGGAGTAGTGGGGAGAGGGGAAGAGGAGAAGGGAGAGGGAAGGGATGGAAGGGGTAATGAAAGAAGGAGTGAGGGCAAGAGAGAGAAGGGCAGAGGGGAGAGGTAAAGGAGGAAGGGGGGGAGAAGGGAGAGGGAAGATTAGGGGTATAGGTAGGAAGACGTGAGGGGAGGAATAGGGGAATGGGAGGGAGAAACTGTGTGAGGGGAAAAGGGAGAGAGAGAAATAGTGAGGGTGGTGGGAGAAGGGATGGGGGTGGAGGAAGGAAGGAAGAACGGGGAGGGAGAGAGAGAGAGAGAAAAGGTGAGGTGAAGGGGGAAGACAAGAAAGGAAGAGATGGAAATGTGAGAGGGAGGGGAGGAGGGGGAAGGGTGAGAGGGGGGAGGGTAAGAGGGAGAGGAGGAAGGGGAAAGGTGAGAAGAGAGGCTCAGAAGGCCTGCAAATATCAAATTCAAGTTTATTTGTAAGAAAATTATAATACAAATATTAAATAATGTGTGTGTGTGTGTGTGTGTGTCGCTGCAATAACTCACCTTCACCTGACCCGGCGAGACAGTCCCTCGATAACAGAATAACATAATTAAGAAATAGCAACGATATATAAATCAAACTATCAAACAGAGAGAGAGAGAGAGAGAGAGAGAGAGAGAGAGAGAGAGAGAGAATTGGGTGTCATCTGAATACTTCTCTCGGAGATTCACTCTTGTGCTGCAGCAGACAACAAATTGCGACAGTTCTCACCTGACAGAGACGAGGGAATACACCAGTTATTGGCCGGGTTCTCTCTGAGAATTTATTGTGATATAAATCTCTCTCTCTCTCTCTCTCTCTCTCTCTCCCCACTGCCAAGTTTCTCAAGGTTTATTTCGTTGATTTTTCCTACTTGAAAGATGAAAAGTGACACACTTAAACTATGACACCAACGTTTTACTCAAAAGGGAGATGTGAGAACGTCTTTCACTGCCTCACTTAAGCCACGAGATAGAGAAAGAAGCTGAAAAATTTTCACGTTAAAATTTTCCTCCCAACTGGAGACTTGAGAAGGTTGTGACTCTTACCATGAATACAGCGTCAAGAACGAGCACTGAGCAGCGCCTGGCGTTCCTCTTCTGACTGTTATGACACGTTTGGTTAAGTTACGACAGACGAACCTTCGCCTACTTTCTTCTTGTGGCAGCGATCGTGGGAGGTTACCAAGGTCAGATTTTTTACTTTATTTTCGACCGTTTTATTTGATTATATATTTTTATCCTCCACTCTCAGGTGTGTGGCGTTAATTGGGTCATCAGCAGGTGTGTCTGCCAGGTGACGTGACCTTCTCCTCCTATTTGTTTACATTCATCAGCTGATCAACAGGTGGTCCATCACCTCTCAGCTGATACCCTCTGAGTTAATGACTTGTCTCCTGTTTGTGTGTGTGTGTGTGTGTGTGTGTGTGTGTGTGTGTGTGTGTGTGTTTATACGTAAGGCGTATTATATGTGTCGGTATACAAAACATTCAGAATTCTTGCAACTGCTGACATAAAACATTCATATCTCCATTACTAACACATAAAACATTCACCTCCTAACTAGACATTTATAACATTCACCTCCTTATATCTACCAACATAAAACCTTCACCCTTTGATTACTATCACTACAACTTATTAAAACATCCACACTCTCTTTACTAAACATACAACATTCAATTCCTCTTAACACCTCCCCCACAAAACATTCACCCCGCAGGAAAGCCAGAACTAACCTGCCTACACCAGGAAACATTAACTCTTTCCTACACATTCTCAACAACACATTCATCTCCCGTTATGGTCATTCTTCCTGGTAAACTGTTATGGTGGATTTTGTTAGCTGTGATCCACTCCTAAATTCTCAAAGGTAAATTATTGTTGGAAATTTAGTGTTGGTATATATCATGGGGATTGCTTGTGTGGGTGTGGGTGTATGTGGGTGTGTGTGGGTGTGGGTGTGTGGGGGTGTTGGTGTGTGTGTGTGGGTGTGTGTGTTGCTACGGTCTGTGCCTGCCAAGAGAATTGATTAGTTATCCCTTATGATATTACCAGATGCTCTGTTTACATTTATAATACTGTACGTTAGGATGATTATTAATATTATTTTAATGGTTTATATATTTTAGTAAACCATAGTGCATGAATTTAATCGACAACTTTAACAAATTTATATGAAAATAGAATATAAATAAAAGGTAACGGGCGTTGGTGACGTCCCTAGGGGTGATCTCTCTCTCGCGTTGTGTCACTTTGTAAACATTGTAAATGGCGTCCTTGGAGAATTTTGATTTGTATAACTTTAAGATTGCTGAGTCAGGAATCCTGTGTGTATTATTATGGTGGAGTTGTGTGTGGGGGTTATGATTCTGTAAGAG
Source organism: Homarus americanus (assembly GCF_018991925.1). NCBI lineage: Eukaryota > Metazoa > Arthropoda > Malacostraca > Decapoda > Nephropidae > Homarus > Homarus americanus. Next base: position 7,590 of record NW_024754707.1, read on the forward strand.
AGAGAGAGAGCCATATAATTAGTGAGAGGATAGATATTTGAGAGAAATTAGGGTCGTGTTGTGCTGAGTGTTGTGTGGGATGGCTGCAGCCGAGTGTCATCTTGTAATTTGAGCTGTCAGTGTATTACTTTTTCTTCAATATACTTTGTTTATTGTTGCCAGTGAATTTTCATGTACCTCATAGCACTGTAAAGGTGATACCAAAGTTAAGCCAGCTTTCAGGTGATGGTCGGTCTATGGTATATAATTCAAGAGCCTACATATTTCACTGTTAACCAAGGCTGTTACTTCAAGGTCCTCCTGATAAATTGGTCAAAGCAGTTGGAGGGTCGTAACAGTGTGTGTGTGTGTGTGTGTGTGTATGTGTAGGAATTGCGTGTGGTGGTGGTGGTGGTGAGTGTGTGGTTTTGTTGTTGGTTGAGCTGGTAACTGAGCGTTTTATGTAGTTAGAAAAGAAAAACCATTTAGTCGAAAAGGAAGTCATTCAGTTAAAAAGAAAGTAAAAACGAAAGTCATCCAGACAACACAAATTTCTTCAGTCAAAAAAGATAAATTTATTCAGTCAAAAAGAAATCTGGCCAAAATTCTTTGATAAAACATTTATTCAGAAAAATTATATCAGTAAAAATTAGTCAAGGGAGACAAATGGTCAAATGTGGGAAGGAATGGCCCACTCTGGGGACGGTTATGACCCAATCAGCAGGTAGTGAAGATGCAGTTGGCAGAGCGTCCACTTTGTGAGCGAATGACCAAGTGTTCGATTCCCAACAGGATTGAAGAATTGGGTTCATTCCATGCACACCAGCCCTTGTTCAGTAGCCCTTGTTCAGCAGCACCTTGTACACCAGCCCTTGTACACCAGCCCTTGTACACCAGCCCTTGTTCCCTAGCTTTTGTTTCCAGCCCTTGTACACCAGCCCTTTTACACCAACCCTTGTACACAGTCTCCTTGTACACTAGCCCTTGTTCTTAGCTTTTTGTTCAGTCTTGTACACCAGCTCCTTTGCTCCTTAGCTTTTGTTCACCAGCCCTTGTACACTAACCCTTGTACACCAGCCCTTGTACACCAGCCCTTGCTCCTTAGCTTTTGTTCACCAGCCCTTGTACACTAACCCTTGTACACCAGCCCTTGTACACCAGCCCTTGCTCCTTAGCTTTTGTTCACCAGCCCTTGTACACCAGCCCTTTTACACCAGTCCTTGTACACCAGCCCTTTTACACCAACCCTTGTACACCAGCCCTTGTGAACCCGCCCATAAATGAGTACACTATTGGGTGTGCTTGTTGATGGTTGAACAGCCCTTGGGTGAACTAGCATCCTGCCAAGGTGATGGAGTAACCCACTAACTGCTAAGCCACAACTCCAACACTCTCCGGCCACTCCTTCATCATAAAAGGAAGAGACTTAAGCTAGGATTCCATTCACGCGGTAGCGGTAGCCTTAGCGCCAAAAATTAATCATATTGAAATGTACGCAATTCCTTCCATTGGCACGGTTGCATTAGCGTTATGCGTTTGCGGTACATGTCAATCGCTCCCTGTAGCGATTGAAAACGCAACCGCATGGAAGCGAACGAGGAAATCCCACGCTGTGCCTTCACTATCCCTGTGTTTGCTCTCCCCACTCAGCAAAATGCCTCGAGGGAAAAAAAATGTTTTCTATCGAGGAGACTGAGAAGTTGATTTCACTCAGACTATATCCCAACCTAGTATTGTGATGCATTTATATAATTCATTTAGAAAGCTAGCAAGTGTTATTTCATAAATTAACTTATTAAGGATCATTTCTTATATATAATTTTACGAGATCCATACAATTTTTACACACTTGTTCTAAACTGAAGGTTTATGGTCTCAATAAAACGTTCACTGGAATACTAATTTTTGTGTTACTTAATATTTATCTGAAGGCAGTATTTCCTATTTATAAGCATGACTCACCTTATACATGTTGCAACTCGCTGCCTTGGGTAAATGACTTCTCTGTTCCTACAGTGTTTCACCAAATCCTCCTCAACCAGGTAAAGAACATGTGAGAACTGCTGTCCGCTCAGACGAAAATATTCTTTTAATTTTTCTTCATCCAAGCTTTGGTCTTTTACCAGTGTACTGTAGGCTCCATATTTGGTCCGATTCAGCAGCAGTCTATGAACCACTGTCTCTGTTTCCTTGTCCGGTTTTCCTTTGACTTACGCATGATCTTATACAA
>NW_024754708.1:0-20069 GCF_018991925.1 Homarus americanus
AACCAAAAGCATATTTTATGGCCTAATCATCACTACATAGAACACCACCCATAAAGCATGATACTAGTAGACCACAAACTGCTATAAACACCCAAAGCATATTTTATTGCCTAATCATCCATCACTACATAGAACACCACTCATAAAGCATGATACTATTAGACCACAAACTGCTATAAACCCCGAAAATATACTATACTAGTGACTATAATTGTGTTACCCAATATTATACGAAATAATACTATAAAACATAATAATAAACACACTAATAGTGTATATTAGTTGAATGCACAATCTGATGAGAAGTCAAAAAAAAAAAAAACAACATAACAATAACCTAGAAAGAGTGTAGAGTATTTTTGTGCAAACTATTATACTAGTAGATGGTCTAAGATAACTGTATGTGAAGGAAAAGGTGTGCTCTCCACTCAAACTTGTTTTTTATGAAATCTCCTACTCCCCAGCTGAGCGGTACGCCCAATGGGAAACAAAACGTGGCACATAACACGCCGCCCGCCAGCTCTGGCTCGGTGAATAGGAATCAGTAATCGGGCGGAGTATAAACAACACCGCCGCCAATGTGCTCCTCCCATCTCTGAGGAAATCTGGCGGGCAACTTAGTATTATATTAGCATGTAATAATAATAACAATAATAATAATAATACTACTACTACTACTACTAATAATAATAATAATAATAATAATAATAATATTAATAATAATAATATTAATAATAATAACATGCAATTTCATTTTATAACACATACTAACAAAATAGTGTATAGCCTACTATACTTAACTATAATAGGTTAGGTTGCGTAGGAGGATCTAAAAAGTACAGTAGTATACACACACACACACACACTTCGCTACTATATGCCAGACGCTCCCCCGGCTTGACACAACCACTCTCCCTGCTTACCTACCAGCCCCCCCCCTTCCCACTGACTTAGTAGAAGTATTTGAAATAGCAAAACGCCTGGACAAACTAAAATTAAAATGCTCTACCACCCCCATTGACTTACCAATGAAACGCTTCAAGGAGTTCTCCCCGGAGCTTGCTAAACCCCTATGCTCCATCATCAATGCTTCTCTCAGTCAAGCCAGATGCCCAGCTGACTGGAAGACCTCTTATGTATCACCAGTGCCCAAGTCAACCAACCCACAATCCTTAAATCAGCTACGACCTATTGCAATCACCCCAATACCCAGCCTAATCTGTGAAAGTTTTGTGTTCGACTGGCTGGGCTTTTGCTGATATTGCAGGAGTCGTAGTAGACCCTCAGCAATTTGGCAACCTGAAAACTTCCTCCACCACTGACTGACTGTCTTGTCAGCTTTCTCGATTACATATACCGCCATCTCGAGAAACGAAAAACGTCTGTAGCTGTCGCCTTCATTGATTTCACTAAAGCGTTCGACCTAGTCGACCACAATATAATCATCAACAAAGCTATTGACCTCGGGCTTCGGAGAAGTCTTATTATACCATGGCTTACAGACTTCCTCAGTGACCGACGCCAAGCTGTACGCTTCCGAGGGGCTGGCTGTCTCCACCTTTCAGTCACTCACCTGTGGCGTCCCCCAAGGCACCAAGATGGGACCACTCTGCTTCCTTATGCTCATCAATGATGCCCTAAGAGAAACCCCTGCTCGCTGGAAATATGTCGACGACTCCACCATTGGGATCAGCGTCAACAATTCTGCTCCAAACTGTACCGCCCTTCAGGATTTATTGAACAGTCTCCAAAACTGGGCCACCAACAACCATGGTTATGCACATCAACCTCTCCTCCGACATTGTCCCACCTCCTTCCATTACTCTAGGTCTGAACACACTCCAGGTTTTAGATTCCACGAAGCTCCTCGGCGTCAACATAGACAACAAACTAAATTAGAAACCACACGTCAGTGAAGTTATCAAATCCTCCAGTTTCCGTCTCCACCTCCTACGCCGACTCAAGTCCCTCGGTGTTCCTGCACACGAGCTCCTCAGTGTTTACACAACATTCATACTTCCCAAGCTCACCTGGTCTTCCTCCCTAAATGCCACACACCGTAAACACCTAGAAAAAGTGCAAAAGAGGCCATGCAAGATTATTCTCTCCCCTTCCTACTCCACATATCAAGAAGCGCTCAACACACTGACCGACCCTTTAGACTCTCACTGACCATCACCACGACCTCATCTGCCAATTTGGTAAGAAGCTTCTACACCGGCTCCTACTACCATCTGAGATCCCTAGTCCGAGAATTGCTCTTCGACACCACAACCGCATCCAGCCCATACGTGCACGAACTGATCGCTATAAGAACAGCCCAGTCCCAACCATTGTAAAAATTATCGATAACTTGTAATAAATCAGTGTACTCACTCCCAGTAAACACTATTCCTTGCACTGTCACTATGTTGAAATGAACTGTAGTTTGAGCTTTTCCCCAGCTAGTTATTATATGTCTTATTTGTGTCACTCATGTTACTTGTATATTATTTGTAATTCGTAACCCATTCCCCAAATGTGTAACTGTATATTTTCAGCCTTCTGGCTGCCAAGCTCTTTCAATAAACCGTTAATTATTATTATTATTATTATTATTATTATTTATATGTTGGCCCATACCAACTCACTCCCCTGAACCCTCCTCCCCACCTGACTATCAACAAGTTCTTGCCATAAGGTACTATCTCATTTGGCAAAGGAATGGAACCAGTGATGAATAGTGGTGAACAGTGCTTAACTCAGTGAAAAACAACTCGGCAGTTGAGTCTTACCCAAGCTAGCTAACCACCTTCACACAGTGAGGTCCCAGGTACCCGGTTATACTTCCCCTGAGACTCCACGATAGAGAGGCCTGGGACCACACCTCACCCACTTGAATGAGTGAGTCATGTCGACCACGTGGTGTCCCCAAGATGCTACGACACCACGTAGTGAATGTTTTGCTACAGCATCATCATGTGAATTTCCTCATAACACCATCTGTAAGGTAACTGCTACATCATCAGGCCCCTCATAACGCCATCTGTGAGGGAGTTACTACACTACGTGTCTGGTGTTTAACATCTCACCTTACATGATCTACGCGTGCAAACATTAATCTGTATGTTCACTGTGTGCTCCTTCACCTTTCTCTAATGAGGGCTTTTGTTAAACCACCAATGTATGATGTACTAAGTCATTTGTGTCCAATGTATACTTTCGAAAAGCCCTTGTTTGGGGAAGGTAGGAGAGAGTAGTCGTCATTATTGTCCAAGCCACATTATTTATTTCTATATATAAGTAATGTAGGCTGGTTTTTAAATACCTCAATCCCCTAACGGTGCCGTTTGTATATTAAGAAATACCGAAGCCATACAGTACAACACCAGCCAATATGAAGTATCACTGTAACCGGCAACTGTTACTCACTCATACCTACATACATATATAGAGTCTTTACAGAATGATAGCAGACACGAGGAAGACGCACAACAAGAGGAGAAGAGTTAGAAGAAAATCAACTTCAAGCTAAGAAGAAGAATACCAAGACATTTCCTCCAAACAAGAAAACAACACACACAATCAAGCCGACCAAACACTGAGAAACCATGGCGGAACCCAACATGCACCGGACGCTTGACCTGACTCTATCCTGCCGCATCCAGGCGAGTTGCTGCTTAAAGTCCCTCACGCAAGCGCTGTTTAGCCACTGCACCTATTCTATCCTCCTAAAATTCACTTCAATCCCCCCCTGCCACTAGCATGTTATGTATGTATGTATGTATGTATGTATGTATGTATGTATGTATGTATGTATGAATGAATGCTAACTGCAACTTTGCGTATTAAAACTCATTACTCTTACCGAAGTAATATAGTGCGTGGTTATGTTATGTCATGTTAGGATAGATTATAAACTACATTGGGTTACATTTCGTGAGGTTCGGTGACGCTACAGGAAGTTAGGTGAGGTACCTGGAGGTTAGGTGAATGTTGACTGACTGACTGACAATTATTAGGAAGTGGTTCCAACACGTTCACGCACAACCTATACTCATACCACAAGTCCAGAATTAGAGAGGATCATGTTATTGGATATATTTTCAACGATTTACTCAGTGTCTAACCAACTCTTTAGCGATTTAAATGTGGACCTAAAATTAGGTCCGTATATTTGTTTGTCGTGGTGGTGGTGGTGGTGGTGCGCCCGTCCATCAGGTTGATTAACCACCAAAACCATAAAGGGTGCGGCCCTGCCGTTTCAGGGCATACACCACATCCATGGCGGTGACGGTCTTCCTTTTTGCGTGCTCGGTGTAGGTGACGGCGTCACGGATGACGTTCTCCAGAAACACCTTGAGGACGCCGCGGGTCTCCTCGTAGATGAGGCCGGATATACGTTTAACACCTCCACGCCGAGCTAGACGACGAATGGCGGGCTTGGTGATACCCTGGATGTTGTCACGAAGCACCTTACGATGACGCTTGGCGCCACCCTTTCCAAGTCCCTTGCCTCCTTTGCCTCGTCCAGTCATGTTGTTGTGGTTGCTACTACAGGTGGTCCTGGTGTGGCTTCGCCCACGGTTTGGTGGGAGTAGGTGGCGTGCTGTGGACGCAGCGGTAGTATCGTTCATCCAAGGCCGTCCCTCCCTCTTGGAGGTGGGGCGTAGCTTGCGGATGACGCATGCGGCACTCGTGGCCAATGAGGTGGCCACTGAGGTGGAGAATGTCTGTATATAAGCCCGCCCGCCTGCCGGGCCGCCCGTATTGACTATTTCGTCGTCGAGATGGCCCGTACTAAACAGACTGCCCGCAAGTCCACTGGAGGCAAGGCTCCACGGAAGCAGCTTGCCACCAAGGCAGCTCGCAAGTCCGCCCCAGCCACCGGTGGTGTCAAGAAGCCCCATCGTTACAGGCCCGGAACCGTCGCCCTTCGTGAGATCCGTCGTTACCAGAAGAGCACAGAGCTACTCATCAGGAAGCTGCCCTTCCAGCGCCTGGTGCGTGAGATCGCCCAGGATTTCAAGACTGACCTGCGCTTCCAGTCGTCTGCCGTCATGGCTCTGCAGGAAGCCTCTGAGGCTTACCTGGTGGGTCTTTTCGAGGACACCAACCTGTGTGCCATTCACGCCAAGCGCGTTACCATCATGCCCAAGGACATCCAGCTGGCCCGGCGCATCCGCGGAGAGCGTGCTTAAGTCCTCTTCCTTGGGGAAAAAGAAAAAGCACAACAAAACCTACCAGACATCTATAACTCGGCCCTTCTCAGGGCCAAAGAACTGTTCTGAAGATAATTTTCATGACAATCGAAATGGTTGGTGGTAGGAGAGCGTTAATTTCGGTTACCCAAATCGCCTAACGGTAAGTTGGTAACAGTCGTGCAGGCACGAATGTATAGTAGGTCATCAATTCGGGAGGTGGGTGGGTGCAAAAAACAAGAGCTAGTAACAAATTAATATATAAAGAATAAGTAAGTAAATAAATAACTAAAATAAAAGAAAATTCAATAAAATAAAATAAAATGAATTGTTTACATGAAATAGGCGTGCTGCAAACAAGAAATGAAACCCAAACACACTCCATGTATGTCACTTTGCAGTGGGTGTAAAAGTACTCCACGCAGAATTTATTTATTTATTTATAATGTTTCGATTTAGTCCTGTTTCTACGCCAATAGAGAATGCAGATTATTATAATTTTTTTTTATTTATTTCCCTCTCAATATATCACTGTCGGTAACTGTCTCTTTAACATGTAACTGTGGCTCCGAAGGAGCCGATTAAGTTGTAGTAGTGGGATGGCGTGTTTGTTGTGCACAAGTAACCTCTTACTTGGAAGAGGTGTACTTGGTGACAGCCTTGGTGCCCTCAGACACGGCATGCTTGGCCAGTTCACCGGGCAGCAAGAGTCGGACAGCTGTCTGGATTTCCCGACTTGTAATGGTGGAGCGTTTGTTGTAGTGCGCCAGGCGGGAAGCCTCGGCAGCGATGCGCTCGAAGATGTCGTTCACGAAAGAGTTCATGATGGACATAGCTTTGGAGGAGACTCCTGTGTCGGGGTGCACTTGCTTCAGTACCTTGTAGATGTAGATGCTGTAGCTTTCCTTCCTCCTGCGCTTCTTCTTCTTGTCACCCTTGGCAATGGCCTTCTGGGCCTTTCCAGCCTTCTTGGCAGCCTTTCCGGAAGTTTTGGGAGGCATGGCGGCACAGTTACTCGTGGCGCGGAGCGAGAGAATTGAAAACTGGCCCGACTAACTTTTCCTTATATACCGAGCGGGCCGCTCAGGATCAGACTGGCTGCAGCTACGGCTCTCTTACATTGGTTGGGTCCGCGAGACGGCCACCTTGCCTGATCCTGAGCTTGGTATAAAAGACCAAGGTGGCGGGCGGAAATTTAACTCCTATCACGAAAAGCAGCAGCAGCAACATGTCAGGACGCGGCAAGGGAGGCAAAGTGAAGGGCAAGTCAAAGTCCCGTTCTAGCAGGGCCGGACTCCAGTTCCCCGTGGGTAGAATCCACCGTCTCTTGCGTAAGGGCAACTATGCTGAGCGCGTTGGTGCAGGTGCCCCTGTGTACCTTGCAGCCGTCATGGAGTACCTGGCAGCAGAAGTGCTCGAGCTGGCCGGTAACGCCGCCCGCGACAACAAGAAGACCCGCATTATCCCACGTCATCTTCAGCTTGCCATTCGCAATGACGAGGAGCTGAACAAGCTCCTGTCTGGAGTCACCATTGCCCAAGGGGGTGTCCTTCCTAACATCCAAGCTGTGCTCCTCCCCAAGAAGACAGAGAAGAAATAAGAACCCAAGGTTCGTTCACACAAGACAACCTAACCAAACAGGCTCCTTTCGGAGCCACAGGATATCACTTAAAGAGAGAAATATACGACATCAACGTTTTGCAGGATAACACTCTATTTTACGTGTAATTAGCATAGTATTGTGGAAATTGAGTGAAATTGTTTTTGAATGGTGTAGATGTGAAGGGCGGTTGTGGGGGCCTGGGGTGGGGGACTTAAACGGGACTTAGAAGGGCGCAGAAGCAGAAGCAGAAGCAGCTTTAGCAGCAGCAGCAGCCAGGGAGGCGACCTTATTTTCAGTCAGGTTCATACACAAAGAAATACATCAGATTCATTGACAGTACAGTACACATTTACCAGTGTGGGCTAGCCAATTTGGGATAAAGAGCAAGAATGTAATGTCCTCAATGAAGTAATGACATAGTTCAAGATACAATAAGTGAGGTGGCCTGAAGTCTTTGACAGTGTCCCATTCAATAATATAGTAGTGCTTTAAAGGTGTATCACCAAGTTTACATGCTGAGTGTTCCGGTATGGGTACAGCGTTACTAACTAGCCAGATGTGTCTGTATCCTAACCTAATTCTGGCCACGACTACATCACACAGGCAGGCAGGAGCAAGTTGTTTGGACACTCTTCCTAGCCCCCTTGGTCCCTGTTCACCTACTGTAGCAGTAAGTAGGTACCTGTTGTAAATCGAAAGGTTGCCAATTCGTATTCAGGGAAAGTTGTTGGAGCTTCTAAACTTGAACTGACACAATCCGAGGAGTGGTGACCCGAGGATCACAGACACTATCTCTCCCACTACAAATCCCTTCCTAACCTCCTGCTCCTTCCTATGTCCTCCCAAAATTGAACCATGCTATCGCAAAGGTAATAATACAGGTAGAGACAACAACATATTTTCCTATTGTCTTATTATATATTAATAACAGAAACGCTGCCGCCATCCCGGAGGCTTTACATTGTCTCACTGTTCATTCCCTCCACAATTCTTCCTCTTACTTCTTCTTCTTCTTCTTCTTCTTCTTCTTCTTCTTCTTCTTCTTCTTCTTCTTCTTCTTCCATCAATACTTTATTAACGGTGTATGTAAGTTTCACTGTTTTGCACTACAGCGGTAGAGCAAAGTATATTTTGTTAGCAATAAACCAAAAGCATATTTTATGGCCTAATCATCACTACATAGAACACCACCCATAAAGCATGATACTAGTAGACCACAAAAACTGCTATAAACCCCCAAAGCATATTTTATTGCCTAATCATCACTACATAGAACACCACTCATAAAGCATGATACTATTAGACCACAAACTGCTATAAACCCCAATAATATACTATACTAGTGACTCTAATTGTGTTACCCAATATTATACGAAATAATACTATAAAACATAATAATAAACACACTAATAGTGTATATTAGTTGAATGCACAATCTGATGAGAAGTCAAAAAAAAAACAAAAAAACATAACAATAACCTAGAAAGAGTGTAGAGTATTTTTGTGCAAACTATTATACTAGTAGATGGTCTAAGATAACTGTATGTGAAGGAAAAGGTGTGCTCTCCACTCAAACTTTCTTTTTATGAAATCTCCAACTCCCCAGCTGAGCGGTACGCCCAATGGGAAACAAAACGTGGCACATAACACGCCGCCCGCCAGCTCTGGCTCGGTGAATAGGAATCAGTAATCGGGCGGAGTATAAACAACACCGCCGCCAATGTGCTCCTCCCATCTCTGAGGAAATCTGGCGGGCAACTTAGTATTATATTAGCATGTAATAATAATAACAATAATAATAATAATAATAATACTACTACTACATAATACTAATAATATTAATAATAATAATATTAATAATAATAACATGCAATTTCATTTTATAACACATACTAACAAAATAGTGTATAGCCTACTATACTTAACTATAATAGGTTAGGTTGCGTAGGAGGATCTAAAAAGTACAGTAGTATACACACACACACACACACACACACACACACTTCGCTACTATATGCCAGACGCTCCCCCGGCTTGACACAACCACTCTCCCTGCTTACCTACCAGCCCCCCCTTCCCACTGACTTAGTAGAAGTATTTGAAATAGCAAAACGCCTGGACAAACTAAAATTAAAACGCTCTACCACCCCCATTGACTTACCAATGAAACGCTTCAAGGAGTTCTCCCCGGAGCTTGCTAAACCCCTATGCTCCATCATCAATGCTTCTCTCAGTCAAGCCAGATGCCCAGCTGACTGGAAGACCTCTTATGTATCACCAGTGCCCAAGTCAACCAGCCCACAATCCTTAAATCAGCTACGACCTATTGCAATCACCCCAATACCCAGCCTAATCTGTGAAAGTTTTGTGTTCGACTGGCTGGGCTTTTGCTGATATTGCAGGAGTCGTAGTAGACCCTCAGCAATTTGGCAACCTGAAAACTTCCTCCACCACTGACTGACTGTCTTGTCAGCTTTCTCGATTACATATACCGCCATCTCGAGAAACGAAAAACGTCTGTAGCTGTCGCCTTCATTGATTTCACTAAAGCGTTCGACCTAGTCGACCACAATATAATAATCAACAAAGCTATTGACCTCGGGCTTCGGAGAAGTCTTATTATACCATGGCTTACAGACTTCCTCAGTGACCGACGCCAAGCTGTACGCTTCCGAGGGGCTGGCTGTCTCCACCTTTCAGTCACTCACCTGTGGCGTCCCCCAAGGCACCAAGATGGGACCACTCTGCTTCCTTATGCTCATCAATGATGCCCTAAGAGAAACCCCTGCTCGCTGGAAATATGTCGACGACTCCACCATTGGGATCAGCGTCAACAATTCTGCTCCAAACTGTACCGCCCTTCAGGATTTATTGAACAGTCTCCAAAACTGGGCCACCAACAACCATGGTTATGCACATCAACCTCTCCTCCGACATTGTCCCACCTCCTTCCATTACTCTAGGTCTGAACACACTCCAGGTTTTAGATTCCACGAAGCTCCTCGGCGTCAACATAGACAACAAACTAAATTAGAAACCACACGTCAGTGAAGTTATCAAATCCTCCAGTTTCCGTCTCCACCTCCTACGCCGACTCAAGTCCCTCGGTGTTCCTGCACACGAGCTCCTCAGTGTTTACACAACATTCATACTTCCCAAGCTCACCTGGTCTTCCTCCCTAAATGCCACACAACGTAAACACCTAGAAAAAGTGCAAAAGAGGCCATGCAAGATTATTCTCTCCCCTTCCTACTCCACATATCAAGAAGCGCTCAACACACTGACCGACCCTTTAGACTCTCACTGACCATCACCACGACCTCATCTGCCAATTTGGTAAGAAGCTTCTACACCGGCTCCTACTACCATCCGAGATCCCTAGTCCGAGAATTGCTCTTCGACACCACAACCGCATCCAGCCCATACGTGCACGAACTGATCGCTATAAGAACAGCCCAGTCCCAACCATTGTAAAAATTATCGATAACTTGTAATAAATCAGTGTACTCACTCCCAGTAAACACTACTCCTTGCACTGTCACTATGTTGAAATGAACTGTAGTTTGAGCTTTTCCCCAGCTAGTTATTATATGTCTTATTTGTGTCACTCATGTTACTTGTATATTATTTGTAATTCGTAACCCATTCCCCAAATATGTAACTGTATATTTTCAGCCTTCTGGCTGCCAAGCTCTTTCAATAAACCGTTAATTATTATTATTATTATTATTATTTATATGTTGGCCCATACCAACTCACTCCCCTGAACCCTCCTCCCCACCTGACTATCAACAAGTTCTTGCCATAAGGTACTATCTCATTTGGCAAAGGAATGGAACCAGTGATGAATAGTGGTGAACAGTGCTTAACTCAGTGAAAAACAACTCGGCAGTTGAGTCTTACCCAAGCTAGCTAACCACCTTCACACAGTGAGGTCCCAGGTACCCGGTTATACTTCCCCTGAGACTCCACGATAGAGAGGCCTGTGACCACACCTCACCCACTTGAATGAGTGAGTCATGTGGACCACGTGGTGTCCCCAAGATGCTACGACACCACGTAGTGAATGTTTTGCTACAGCATCATCATGTGAATTTCCTCATAACACCATCTGTAAGGTAACTGCTACATCATCAGGCCCCTCATAACGCCATCTGTGAGGGAGTTACTACACTACGTGTCTGGTGTTTAACATCTCACCTTACATGATCTACGCGTGCAAACATTAATCTGTATGTTCACTGTGTGCTCCTTCACCTTTCTCTAATGAGGGCTTTTGTTAAACCACCAATGTATGATGTACTAAGTCATTTGTGTCCAATGTATACTTTCGAAAGGCCCTTGTTTGGGGAAGGTAGGAGAGAGTAGTCGTCATTATTGTCCAAGCCACATTATTTATTTCTATATATAAGTAATGTAGGCTGGTTTTTAAATACCTCAATCCCCTAACGGTGCCGTTTGTATATTAAGAAATACCGAAGCCATACAGTACAACACCAGCGAATATGAAGTATCACTGTAACCGGCAACTGTTACTCACTCATACCTATATACATATATAGAGTCTTTACAGAATGATAGCAGACACGGGGAAGACGAACAACAAGAGGAGAAGAGTTAGAAGAAAATCAACTTCAAGCTAAGAAGAAGAATACCAAGACATTTCCTCCAAACAAGAAAACAACACACACAATCAAGCCGACCAAACACTGAGAAACCATGGCGGAACCCAACATGCACCGGACGCTTGACCTGACTCTATCCTGCCGCATCCAGGCGAGTTGTTGCTTAAAGTCCCTCACGCAAGCGCTGTTTAGCCACTGCACCTATTCTATCCTCCTAAAATTCACTTCAATCCCCCCCTGCCACTAGCATGTTATGTATGTATGTATGTATGTATGTATGTATGTATGTATGTATGTATGTATGAATGAATGCTAACTGCAACTTTGCGTATTAAAACTCATTACTCTTACCGAAGTAATATAGTGCGTGGTTATGTTATGTCATGTTAGGATAGATTATAAACTACATTGGGTTACATTTCGTGAGGTTCGGTGACGCTACAGGAAGTTAGGTGAGGTACCTGGAGGTTAGGTGAATGTTGACTGACTGACTGACAATTATTAGGAAGTGGTTCCAACACGTTCACACACAACCTATACTCATACCACAAGTCCAGAATTAGAGAGGATCATGTTATGGGATATATTTTCAACGATTTACTCAGTGTCTAACCAACTCTTTAGCGATTTAAATGTGGACCTAAAATTAGGTCCGTATATTTGTTTGTCGTGGTGGTGGTGGTGGTGTGCGCCCGTCCATCAGGTTGATTAACCACCAAAACCATAAAGGGTGCGGCCCTGCCGTTTCAGGGCATACACCACATCCATGGCGGTGACGGTCTTCCTTTTTGCGTGCTCGGTGTAGGTGACGGCGTCACGGATGACGCTCTCCAGAAACACCTTGAGGACGCCGCGGGTCTCCTCGTAGATGAGGCCGGATATACGTTTAACACCTCCACGCCGAGCTAGACGACGAATGGCGGGCTTGGTGATACCCTGGATGTTGTCACGAAGCACCTTACGATGACGCTTGGCGCCACCCTTTCCAAGTCCCTTGCCTCCTTTGCCTCGTCCAGTCATGTTGTTGTGGTTGCTACTACAGGTGGTCCTGGTGTGGCTTCGCCGAATCGAATCGAAAAATGCTAGTGACAGGGGGGAAGGAGGTTCAGGAGAAGAATAAAGGGAGGATTGAAGTGAATTTTAGGAGGAGAGAACAGATGCAGTGGCTAAACACCGCTTGCGGGAGGGATTATAAGATGGGGGCAGCAGCAACAACCCGGCTGGACGCGGCAGGGAGGCGACAAGACAAGGCCAGGCTAGCGTCAGGTCAAGCGTCAGGTCAAGCGTCAGGTCAAGCGTCAGGTCAGGCGTCAGGTGCGTGTTGGGTTGGGCAATGGATGTTCAGTGCTTGGTCGGCTTGATTGTGTTTTGGTTTCTTGTGTGGAGGGGATGTCTTGGTCTTCTTAGCTTGATGTCGATTTTCTTCTCTCTCTCCTTCTCTTCTTGCTCTCTTGAATTGTCCATTCGTTTGTGTTTGGGTCTTCTTGTTCGTCTTCCTCGTATTTTAAGTCCTCATAGGTGTGGAAGAATTCAGAGAGGGAGAGGTTGACCACGTGGGCTTCAGCACCACTGGCCGCGTGGGCTTCAGCACCACTGGCCGCGTGGGCTTCAGCACCACGGGCCACGTGGTGTTCTTGGTTCTGTGTGGTGGGCTGCTTCTGTTGAGTTTTCTTTTCTTGGTTTTTCTTTACTGCTGGTTTTTTCTTTTCTTGGGAGCGTACAGCAAGGAGGGCCTCTTTGTAGCTCAGTTTTTTCTCAAGACGAGCCTTGGCTACCCTGCATTCCTCCTTCCATCTGGGGCAGGTCCGGTCGGCGGAGGAGTGTGGGCCACCACAGGCAACGCATTTTTTCTCTGGGTTGGGGCAGGCCGTGTAGCGGTGTCCAGGGCTGCCACACATGGAGCAGGTGTCTTCCTGCGCCTCACACTTGTTTACAGTGTGTCCATAGTGCTGGCATTTGTAACACCGTTTTGGTCTGCAGTAGGGCTTGACTGGCATAGTTACCCACGCCAGTTGAGCTTCCTTGGGTAGGGTGGAGTGGTGTCCGATGAGGGCAGTGGTGTCGGACAGCTTCTTCACAACTTGGAGCTGCTGCTCCTTGAGGAGCTCACTCAGCTCTGCTTTGTCCATGTGGGCAATTTCGGCGTGGGAGATTACACCCAGCTTCAAGTTGTCCCACATGAAGGCAAACATTTTAAAAGGAATGCCGTTGATGTCTGGGATCTCCGCGAGTTGAGCGGGCATGCCCATCTCGGCGAAGGTGATCTTGATGTCACTATGGAGCTTTAGGCGTTCTACCTTGGTGACCCCCACGATCCCATTAGCTTCGAAAAACTTCTGGAGAACTAGGAGGTTTAGTTTCTTGGGGCAGGTCGGCGTGTCCGGACGTATCCGCGCCACGTTAACAAACTCGTAACCGTTCATGGTGAGGGAGAGAGAGTGTCTGTGTGGCTTCGCCCACGGTTTGGTGGGAGTAGGTGGCGTGCTGTGGACGCAGCGGTAGTATCGTTCATCCAAGGCCGTCCCTCCCTCTTGGAGGTGGGGCGTAGCTTGCGGATGACGCATGCGGCACTCGTGGCCAATGAGGTGGCCACTGAGGTGGAGAATGTCTGTATATAAGCCCGCCCGCCTGCCGGGCCGCCACTCATCACATCGCTCCTGAACGAAGAAGACCTCTCAACAAGACCTCCTGCTGGACCCTGAACTCTGAAGACCGCCCTCTCCCTTGTACCATTGTTGGCCATCTTCCCGGACCGGACCACCCACGACTGTCATCGTCCACAACAACTCACGAGCGTTCTCGGTTTATCGAGCATTAGCTTGCCCTCCCCACTGGTGGTGTGAGTGACCCACACTCCAGCTGGAGAGCAGTTATAGCGCGATATTCCCGGCGTGGTTTGAGCCCTTTTCCTCCTACTACTATTTTTCCTTTTTCGCTCTGGCCTAGGGACCTGCACCCTCAAAGTGTATTCGTCCTGCGGTCCCCCCTGTAACTGTTCACCTCCCTCCCAGGAGATTGTGAACACGAAAGGGGGTCGGAGCAAAACCCTCCCCAGCCGAGTCTTTCCAGGAAAACCGTGATCGTGCGGGTCCACCTGGAAAGAGGGTAGCAATCCTTATCCTTCCCAAATAGGCACACTTAGCTCACGTCTATAAGTGAGCAGTCACATACACTAGGAAGTAGGCTTCCCCAATCGGGGCTCCGGGAGAGAAGCTCAGGAACCACTCTACGACCACCAGCTAGTGGGGAGTGCTGTAATTCCTCTGCTATTTACTCAACCGGAATAGGTAGGATCTAAAAAAAAAAAAAATAAATAAACCCGGTTATGGAGCGCGTACGCCCTCCTAACCGCGATCCCCGCCTGAACCGCCAACCTGACGACCCGAACCACGACAGGCTTCGCACAGAGAAAGCAGACCAGTTACGCGCCTTCAATGAAGCCCTGAAAACTAGGAACACTGCCACCACCTCCAACAACTCCACCACCACCACCACCTCCACCACCACTGCTACTGCGGACAACTGGACGAAGGTAGAAAACAAGAAACGCCGACGTGCTTTTTCGGGAAACGAATGCCGTCAAGCAGCCCCAAAGGCACCCATCACCACCACCAGCTCACCTCCAACGACACTGCCAAAATTCCGGATCACGAAAACGGACGCAAAAACAACATATGCCGCCGTCACAGAGATGGAAAAGCTAAATCCTCTGGCCAAGTTCTCAGTGCGGCCCAACCTAAAGGGGAGATGATCGTTCACCCCAAAGACAAGAACTCCGCAACCACCCTCGACACTTACCTGCAAAACACCACCACCATTACTTCAACCAAGCTAGACCCCGCCGAGAAACTGATGAAGTCGGTAGTCCTCCGGTACCCAAAGGAACTACCTCTCGAACCCCTGGAGAACCACCCGAAGATCCTAAAAGCCGAGAGATGCTCTCCCCTGTCCGACAAGACGGCCACCACGAAACAAGTGCTCATAACGCACTACGGCTCACCCCCCAGCACCATAGACCTCAAAACCTGGGGGATCTACGAAGTGAGGCCCTTCGTCCCAGAGCCCCTGCGATGCTTCAGATGCCAGAAATACGGGCACCATCAGACAAGGTGCACGTACAGGGAAATCTGCGCAGTCTGCGCACAGAAGCACGGCACACACTCCTGCCTCACCAAGCTGAAGAATGGGGAAAAAATTGCCCCCAAGTGTGCCAACTGCGGGGGCAAACACCACGCCTGGAATCCTGGATGCTCCGAGAGAACAAAGAGGGTCCAGGCAAACCGACCAGCAGCAAGACCGGCCCCCACCGCCTACACACCAGCCCCACCAAGTACCTTCGTGTGGGAACCCAAAGGCCCAAACAACAGAGACAACCTCCTCAGCCAGTCAACACCCAAAGTGCAGCCCAGTTTCCTGGCCTCACTACAGCCACACCTCAGCCACCCAAGCAGCAGAAAACGACAACCACGAGCAAGACAAAAGAAGCACACACCAAGGCACCAGAAGGAATGATACACTTATCAGACCTAGCCAAGGTACTGACAACCTTCGCGGAGGGCCTAGCCGGACTACTGGGCCACAAGATCCAACCCACACAGCTCCAATTACTCATGGGGAGCGTCCTCGGGCAAGTCGCCACAGCTCCAGACACCTCAGTGGAGGAAGCCACGCCGGTCCGCACACGAGTAACAGCCGAGGTACACTCTACACCGAAGAAGGCCACCAGAGAACCCAAGATACCAACAGCACCCAAGATACCCACAGCTCCCAGAAAGAAACTGGACGTTTCAACTCCCCTGAACCGAACCACGGCCCAGAAGGCAAAAACCACAGAACACGAAGACATGGACTTGATCCAGTTGGAATCGAGCTTGGACATCTCCATCGAGAAGCACCAGAAGTCCCCGATGAAACAGTGGTGGAAAACGTCAGCACCCTGAACATCCTTACATGGAATGCTCAGGGCATCAAAAACAAGAAACACCTCCTACAAGAAGCAGCAGCCAAGGACAAGCTTGACATCATACTCCTACAAGAAACACTTCTACAAGAACACCACTGTTTCAAATTCAGTGGTTACAAGACATACAGGAGGCATTTCACGCAGGCGTCAACAAGAGGATGTATGATCTTGGTCAAGTCAAGCATACCCTCCGCCGATGTCACGCAGCAATTTCCATGTGGGGAAAACATCGAGACACAGGCTGTCAAAGTAACCCTCCAAGAACGGGAATTAGTTGTTCACAACATCTACAAGAACCCAAGGGGCTCACTGGAGGTGACTCAATTATTTGCTTCGGCCGCTGACCACGCCACACTCATAGGAGGGGATTTCAACGCACATCATCCCTTCCTAAGCTCGATAAGCCCCACAAATGAAGACGGCCTACACCTATACACCACCTTTCAAGATACACCCGAGATCTGCCTCCTGAACACCGGAGAGCCCACCCACACTAGGGGAGGAAGGCTAGATCTGACCTTCGTCTCCAGTGCACTACAGCCTTCGGCCTCCTGGCAGATACACCCCACGCTGACCAGTGACCACTTCGCCACCCTAACAACGCTCAAGGTGAACAAACTCCCCACTCCACCCCCCCCGAGATGGAGATACAACACTCAAAAGGCAGACTGGGGACTCTTCAAGAAACACCTGGCTAAGTGGCGCGAAAAATCACAGCCGGCCGGCGCAGCACCTGCGGATGAGACAACCCTCCACCACCAATTGGTCGAGGCGTTTCACCTAGCGGCAGAAGAGGCTATCCCAAAAACAAAACCCACATCAAGACAGTACAATGATTACTGGTACTACTGTCCCAGGGTGAAAGAACTCAACCACAGAGTGAACATGGCCCGAAGAAACTACAGGAGACATCCCACGGCAACAAACAGACATCTCCTGCAAGTCATAGTCAAGGATTCCAGGGAAGAGAAGGAAGAAATTAAAAACGCAAGCTGGCTCAAGTGGTGCTCCGAACTGAACGAGCACACCACCCTTGGCAAGATGTGGGCCCAGATCCGAAGGGCATCTGGGAAGGCAACACCACCACCACCAACTCATCCCAACCCAGAAGAGGAAGCCGAGAGACTTGCAAAACTGTTCTCTGACCGAGCAGCAACGAAGAACCTCCCGAGACAGGCGGAGGAGACACAACGGCGTCTGCGACAGGTCAGACTCCAGACGATCCAAGAGGCCTGCAACAGTGAAGATGACACTGACAGACCATTCAACCAGCAAGAACTCCAGAAGTCGCTAAAACGAAGCAAGGATACAGCTCCAGGGGCCGACAGGATAACCTACTCCATGCTCTCTCATGCCGGCACAGCCGGACACGAGGCTCTGCTGCAAGCCATCAATGCTTCGTGGACAGCACAAAGACTCCCACCGGAATGGAAGAAGGCAGATATACAGCCCATTCCGAAGCCCAGAGAACCAGACAAGCCGAGGCCCATCTCCCTTCTCAGCTGCATAGCGAAGACCGGAGAAAGAATGGCTCTCAACCGACTCAAGTGGAAAGTAGGCAGCCCACACCCTCACATCTTTGCTTACACCGAGAACACCGGCACAGGCACCAACATCGCCGAGATACTCAGCACAGTGGACAACAAACCAGCTCTGGTGGTCTTCCTCGACCTGGAGAAAGCCTTCGAACTAGCAAATCCTTTGGCCATTACAACTACGCTCGCTAAAAAAGGCGTCAAAGGAAGGTTGCTGGGGTGGATCCAGAACTACCTCACACAGAGAGAAGCACGAGTACGCTTTCAGGGAGCAACCTCAAGCTACAGGGTCCACGAAAACGGAACCCCACAAGGAGGCATCCTCAGTCCAATGCTGTTCAATGTCCTGATGGAAAATCTAGTCA
The DNA here is from genome assembly GCF_018991925.1 of Homarus americanus. Taxonomy (NCBI): domain Eukaryota; kingdom Metazoa; phylum Arthropoda; class Malacostraca; order Decapoda; family Nephropidae; genus Homarus; species Homarus americanus. The sequence continues at coordinate 18,272 of NW_024754708.1, forward strand.
AACTTCCCTTCAGACAAACAGCCAAGCTCCTATGCTATGCAGACGACTTACAGCCCATAGTAAGAGGATCGAACAGACTAGCCAACACGCAACACGCACTCCAACTTATAGAAGAGGAGTGCAACAGACTTGGACTCAAGATAAATCCAGCCAAGTCGAAATCGATGGCCATCTGCACAGACACACCAGACAAGTTGCTCTCCATACAAAACACGCCGGTAGTCTGGACCAACGCCCACCAGTGTCTTGGAATCTGGTTTGACCAGAAACTCACCTTCAAGCCGCAACTCGAGTATCTCAGGCACAGGACGAAGAGCAGACACAATATAATGAGGTCGCTCACCAGCAAATCCGCAGGAGCAAACCTTCATGTGCTCAAAGCCTACTACACAGCCGCCATCAGATCGCTGGTAGATTACAGTGCTCCAGCACCCATTGGACTGAGAGAAGACCAAATAGCTAAGCTAGAAGTCATTCAAAACAATGCTCTCAGGACCATGCTCGGAGCACCCATGTGGACCAGAATTGGCAATCTGCAAATGGAAACCGAGCTACCACCCCTGGCAGTACGAGTCAAGCAGGTGACAGCCGGTCTCCTCGCCAAAATCTGTAGAGCAGACAAGCCCACAGTTGCCAAGATTCGAATCAGTGCCTCCCTCCACCTCGACCACAGAGTGCGAGGGGCCACCTGGTCGCACGAGGCAAGCGAGGTCATCCGACACCTGCAAGCAGAAACACTCGTCAAGAACAACCAAGACACACGAGACAATGGTTACACTGTTCCTCCACCATGGAGCCCTCCACCAGCCACACTCAAATTCACCGACCTCGGCGACAGTAAAGCCAACCTCCAGAAGGAGGACCTCAAAAAAATATCTCTCCAAGCCATAGCCACCGAGACACCGGCTGATGCAGCATCATACTTCATAGACGGCTCGGTGGACCCAAAACATCATAGATCCGGAGCGGCCTTCTACACCCAAGGTCAGACCCTCCAATGGAGACTTTCCAACGACTGCTCCACCCTACAAACAGAACTGGTAGCAATCTCAAAGGCCCTGCAACACGCTGCAACACAACACAACAAGTCCGTCATAATTCACACGGACTCGAAATCGGCCATGCAGGCGCTGCAACACAGTCAACCAAGAGACAACGTCCACATCATCACCTCGATCCTCGCACAGCTACAGGAATTCCAAAGCCAAACCCGACCAGTCGTCTTACACTGGATTCCCAGTCATGTAGGGATCGGAGGAAACGACGTGGCAGACGAAGCAGCCAAGGCAGCTACACGCTCTAGTAGCGTACACATCCAAGTTCCAGCAAGTGTGCAACAGATCAAGAATCACCTCAGAAAGACTACTAAGCTCCACATCAAAAAGAGCTTCCTTCACGCACTCAACGCTGGTTCCCAATCAGCCAAATGGTACCTGGCGGCCACAAAAGGGGAACCACCTTTCGCAGACAAGAAGACTCCAAGACAAACCCAAGTCAGCCTTCACCGACTACGACTAGGGTACAAGTGCTCCTGGCAGATGATCGGAAACGACGTCATGGAATGCACCTACTGTCAGGAGCCAGCAGCCAACCCACTTGAACACTATCTTCTCGATTGCGAGGTCACACAAAGCCTCCGAAACAGAACTCAAATCTCCCAAGAAACACACACAACACCAGCGGCCACTCTAACCCGAAAGGCCCATACAGACCACATTCACCACCTACTCCGGGTCATCACACGATACCCACCACCCAGATAGCTTAGAAAGCATCCTCCCAGCAAGTGCGGACCCCA
>NW_024754709.1:0-3387 GCF_018991925.1 Homarus americanus
CTCCAGGTACACCGTTGACACTCCCAGTTAAACCGCTGACACTGCCAGGTACACCTCAGACACTGGCAGGTACACCTCAGACACTGCCAGGTACACCTCAGACACACCCAGGTACACCACAGTCACTCCAAGGTGCACCTTTGACACTCCCAAGTGCACCTCTGACACTCCCAGGCACACCTCTGACACTTCCAGGTACACCTCAGATACTCCCAGGTACACAGCTGACACTCCCAGGTACACCTCTAACCATCCCGTGCCTCCTGACCTCCCAGGTGCACTCCACGGCCTCCCAGGTACCTCCAGGCACTCCCTGGTGCACATTTTACACTTCAGGTGCATCTCAGACACTCCCAGGTACACCTCTGACACTGCTGAGTACACCTCCCCAGCACTCCCAGAGTACCTCCCAACACTCCCAGGTACATCTCCTGATACTCCAGGTACTCCATTAACAATCCCTGGTACAACCCCTGGCACTCCCAGGTACCTCCTGACACTCCCAGGTACACCTCTAACCTCCCAAGTACCTCCCTGACACTCCAAGGTACACCTCCGATACTCCCAGGTACACCTCTGACACTCGTGTTCCTCTGACATTCCCTGGTACATCTCTGACACTCCCAGGTACACCGCTGACACTCCCAGGTACACCGCTGACACTGCCAAGTACACCTCAGACACTGCCAGGTACACCTCAGACAGTGCCAGGTACACGTCAGACACTCCCAGGTACACCTCAGACACTCCAAGGTGCACCTTTGAGACTCCCAAGTGCACCTCTGACACTCCCAGGCATACCTCTGACACTCCCAGGTACACCTCAAACACACCCAGGTACACCGCTGATACTCCCAGGTACACCTCTGACTCTCCCAAGTACACCTCTGGCTTGCTCCCAGGTACACCTCCCACACTCCCAAGTACACCTCCGACACTCCCAGGTACACTTCTCACACTCCCAGGTACACCTTCGACACTCCCATGTACAACTCCGACACCCCCAGGTAAACCTCCGATACTCCTTGGTACACCTCTGACACTCCCAGGTACACCTCTGAAACTCCTAGGTATTCCACTGACACTCCCTGGTACATCTCTGACACTCCCAGGTACACCTCACACACTCCCTGGAACACCTCTGACACTCCCAGGTTTACCTCTTTCAATCCCTGGTTCTCCCCTGACACTCCCAGGTACACCTCAGACATTCCCAGGTACTCCTGTGACACTCCCTGGTACTTCTCTGACACTCCCAGGTACACCTCAGACACTACCAGGTACACCTCTGACACTCCCAGGTACACCTCAGACATTCCTAGGTACACCCCTGACACTCCCAGGTACACCTCTCACACTCCCAGGTACTCCTGTGACCTCCCTGGTGTGCTTCTCTGACACTCCCAGGTACCTCCAGCAGAGCCTCCCAGGTACACCTCAGACATTCCAGGTACACCTCAGACACTCCCAGGCACACCTCCCAGCCTCCCAGGTACACCGCTGACACTGCCAGGTACACCTCTGACCTCCCATATACACCTCAAACACTCCCAGGTACACCTCAGCACTCCCAGGTACTCCAGTGACACTCCCTGGTACACCCCCGACACTCCCAGGTGCACCTCCGACACTCCCAGGTACACCTCTAACACTCCCAGGTTCTCCACTGACATTCCCTGGTACACCTCTGACACTCCCAGGTACACGTCCAACACTCCCAGATACACCTCTGACACTCCCAGGTACACGTCCAACACTCCCAGATACACCTCTGACACTCCCAGGTACATCTCTGATCCTCCGAGGTACACCTCTGACACACCCAGGTACACCTCTGACACTCCCAGGTACACCTCCGATACTCCCAGGTACACCTCTGACACTCCCAGGTACACCTCTGACACTCCTAGGTACTCCTCTGTCACTCCCTGATACACGTCTAACACTCCCAGGTACACCGTTGACACTCCCAGAAACACCGCTGACAGTGCCAGGTACACCTCAGACAATCCCAAGTACACCTCTGACACTCCCAGGTACACCTCCGACACTCCCACGTACACCCCCGACACTCCCAGGTACACTTCTTACACTCCCACATACACCTCCGACACTCCCAGGTACACCTCCTGACACTCCACAGGTACACCTCTGACAATCCAGGTACACCTCTGACCTCCCAGGTACACCCTCTGACACTCCCAGGTGCTCTTTTAATTTCCTGTTACACCCCTGACACTCCCAGGTACACCACTCCCAGGTACACCTCCGACACTCCCAGGTACACTTCTCACACTCCCATTACACCTCTGACACTCCTAGGTACTCCTCTGTCACTCCCTGATACACGTCTAACACTCCCAGGTACACCGCTGACACTCCCAGGTAAACCGCTGACATTGCCAGGTATACCTCAGACACTGGCAGGTACACCTCAGACACTGCCAGGTACACCTCAGACACACCCAGGTACACCACAGTCACTCCAAGGTGCACCTTTGACACTCCCAAGTGCACCTCTGACACTCCCAGGCACACCTCTGACACTTCCAGGTACACCTCAGACACTCCCAGGTACACACCTGACACTCCCAGGTACACCTCTAACACTCCCAAGTACACCTCTGACACTCCCAGGTACACCTCCGACACTCCCAGGTACACCTCCGACACTCCCTGGTGCACTTTTTACACTTCCAGGTGCATCTCAGACACTCCCAGGTACACCTCTGACACTAACAGGTACACCTCTGACACTCCCAGGTACACCTCTGACACTCCCAGGTACTCCTCTGTCACTCCTTGATACACCTCTAACACTCCCAGGTACACCTCAGTCACTCAAGGTGCACCTTTGACACTCCCAAATGCACCTCCATTGCTCCCAGGCACACCTCTGACACTTCCAGGTATACCTCCGACACTCCCAGGTACACCTCAGACACTGCCAGGTACACCGCTGACACTGCCAGGTACACCTCTGACACTCCATGCACCTCCGACACTCCCAGGTACACCTCTGACCTCCCAGGCCTCCACTGACCTCCTGGTACACCCTGACACTCCCAGGTACACCTTCGACCTCCCAGGTACACCTGCGACCTCCTAGGCCTGACACTCCCAGGTACACCTCAGACAACTCCCAGTTGCAGCTGACAATCCCAGGTACACCTCTGACTCTCCCAAGTACACCTCTGACACTCCCAGGTACACCTCCGACACTCCCAGGTACACCTCCGACACTCCCAGGTACACTTCTACACTCCCAGGTACACCTCCGACACTCCCAGGTACAACTCCGACACTCGCAGGTAAACCTCCGATACTCCTAGGTACACCTCTGACCTCCCAGGTACACTTTTGACACTCCGTGTTCCTCTGCACTCC
>NW_024754710.1:0-14799 GCF_018991925.1 Homarus americanus
AGTTGACCTGTGCCCGGGCAGATAATTCCGTAAAAATCAATGGCTCCGACTCCCTGTGAGAGTGTCGAGGACATTGTTGTGTTTAATGACGATGAGAGAGAGAGAGATAAATAAGTCACTAATTATTAATTTTCTTATGTTAACTGTTAATATTTCTTTTATCTGGTTTACAGTTACCGGGACCGCCGCCACCTTTCAACTGTTAACTTCTACTGTGTTGTTAAGGTAAATCATTAACTGTTTACTGTTAATAACTTTGCTGTGTTGACTGTTACTTGTGTCACCAACTGTTCATGGTGCCAGGCCCTACTACTAGTACAGAGAGCTGTGATTGGCCACTCTACTATCCCTACACCCAGTATGGTGAACTGTGATTGGCCACCCACTATCCCTACACGACAACGCGCTATGATTGGCCACCCACTACACTGAGCTATGATTGGCCACCCACTATCCCTACACGACAACGCGCTATGATTGGCCACCCACTACACTGAGCTATGATTGGCCACCCACTATCCCTACACGACAACGCGCTATGATTGGCCACCCACTACCTACACCGAGTATAGTGAGCTATGATTGGCCACCCACTACACTGAACTATGATTGGCCACCCACTATCCCTACACGACAACGCGCTATGATTGGCCACCCACTATTCCTACACCGAGTATAGTGAGCTATGATTGGCCACTCCCTGATGCTAGGCCGAGTGCGTTCTAGCAGGAGAAGTAAATAGTGTTGCCGGGCGAGAGTTGCGTTTTGATAATTAGATTAAAACGCATCTGAGACCGGAGTAATGGGGCCGTCTGCCACGCCTACCCTTTAGTGGGCAATAAGGCAGGTAGGGGGACACAACGTTCACCTCCTTCTAACTTTCTTTCTTCTTCTTTATCTCCATCTTTATTCTTTTCTTCCTCTTCCTCCTTCTCATGCTGAAACGTTATTTTAATATGTATTTTGGAGTTGTTTTTAGGGGGGGGGGGTGATTGATATTGTGATTTGTAGTTATTAGTTTCATTATGAGAGAATAATAATAATAATGATTCTTCTTCTTCTTCTGTTATGTAAACGAATGTATATTTACGTATCTGTGTACGTATAGAAGCAGGTACACACACACACTCACACACACACACAAACGAAGACACACACGAAGACACACACACACGCGCACACACGCGCACACACACACGAACACACACACACACACGAAGACACACACACACAAACGAAGACACACACGCACACGAACACCACCACACACACACACACACAAACACACACACGAACACAAACACACACACGAACACAAACACACACACGAACACACACACACACGAACACACACACACGCACACGAACACACACGCACACGAACACACACACACACACACACAAACACACACACACACAAACACACACGAACACAAACACACACACGAACACAAACACACACACGAACACACACACACGCACACACACACACATTATACATCCTTGACCACAGAAGGGTCAAGACGTACCTGGCGCTCCTCTCGGAGCAGCCAGGTCAACTGTTAAGTTGGCCCATACCAACTCCCTCCCCTGAACCCTCCTCCCCACAGGAATATCAACAAGTTCTCGCCAGAAGTTACAATTTCATTTATGAAAGGAACGGAACCAGTGTTAAACCGAGGTGAACAGTTGTGAACAGTGCTTAAGTCAGTGAGAACAACTCAACAGTAACAGTCGTACCCAAGTTAACCTTCACACAGTGAGGTCCCAGGTACCCAGTGATGACGGCCCGTGAGACCCAACAACAACCAGCGATGTGTTAATCCGTCTACGATAGGAAGGCCTAAGACCAAACCTCACTCATATAACACCATCTGTGAGGGAATTACTACACCACATGTCCCTCATAACACCATCTGTGAGGGAATTACTACACCACGTCAAGTCCCTCATCACACCATCTGTGAGGGAATTACTACACCACGTGAGGTCCCTCATAACACCATCTGTGAGGGAATTACTACACCACGTGAGGCCCCTCATAACACCATCAGCGAGGGAATTACTACACCACGCCAGGTCCCTCATAACACCATCTGTGAGGGAATTACTACACCACGTGATGCCCCTCATAACACCATATGTGAGGGAGTTACTACACCACGTGAGGCCCCTCATAACACCATCTGTGAGGTAATTACTACACCACGTGAGGCCCCTCATAACACCATCTGTGAAGTAATTACTACACCACGTGAGGTCCCTCATAACACCATCTGTGAGGTAATTACTACACCACGTGAGGTCCCTCATAACACCATCTGTGAGGGAATTACTACACCACGTGAGGCCCCTCATAACACCATCTACGAGGGAATTACTACACCACGCCAGGTCCCTCATAACACCATCTGAGGGAACTACTACACCACGTGAGTTCCTCCTAACACCATCTGGGAGGGAGCTACTACACTACGAGTTTGCTGTTCAACACCTACATTAATCTGTATGTTCACTGTATGTTCCTTTACCTTTCTCTTATGAAGGCTTTTGTTAAACCACCAATGTATGTAATAAGTCATTTATGTCCAATGTATATTTTCAGCCTTCGGGCTGCAGAATTTTTTCAATAAACCGTTAATTATTATTATTATTATTATTATTATTATTACACATATACACACACACACGAACACACACGCACACACAAACAAATATTAATACATAAAAACTAACACACACACACACACACAAAAAACAAAACATTGATATATATATATATATATATATATATATATATATATATATATATATATATATATATATATATATATATATATATATATATATATATATATATATATATGTTTATAAATATATATATATATATATATATATATATATATATATATATATATATATATATATATATATATAATAAATAAAATAAAATAAAAATAATAAAATAAATAAATATTAGTGATGACCGTGGTAACACTATGAAGTGTACTTATTACTACCATGCTATTGTACTGTTCCAGATGATACTAAATGTTACATAATACTTCCTTGAGATAAATGTATAGTATATATCAGGTGCGCTCAGGTTCTCCAACTGGCTCAGCCATGTTAATATTGTTATTATTATCCACTCTGTATCTGTGTTTTTCTGGCTAAATAAACTGTTTCAGTTCAATTCAATTCAACCTTATGAGAACGATAACTAAACCTTATGAGTACGATAACTTAACCTTATGAGGATGATAACTTAACCTTATGAGTACGATAACTTAACCTTATGAGTACGATAACTAAACCTTATGAGTACGATAACTTAACCTGATGAGTACGATAACTTAACCTTATGAGTATGATAACTTAACCTTATGAGTACGATAACTTAACCTTATGAGTACGATAACTTAACCTTATGAGTATGATAACTTAACCTTATGAGTATGATAACTTAACCTTATGAGTATGATAACTTAACCTTATGAGTATGATAACTAAACCTTATGAGTACGATAACTTAACCTTATGAGTACGATAACTAAACCTTATGAGTACGATAACTTAACCTTATGAGTATGATAACTTAACCTTATGAGTACGATAACTTAACCTTATGAGTACGATAACTAAACCTTATGAGTACGATAACTAAACCTTATGAGTACGATAACTTAACCTTATGAGTACGATAACTTAACCTTATGAGTACGATAACTTAACCTTATGAGTATGATAACTAAACCTTATGAGTACGATAACTTAACCTTATGAGTATGATAACTTAACCTTATGAGTACGATAACTTAACCTTATGAGTATGATAACTAAACCGTATGAGTACGATAACTAAACCTTATGAGTACAATAACTTAACCTTATGAGTATGATAACTTAACCTTATGAGTATAACTTAACCTTATGAGTACGATAACTAAACCTTATGAGTACGATAACTTAACCTTATGAGTATGATAACTTAACCTTATGAGTATGATAACTTAACCTTATGAGTACGATAACTTAACCTTATGAGTACGATAACTTAACCTTATGAGTATGATAACTTAACCTTATGAGTACGATAACTTAACCTTATGAGTACGATAACTTAACCTTATGAGTACGATAACTTAAACCCTCGAAAACGACAAATTAAACCCTCGCGCACAATAACTTAAATCCTTGAGTACGATAACTTAAACCCTCGAATACGATAACTTAACATAGTGAGTTCAATAACTTAAGCCCTCGAGTACGATGCCTTAAACCCTAGAGAACGATAACTTAAACCCTCGAATACGATAACTTAAACCCTAAAGTACGATCACCTTTTAGTCAATAGCGCCCCGCATTTAAGACGTTAAGGGCATCCTACTGTAAGGGATTAAGAGATTTTGGCCCTTAAACCTTTGAGAGCACACAGTGGGTTAAAATGGGGAGGGTGGATAGAGGGTAAGGAAAAGAGGGTAAGGGAAAGGGGGAAAGGGGGGGGAAACTGTCCGAGATAAGCGACCAAGAAGGTCTTAACCCCCTGCGGACAAGGAAAGCGACACTCTTGAGCCGCTGTACCGCTAATGGGGGAAGAAGGTGGGTTTGACTTACCACCGCCAGAGGCCCTTACTAGGCCCTCTCTCCCCTCTCTCTTGCTGACGATTTTTCTTATTTTCTTAGTTTTTTTCTTTTGTATTTCCTCTGGTAAACACACACACACACACACATACTACTATTACTACTACTTTGCTGTCACTCGTAATCGAGTATGACGATCATATGAGTTATTAAGGGTGTCACCTTCACTGATGAGTTCTGAGGTGACTAAAGAGGTCGATACGGGACCGGCAGTCATCCACAGATGTTGCACGTTTGGAGGGCTACAATACATCTGGAGCAGGAGGGCCGGCGGCAGCGTCTTTCCGGCGTTGGCACTTGTCTGCCTCGGTTTGCAGTCGGGATAACTCGAAAGTAGTGACACCTTCTCGTGTGGTGCTCCTCCAAGCGTTACGATGTGGAGTAATCGTATCCCAGGTGAGGGGGTCGATTTGGCACTTTTTCAGGTTTGTCTTAAGTCTATCCTTACACCTTTTCAGATGCCCGCCAGCGTTACGTTTACTATTCGTTAGGTGACTGTAAAGTAACTGCTTTGTCAGTCTACTGTCGTCCATGCGGGTAACATGGCCAGCCCAACGTAGTTGTTCATGAATAATGGTAGCCTCGATGCTCCTACAGTTGGTGTCAGCAAGAATACTGGCATTTGTTCTCTTGTCTTCCCAGCGAACTCGGATGATAGAACGTAGACTTCGTCGTTGAAAGTTTTCAAGTGCCCTGAGGTGCCTCCTGTATGTGACCCATGTCTCGCTGCCATATAGCAAGGTGGGGAGGATCACTGCTCGATATACGTGGAACTTTGTAGATAATTTCAGCTCCCTACAGCTGAAGACACGGGTATGGAGTCTGCCAAAGGCTTGAGATGCACATCTGACCCGATGCTGAATCTCTTTATCGATGTCTGCGGTGGTGGACAGGTGGGAACCGAGATGCCGAAAGTGTGTAACATTAGAGAGGGTAGTACCGTTAAGCTGGATGGATGGTGGAGGTGTGTCTGAACCAGGGTAGACTGAAAGAGAATCCGTGTCTTACGTGCATTCACTTCAAGGTCGAAGTGTGCATTTGCATCTGCGTAGGTGTTCAGAATCTCCTGTAAGTCGCGTTCAGTGTGAGCAACAAGAGTGAGGTCGTCTGCATACCGAAGTTCAGTAATGGAAGCTGCCAACACCTTTGTTCCTGCCTGGAGTCGTCTTATGTTGAAAAGACCCTTCATCCGGTTCTCTATGTCCACCCCACCGGCTAAATTGGCACTGGCATGAGTAAGGAAGGCAGCCAAGAAAATGGAAAAGAGAGTTGGTGCCAGTGCACACCCTTGTTTTACCCCCATTTGGATGGGGAAGAACTCAGACTGGGTGCCGTTGTGCAGGACACTGCCGTTCATGCCACCGTGGAGTTGCCTCACAACGGCGATGAAATTTGGTGGGCAGCCAAAACGGGTGAGGGTCCACCAGAGGGCTTTCCTGTTGACCGCGTCGAAGGCCTTGGTTAGGTCGATGAAGGCCATGTACAAGTCACAACGCTGTTCCCTGCACTTTTCCTGTATCTGGCGGGCTGCAAGGATCCTGTCAGTGGACACACACACACACACATGCACACTAAGCACACACAAACACACACTCTAAACACACACACACACACACAGACTAAACACACACTCTAAGCATGCACACACACACACACACACACTAAACACACAAATACACAAACAAACACACACACACACACACACACACTACATCCCTGACCACCGTAGGGTCAAGAACTATTCAGGCGCTGCTCCTCCTGAGCAGCTGCCTCCCTTGGCCAATGTTCGGCCCATTCCCCAAGTCCCTCTCCCCAACCCATCCTCACCACTGGGATATCAACATAATCAAAAGTGACAATTTCGTTTCGGAAAGAAGTGGGACCAGTGATGAACAGTGCTTAAGCCAGTGAATTCAGCACTAGACAGTACCAGTGAGAGCAGTGACCCACCAGTGAGATAAGCACCCCTGGGAACTGACCGCCATCTTCTGACCAGGAGATGTTAATCAGTCCACCCTGGGAACAACAGTGGGTCGGCTTCACAACTGACTCCGAAATAACACACCACCACCCAGTAGGATGAGGTACTGTGACACCACACCACCCCACCCGGTGTCTCCATGACCACGTGAGGTCCTCCATATCAACACCCGAGGACGAATTACCACACCACGTGAACACCACACCACCCGGTGTCCCCATGACCAGTCCAGCCCGGACCATCAACTGTAAACGACTGTATAATAATTTGTATGTTCAATTCATGTTCCTTCTTCTTACAGTAATGAAAGCTTTTGTTAAACGACCCACCAACCCCATGCCTTTGTATGTAATAAGTCATTTTTGTCCAGTGTATATTTCAGCCTTCGGGCTGCCTGCTTTTTTTCAATAAACCGTTAATTATTATTATTATCACACACACACACACACACACACACACACACACACACATATATATATCGGGTTTTTTTATCAAAGGAAAAAAAAAGACCAAAAGAATCCTCGGGTAGCCGGGAGCTTGACTCTTGACCAATCAGCGTGGAGTGTATCGTCTGCATCCACCCAATCAGGAAGGGCGGGTCCCATGGGAACAAGGATTCGGATAAGTTCGGTGATCGATCCTCAAGTGAACCCGAAACCCGATGACGTCACGAGTATTTTAGAAAGGTAGAGGAGATAAGGAGAAGAAGGATGCAGGGAGACCTAGCTTTGATCTCTCTCTCTCATAATGTGTCTCACCATCTCTCACTGTCTCCTCCCTCACCATCTCTCACCATCTCTCACTGTCTCCTCCCTCACCATCTCTCACTGTCTCCTCCCTCACCATCTCTCACCATCTCTCAGTCTCCTCCCTCACCATCTCTCATCCGTCTCCTCCCTCACCATCTCTCACTGTCTCCTCCCTCACCATCTCTCACCATCTCTCAGTCTCCTCCCTCACCATCTCTCACGTCTCTCACAGCCCAGATCAATAATGCCGTTTACCACCTTGACAGCTGTTGCCATCCTGATCACCTTTAGGTTAATTTGCTTCATTATACACACCTGGTCATTATACTCGACCTTCATTATACACACCTGGTCATTATACTCGACCTTCATTATACACACCTGGTCATGATACTCGACCTTCATTATACACACCTGGTCATTATACTCGACCTTCATTATACACACCTGGTCATGATACTCGACCTTCATTATACACACCTGGTCATGATACTCGACCTTCATTATACTCACCTGGTCATTATACTCGACCTTCATTATACACACCTGGTCATTATACTCGACCTTCATTATACTCACCTGATCATTATACTCGGCATTCATTATACTCACGTGGTCATTATATTCTACCTTCATTATACTCACCTGGTCATTATACTCGACCTTCATAATACTCGCTTGGTCATTATACTCGCCTGATCATTATATTCGATTTTCTTTATACTAACCTGTCATTATATTCAACCTTCATTATACTCCCCTGGTCATTATATTCTACCTTCATTATACTCACCTGGTCATTATGCTCGACCTTCATTATTTTAACCTGATCATTATACTCACCCGGTCATTATACCCGACCTTCATTATTTTAACCTGATCATTATACTCCCCTGGTCATTATATTCGACCTTCATTATACACGACCTCATTATACTCACCTGGTCATTATACTCGACCTCATTATACTCACCTGGTCATTATACTCGACCTCATTATACTCACCTGGTCATTATACTCATCTGGTCATTATACTCGACCTCATTATACTCACCTGGTCATTATACTTGCCCTTCATTATACCCGACTTTCATTATACTCTCCGCATACTTGATCATTCACTCACTCAGCCATGGGAGGAGGGAGAGAGAGAGAGAGAGAGAGTCAGGTTGCTCACATAATAAGAATCTTCTGACCGTTATGAAGGCTTTAAATTCTCGACCAATAACATATTCGAGGACTTTTCAAATCCACCAATGAACGCGTTCGTCTTCAAAGCCAATAACAACATCCCCAGCGCCACGACCAATAAGGCTCAGTCAATAAGAATCTCCCTTACGTGTCGACCAATAGGATTTTGAGCATTCCTGCCAATAACAATCTCTCAAGGGCATCGACCAATAAGATGTCAAGGTTCTCAAAACCAATAAGATTCTCTCTTAAAGTCTCGACCAATAATATGTCGAGGTTCTCAGCCAATTACAAAACCCCCTTTTCGTCTTGACCAAGGGTTCCCAACCACCCACATTCTAAGATGGTGTTCAAATATCTTAATTATGCTCTCTCTCTCTCTCTCTCTCCAGTAGGTCCCAGGACACACTGTGATAACCTCCTATCATCTCCTGACCAGACTCGTAGTTTAAATCAGTCCACTCAGGGAACAACCGTGGGGCGGCTTTATACTTCACTATGAGGTACTGTGACATCACTTGAGAACTGAACCTCGGCGAGGTAGGTTCTCTCTGCTCCCGAGGTACCGTGTGACCATGTTCACCTTCGACCAAGCGAAGGTCGTTAGACTGCTTCCGGTCAAGCGCCCTTCGAGCAAGGAACTCAACCTCCTTGTCCTGAGGAAGTTTTTTGACTCCTCGGGAATCACGGGGGTGACAAGGGTCGTCCGCAGTGACAGCGGGGACCTTATCGTCACCTTCGCGGAGTGGGGAGGGGCCAAGCAATTAAGACACATTAAAAAAATCAATGGAATCGAGATCCAACTTGCATACTCCTTTAAGGACAACTCGGTTTTGGGAGTCATCTCCCACACAGAAATCGAACATCTCGAAGAAGAAGAACTTGCTGAGCTGATCGGAGATCAGCTCTCAATAGTTAGGAAGCTGACCAGCACAGCTGCCCTGGTTGGCTTCCCAAAGGAACTTCCTAGCTCCGTTTTGCTGGGTTGGGAGAAAATCCCAGTAAAACCGTACCAGCGAAGACCTACTCGTTGCTACAAATGCCAGAAGTACGGCCATCTGGCGCGGAAGTGTCGTGCTCGGGAGGTGTGTTCAAGCTGCGGGACACCCGGGCACATTGACGCTGACTGCTTGGCGGCCGTGAAGAAGTGCGCAGCTTGTGGTGGCCCTCACTCCTCCTCCGACGGGAGTGTCCCAAGTGGAGGGAGGAGTGCAGGGTGGCCAAGCTGCGGGCTAAAGAAAAACTGAGCTACAGGGAGGCCCTCCTTGTAGTGAAAAATCAAGAAAAGAAAAAGCAAGACAAGAACAAGCAAGACAAGAACAAGATCAAGGAACCCGATAACATTACACTATCTTTAACATCGCTTATTGACGTGTATGAGAATATCCTAGAAGAAGACCAGGAAGAAGAAGAATGGAAAGTGAAAAGCAAAAGAAGAAACAAGAAAAGAAAGAAGTCCAACCAATCAGCTTCGGCCGAAATAGCCTAACGGCGAAGAGGCCAGTAATCCCCAACATCAACGTCAACTGTATACCACACCACTCCACTCCCCACACCCACACACCAGCACCACACCACACCACTCCACTCCACACACCACACCACCCTCTCCACACCACACCACACCACCCACACCACACCACACCACACCACCCACCCACCCCACCCACCTCTCCACACACCCACTCCACTCCACTCCACACCACACCGCTCCACTCCACACCATACCACCCCACACCACGTCCCCCATGACATTGCGACGTCACGTGAAGTCCATAACACACCTGGTGGACGAGTTACTGCACCACGTGGCAAGACACCAGCCCCTGTCATTTATTGTAAACTACGATTAATACGAGTTCTTTTTACTTTCTTTCGTTAAACTACTCTATCTTTGGCACAGTGTAAACAACTCGCTTGCCGCCTACAGGGCCCCCAGAATATATTGAACAATCTCCAACATTAGTCCACCATGTCACCATACCAAGACCATGGTTAAAGGCATCAACCTCTCCACCAGCCATGTCGCACCTCCCTCCATCACACTAGGCCCCAACACACTCCAAGTTGTGGATTTCACCAAGCTCCTCGGCGTCACTATAGACAGTAGACGGAACTAATGTCACGTCAGTACAACCCTCAAAACTTTCTGCTACTGTCTCCACCTCCTCCGCGTTTCTGTGTCTGAGCTCATGAATGTTTACATAACAATCATATTTTAAACAATCACCTATGCTTCCCCTGCCTGACCCTCTTTTTTATCAACCACAATTCGGGAACTCAAATACTGACCCTCTCAACTCTTTCTGTCAGTTTGGTACGAAGCTTCTGCACCATCCTCTCCACCGTCTCCTGCTTCCACCTGAGATCCCTCGTCCACGAATTGATGTTCCACACAACCGCATCCAGCCCATACGACCACATTGTAAAAATCATCAACAACTCGAAGATAATTTGCGCGTTTACTCTGCCAATTTTACTTTTGTTCTGTAACTGCTGAAATTAAATGTTAAATGGCCCTCTCCTACCTTGTCATTTTCAACTTGTGGATACTATACTACACACACACACACACACACACACACTTAATTTCATCCACGTCGGAAAATTTCATGTCAAAACAGAAATCTTTAAGCGTCAATATGGTTAATTTCACGACAGACTGACAAATTTCGCTCACTAAGCTGGCATCAGGTAAAGCTGGGATGTCGGCGTCGAATCCACGATGAGAGAAAGGAAGGGAGGGAAGGGAGGTGCAAGAGCAAGGAACTTACGAACAGGAAGAGGGGAGGAAGGGCAAGCAGGAAGGAAGGGAGGGAGGGAAGTTCAGGGAGAGGCAGTAGGAACGGGGCAGTAGATCTCCCAGTCACCAGCAGCAACATGGGTCGTCCCCCCCCAAAAGAAACCTCAGCCACCAGAGAAAAATCTCATTAAAATCTTCTGGCTGTGACCTCTGCTGTATAACCTCACCCAATGAAATCTTTAAGACGTATCAAACCGAGTTAAAAGTATGGAGCCGCTATCACTTCTATCACAACGATTTTCTTTCTTTCTTTCCTCCCATTTACAACTTTTCTTTCATAATGTCTGTCTGTGTGGCGTAAAACTAGTCGGGGGGAAAAATTTTGTGGTGAATATATATTTTTTTGTGATGGCGAAGAGGAGTTTTGTCATGGCTGCCGTAAAAATATACATACATACATACATACATACATACATACATACATACATACATACATACATACATACATACATCTCGTCTATGTATTAAGGGTGTAATGTATGAAATGAAAGGTGTGAAGAAAATAATAACCTGTTACATATTGACTCTCTCTCTCTCTCTCTCTCTCTCTCTCTCTCTCTCTGGACACTTCATTAAGACAGAGCAGCAAAGGTCCAATAACTTTACCCAATCAGCGTCAATTTACTGTACATGTTCACCAATCAACGTCAAGAAAACATTACTCTCCGCCAATCAACGTCAAGGAAAATTACTCTCTGCCAATCAACGTCAAGGAAACATCACTCACCACCAATCAGCAATCATTTACTTAACATTTTCCACCAATCAACGTGAAATAAACATTAATCCCCTCCAATTAAAATAAAGAAAACATTACTCTCCGCCAATCAACGTCAAGAAAACATCACTCACCACCAATGAGCAATTATTTACATAACATTTCCCACCAATCAACGTGAAATAAACCTAACCTAACGTAAATCTAACCTAACCTAACCAACTACACTTCCGTTCACCAGCACGTACCTCTAACATCGTCAACACGTGAGTCAGGGTGTATATGAGCCACGTCAAGAGTTCCTCCTGCCAGGGTGTTGAAATATATGGTGTTGACGCCGCAGCTCTCCATCCGGGCATCCTCCTCTACCTGTCCTGACCCTGCCTACAGCGCCCCACACCACCACACCTGTAGGATATCAGAGAGAGCCAGGGGTTAGTATGAGAGAGAGAGAGAGAGAGAGAGAGAGAGAGAGAGAGAGACCTCGCCCCTTTTACCACCCGACATCAATAAAGCTACACAAACAGAATTATATACACACACACACATACACACACACACACACACACACACACACACACACACACACACACACACATACATACACACACACACACACACACACACACACACACACACACACACACACACACACACATACATACAGGTAAAGAGAAAGAGACAGACACAGAGACAGACAGACAGACAGACAGAAAGACAGAGAGAGGCAGACAGACAGATTAAGAATGACAGACGAACATAGACAGACAAAAGAGACAGACAGACAGACAGAGAGACATAGACAAAGAAAGACAGACATACAAACAGACAAGGAAAGACAGACAGACAGACAGACGACTCAAAAATAAGGAGGCAGACAGACAGAAATACAGACAAACATACAGACACAGAGACAGGCCTCCTACACAGTCTCTCTCTCTCTCTCTCTCTCTCTCTCTCTCTCTCTCTCTCTCTCTCTCAATTCCCAGTAAAAATAAATCTTGGAATCTTTGAAATCAGGAATTCTTGGAATCTGGAAGAGAAGGAATGACTGAAATCGGGAAAAAATAATATCGGGTGCAGGAAGACGCTCTGAAATCGGGTATAGCAAAGACACTGAAATCGGGAACAGCAATGTAAATAATAATAATAATAATAATAATAATAATAATAATAATAATAATAAACGGTTTATTAATAGAGTTGCAGCCGGTGGCTGAAAATATACAGACTTACATTTGATTTAGACATAATGATATAATATGCAGTGAATACAATTACAGGGCTGTACAGTACATAAATCAGGAGTTGTTTAATATTTTAACAATAGATGGGATGGTGCTGTTCTTATATCTATCGGTGCGGGCTCTTATGGGCTGAATTTTGTTGTAGTGGCGGACTGCGCGAGTTGGGTGGGGGACTGGAGGTGGCAGGAGGTGGCGATGACGAGGGTGGTGCAGTAGTCCCCTACCAAACCTTTCCAGTGCTTGGTGGTGGAGGTCACTGAGGGATGGCATTTCCAGGGTGGAGAGAGCGGTGGTGTAGCCGGAGTATTCTGCACCGAGCATGATTCTGCAGACCCTTTTCTGTACCTTCTCTAGCTGACGTTGTTGGGTGGAGTTGAGAGAAGACGACCAGGCTGGTGACGCATACGTTAGTTTGGGGAGAATAAAGGCGTTGTAGATGTATGTATGTATGTATGTATGTATGTATAGTATGTATGTACAGTATGTATGTATGTATGTATCTTATTATTATCCTTCAGCCAAAGAGAGAGAGAGAGACCCACGCCGGCAATAATCATCATCGAAAAACAATAATATCAACTACCTAAGAGCCTCGTTAACTAAACTCGTGGTTAATTAGACAACTTATATACCCCTGTAAGAAGATTGTCACCCCTAACTACTGTCTTTTAATTAGGGGGAGGGGAGAGAGAAGAGAGAGAGAGAGCCTGTACCTGGAGCTAATTAAGGTGAGATAATAGCAATACCGATACTCGCTAACATTTATTGACACCTATGTATGTAAATAATAATAATAATAATAATAATAATAATAATAATAATAATAATAATAATAATAATTAACGGTTTACTGAAAGAGCTTGGCAGCCAGAAGGCTGAAAATATACAGTTACATATTTGGGGAATGGGTTACGAATTACAAATAATATACAAGTAACATGAGTGACACAAATAAGACATATAATAACTAGATGGGGATCAGCTCAAACTACAGTTCATTTCAACATAGTGACAGTGTAAGGAGTAGTGTTTACTGGGAGTGAATACACTGATTTATTACAAGTTATTGATAATTTTTACAATGGTTGGGACTGGGCTGTTCTTATAGCGATCAGTTCGTGCACGTATGGGCTGGATGCGGTTGTGGTGTCGAACAGCAATTCTCGGACTAGGGATCTCAGGTGGGGGCAGGAGACGGTGGCGAGGATGATGCAGATGCGTCTCACCAAAGTTAAGGTGATGTCACTGTGATGATCAGAGAGAGATGAGAGGTCAGTGTACTGTGTGGTTCTTGATATGTAGAGTAAGAGGGAGAGAATAATCTTGCACGTCCTCTTTCGCACTCTTCTAGGAGTCCTCGCTCTGTGGTATTTGAGGAGGGAAGACCAGGCAGGGAAGCAAAGTGTAAACATTCAAGAACTCAGGCAATGAAGTCAAATAATGGTCCTACATGAATAAATCGGACT
>NW_024754711.1:0-10956 GCF_018991925.1 Homarus americanus
AAATTTCAAACTTCAAATTAATTAGCTCAAGATTGATGAAGTGGCGATGGTTTGTGAATTATCTCCAAGAAGAATGAAAGAAAAAATGAAAGAATGAAGAGGAAAACAGGAAGAAAATCCACAATAATGACATGTCTGTTACCTTCAAGAGGAGATAAATATTGATGACGTTACACCATATCGCAGGGGCTCATGGTTACCCACACAGTGTAACAGTAACCCGGAAACTACAAATAATCACATGTTTTACTAAGTCTAGCACGAGGACGAACACCCTGCCCCCCCAGGAGAGCCCACACCTCGTATAACAGACCCAGGTCAGGCTCTCCGTAAAGCCTGGTGTGCTCTCGCTGTCATTATTTATTACTAAAACTCATGCATTATGCAAATTAGATGCTTAAAACTCTCCTATGTTCCCGCAGCCCAGGAAAAACTAAAAACATTCGAGGGTTTCTAAATGCTTATACTCTCCTTGCGTCATTTTCCTTTTGTTTTTATTTTTTTGCCTGAAACTTTTGTGTTGGAGTTAAATTTGTGCTGCACTAGAGACGAGTGTTGCTTCTAGTGAACGTTTTTCATGGAACAACAACGCGAAACATTCACTTAGCCAAGAGCTTTTGTGAAATACTCGACTGGGCTGTGACACCTCACCCAGTTGTCGGTCATCTGGTTATAAAAAATACAAGTTTTTTAAATACCAATCTGGTGTGATACACATGGCCTTCCTTCAAACATTCGTCAGACTTAGGATCACGATTACGAATTACGACAAAGTTTAAACAGCGGCTCACATACTGTAGTTCATTCTAGGGGCTTTTTAACATCATCATGTGTATTATTGACTATATATAACCATACACAAACACCACTAAGTTACGGGTAATGAACTCAATATCCTTTCCCAGACAGCAATAATTTTGTTCCTTGTTAAAAAAAATTTATATAAAAATCAATAAAGTCTCAATTAAATTATAGTGAAGTATTGATAAGTTAATGATAATATCCAGAAACAAATTATAATTCTGGATTTATGTTACGAGCTATGACCATAAAATATTACCTGTGGAATTAGCTGAAATAATTATATTGTCCTCTCCTACTATTTCACCTTAGCTTTTGTACTAGATCAAAAGACTGTTTTAGATGCAAAATGAAGTTAATCTTGATTTATGGTGTCTCAGTCATGCTAAACAGATCAGATGATGCTTTATAGCAGGAGATGTCTTCCTCTGAAAGCATCAAACTCACTCTAACAGATTACCTTTGGCGTCTGGGGAATTTTCTTCCTGGTTAGTATTTCAGTCCCAAGAGAGAAAGGAGGCATTGTAGTTGCCTCCTTAATGTGTATGTGTGTGTCTAAAACAAATATCTATAAAACCACTGAACCGATTTTACGAAACTCAGCAAAGGCGAGGCTGTGATTTAACAACAGGAAACAACACCTATTTGCTGTGTTAATAATAATAATAATAATAATAATAATAATAATAATAATAATAATAATAATAATAATAATAATAATAATAATAATAATAATAATAATAGGTAGAAAAGCGATGTGGAAGGTATTGAAAATATCTGGAAACTTGATGCAATCAGTTCATATGTGTACAGGGAAAGTGAAGTACTATATCTTTTGGAGTTTATCTGTGATTTGTAACGTCGCCATAGTTGCTCAATACTTTCATGGACGGGATAGTAGGAGAGGGGAAAGTTAGAGTAATGGACAGAGGGTGCAAGTTGGGTGAATAATGAAATGGGAAGGCAATGGGAGGTGAGTCATCTTCTGTTTACAGATGACACTGTGCTAGTGGGAGATTCGGAGCAAGCAACAGTGATGAGTTTGGGAGAATGTATGGTCAGAGAAAAGCAAAAATTAATGCTGAAAAGAAGAATCGATGTTAGTCTGAATGCATACGGAATGGAGGAAGTGGTGTATTTCAGAAAGGTAAGATTTAATGTGTTAGCAGTTGGGGAAAAAATACAATTTGAACAATAGAGTAAAAAATAAGAAAAAAATAAAGAAAAAATAGCAGGTGTATAGAGAATGGCATCCACAAGGTAGAAAATTATCACCCCCGCCCCCCGCCCAAAAAAAAAATATACGCCATAAGCCACAAGATATCATCCATAGTGTAGGAACAGACGCACAAACAGACAGACAGGCAGAGAAGACGACTCCTTCATCGTTGAGGAGAACGAAAAAAGAACACATCGCTACACAAATTCACACATTACACCTCTTCTTACTATAACAAGGGATTTTTCTTACAGATAATAAAACTGTAGTGAAGTACATCATAGCGCTGCCTGAGTTAATCACATTTTCTTTTATTTCGGAATAGAATAAAGAATGTGTTGTGAGGTAGTGAATGTCTTCGGTGGGATTCTCTTGTAGAAAATTTTAGGTATAAATTAAATGTAATCCATTTATGCGTACTTGAGGAGCGTCTTTCCTACAGCCACTCACTGATACTATTGGATTAGAAATGACTGTCAAAGAATGGAAACCGAATGAGGAGGTGGGGATGTAGTGACAGAAGAGGTGTGTGTGTGTGCTGAGAGAGAGATAGAGAAGAAAACAGTCTAACAAACGTAGAGACAAACAGAAAAAAACAACCATAGAAGGAGAGAGATACTCAAAGTAATAAAGAGAGAAAGACACACGCAAAAACTTCACTAAGGAAAGGCACCAGCAGCTCGACCACCAGACACCAAATCACCACAATAACAGTCGCCTTAATAATGTACAGTACACGCTAATGTCTCCTTCAACTTACCAGACATACCTCTCTCTCTCTCTATCTCTCTTCTTGCTACCTGTCTCTCTCTGTTCTCCCACTTCTCACTCTCTCTTTCCCCTTCTCCTTTCATTTTCCTTTCCCATTTCTCCACTCTCACTTCTTTCTTTCTTCCCCTTCTATCTCTCCTTTATCCCTGTGTGTCGAGGATTTCTCTGCATGGAAATCTATTCACCTGTTTATTGACTTATTTACTTTGCTTCCTCGCCTGAGTGTGTTGATGCAAAGCTGTTCCTACAAACTCTTTGTTGTCGTGACGTTGAAGATTTTGTTCAGCTTTTGTTCATAAGTAAAAAAAGAACATTCCGTAATTCCTGATGTAGGATGATTTAACCTCTCGACGACGATGATTTATTCCTCGGGGATTATGTTAAACCCCTCACGGACGATGATCTTATCCCATAATGATAATGATTTAACCCGTTGAGGACGATGAATTAACCCCTTGATGACCATGAGTTAATTCCTTTCACAATGACATCCCTGATAACTCCACTTGTTCATAAAATTCGAAATCCAACAGAGGCAGGGGTGGGATTCAGGAGATGCCATCTACTGGAGAGATGATAAAGAGTCAGAAGTGGCCATCACACAGGCGAGAAAACACGCCTTGACCCCGGCATAGTGAGCCGAAACTTACACAAGTCACAGACCTCGAGCCAATCCCACTGAGACCCCAAAACTGCTCTAGGCGGGCTGGATATACGGCCTTGTAAAAGAACCTCAACAATACCTTGTAATGCCTCTCCCTAGAGCCTGAAACCCAATAACAGCCATAATTTTTTGTCCTTTGTAGTTGTATGAAGTTTTAACAAGTCCAATAACTTTTAATAGCTATGAAAGATAAAAGAGTAATGAAAATCAATACAGTTATTTGAATTAGCATTGATATATATATGTAATAAAAAAAGACCGTATTTTGTGAGGTTGAACTTGATATATGAAAAAAAGTCTGAATTTATGTTTTTAATGTTGATGGTTACTAATACATCGAAGAGTATAAGATTTACACATCTTTCTCCGAAATTAATTTACATTCTGAAGGAAATTTGTTTTCTCTTACTACAGAGGACAACGTTTTTCTTTTTCTTTGTTTGGGTTAACAAAGAGAAAAAAGAAGAAGAGAAGGTAAGGGAGAGAAGTGACAGAAGCATGTAGAAAGTGACAGAAGTTGGTTGAGACTGAAATTCACACACACACACACACACACACACACACACACACACACACACACACACAGTCATCCAACCCAATTTAAGAGTAGGTGAGAGAAAGAAGGAGAAAGAGGAAGAAGAATTAGAAGAGAAAGCCAAGATGGACATTTTTGAGGTGGCGTTACTCAGCTCAGTGCAGACTCCTCAAAATGTGTCTCCCTAGAGTCAGACAAGAACGTGTTTTTTCTGTGAAGGTTTAGCAGACTGCTCTATCACCCATAAGAAAAGTTCCCGTGTGTTTATTATCCAGAGAATTAACTAGCAGGTCAGAGATGTATAAACTCTAATATGTACAAGAGAAGGAGAGATAGGGGTGTGTCCTTTCCACACCCAGGAGAGAATGAGAGATATCTCACAAGGGAGGTAGTGGTTTTTTTTCTCTCCTAAAGGATATATAGAGTTACTTTGTACATATCCATAACGAATCACGAAGTTTTTACTCTCTCTCTCTCTCTCTCTCTCTCTCTCTCTCTCTCTCTCTCTCTCAACCTTTATATCTATCTTCTCCTCTCACGAAACACCTATTAGTTACAATCTAGAGGTACACTTACATGGTGTTGTCCTACAGAAACTCACTAAAAACATCTAGGATTCATACAGTGGGAGAGAGAAGATAGCTTTTCAGATAGAAAGATAGAGCGACATAAATTGAAAAGGAGAAGGAGAGAGGTAAGAGAGAGATATATGAAAGAGAGGATTAGGAGGAGTGAGAAGCATATAGCCATAATATTTAGAAGAAAGGGAGAAGGAGAAACAGATAGGGAGGGAGAGAGAGAGAGAAAGAGAGATCGAGAGAGAGAGAGAGAGAGAAAGAGAGAGAGAAATGGAAAAAAGTAAGAAATAGGAAGGGAGGTTATGTAATGAATAAAGAATGACAGAGTGAGAGTGAGAGAGAGAGAACAACAGACAAACGAGAGTTGTTTAATGTGGCGGACCACCTGGAATCCCCCCCCTCCCCCCCGCAGTCACCTGTATAAATCATTTGCCTGGTTTTGTTATACGTGAGACCTGTGCGTATGGTCTACTGTTACCCCGTTTACCAAATGGCCGCCGTGAGGAAGAGAGAGAGAGAGAGAGAGAGAGAGAGTAAAAACATACATGTAAAGAGAGGTAGAGAAGGAAAGACTGACAAAAACAGGAAAAATAAATAAAAATATAAAAAAATATGAAGGGATAGATTCATATTGAGAGATAGAGACCTACACAGAAAAAAATTAAATTATAGTTAGAAAAACGACACCCATTAGCAGGGCCAGGTGACAACAGCATCTGCTGAAGAAGAAACCACCATATGCTACCACAGAGAGACCCATGAGAGAACAATGTCCTGGCACTGTGAGGAGGAGGAGGAGGAGAAGGAGGAGGAGGAGGAGGAGAAAGAGGAAAGGAGAGAGGAGGAGGAGGAAGAGAAGGAAGAGGAAGAGGAGGAGGAGGAAGAGGAAGAGGAGGAGGAGGAGGAGGGAGGAGGAGAAGGAAGAGGAGGAGGGAGGAGGAGGAGGAGGGGAAGAGGAGTTGGAGGGGAAGAGGAGGAGGAGGAGGAGGAGAAGGAAGAGGAGGAGGAGGAGGAGGAGGAGGAGGAAGAGGAGAGGCAGAGGAAGAGTTGGAGGAGGGGAGGAGGAGGAGGAGGAGGCAGGAGGAGGAAGAGGAAGAGTTGGAGGAGGGAGGAGGAGAAGGAAGAGGAGGGAGGAGGAGAGGGAGGAGGAAGAGGAGCGGAGGAAGAGAGGAGAGGGAGAGAGAGGGTTGGGGGAGGCTGTGTAATATTATTATAGAAACAGATTAATCTTATGTGCCCCTTATGTACTTTTCTTGTATTCTGAAAGGCATAATTTCTCTCTCTCTCTCTCTCTCTCTCTCTCTTTCGTCACGGAGGCAAACAAGAAGCCAAGTATTTCTTTCTCAGTACCGATTATAATTCAATAAAAATAAATATAAAAAACACCGCCGACTCAACTTTCCTCAGTGGTAATTCCACACCAATTAAAACTTAAATAACCCGCAATCTTGAAGTCTCAGAATCTTCGGGTAATCATTGTTCCGCTTTTACCTCCCTTACGCTTAACATCGTAATAATCCACAAGACGACGGCGGGGGGGGTGATGTGGTTCTCTGCCCAAGTACCTTACCCCTCACCCCGCCACACACACACACACACACACACACACACACACACACACACACACACACCAGACTCGGCTAAAATTGTATCAGCAAACTTGAGTAAACGAAGGAATATCGTTGTCAGAATCTCACAGTAGGAAAATACTTCATCTCTCAAGGACACAAGGCGGAGAATCCACCCAGAAAGAGAAACAGAACAGAAACTTTTGTAAACAGTTCCTCTGCATCGTCCCGGGATGTAATTTATGGATTTGTGATTTAATTATAAGAATCCCTAAAGAAATTATGTCTTTTTGAAGGATTTGTTTCCCTTGTGATAAAAAGTGGTGTTGGAGACGTGAATTTGGGGGCTTTTGTGAAGATATGAGTGGCAGGTCTTGAACAGTTACTTTTTCTCGACTCGTAAAAAAAATGACAAAAAGATGACAGTGTCGGGGGATAATGATGTTAAGTTTGGAAACAACAGCTTGGAATCGAAATAAAAATATATGGGTTACATAAACAATCACGCCGGTGTATTTACACAACGACAACAAAAACAATAAAACTCACACAAACACAGTGAAAATAACTTCACACGAATGAATGAAAGATTAATTATCCAAATTTTATTGTTAAAAAATGATTATTGCAATATGTATAACATGAAGACGTGACCTGTAAATATGGAATAAAATAGGTAAGAGTCTCTTAAGACGACGCCCATAAGCGGTACTTTATGATTAATATGATAAAGAACTCTTACCTATCAACAGAAACAAAGAAAGAACTACAACAGACAAAAGACGTAAAACAACAACAACGGGAAATTAAATGAAAAAGGAAGAACAAAAACAAAAGTGTGAGATATTACTGTGAGAACGAAGGAAGCGAAATGCTGTGGCGAGAAGGACGGAGATATTGCCAGAAAAGTGAACGAGCAGCAGAACAAGAAGACCCGCGCCTGGGTCCGAAGAGCTTGAGAGAAAACACAGAAAAAACGTGAGTGTCAGGTTGAATAGATGAAATAAGATATCCCAAGGTATTCAGTTTCTGTTTCATATATTGCTAATTCCTCCTCTTATTCATCTTCTTCCGTCTTTCTTCATATACTCTCTTACTTAACCTCTTACAAGCACCTTTACATCTCCTTCATCACGTCTTATCTTATAACTCTCATTCTCTTACACCTCTTTACACTTTCCTTCCCCCTCATTATCCACACATTCTTACGTTTTATCATCGACTTCTCTTTTTTACCTATTTTCTTTTCTTTTCTTTTCTTTTCTTATCACCTCTTAAAATCTTCATCACCTGATATTTTTATTTCAAAGTCTCTAACTATAATTCCTTCCTTCTTTGTTAATTCCTCTTTCGGTTTTTCCTTTGTCTGTTCTTATTCCTTTTCCCTTCATCTATTGTAAAGTTCTTCCTTCCGTCCCTTCCTCCTTCCCTCCTACAGCTAGTACACAGCCCTATCCTCCCTCCCTACCACAGCTATTATGCAACCCCTCCCTCCCTACCACAGCTATTATGCAACCCCTCCCTCCCTCCCTACCACAGCTATTATGCAACCCTCCCTCCTCACCACAGCTATTATGTGCAACCCTCCCTCCTCCTCACCACAGCTTATTATGCAACCCCTCCTCCCTACCACAGCTATTATGCATCCCTCCTCCCTCCCTACCATGTTACATAATAAACTTCTCCTCCCCTACCACTGCTATTACACAGTGTCTTAAGTCATCATACCCAACACCTCAGTCATCGTTCTCAGTGTCTTAAGTCATCATACCCAACACCTCAGTCATCGTTCTCAGTGTCTTAAGTCATCATACCCAACATCTTAGTCATCGTTCTCAGTGTCTTAAGTCATCATACCCAACACCTTAGTCATCGTTCTCAGTGTCTTAAGTCATCATACCCAACACCTTAGTCATCGTTCTCAGTGTCTTAAGTCATCATACTCAACACCTTAGTGATCGTTCTCAGTGTCTTAAGTCATCATACTCAACACCTTAGTCATCGTTCTCAGTGTCTTAAGTCATCATACTCAACACCTTAGTCATCGTTCTCAGTGTCTTAAGTCATCATACGCAACACCTTAGTCATCGTTCTCAGTGTCTTAAGTCATCATACCCAACACCTTAGTCATCGTTCTCAGTGTCTTAAGTCATCATACCCAACACCTTAGTCATCGTTCTCAGTGTCTTAAGTCATCATACGCAAACTCGTAATGGTAGTTTTTTCCCCCGTAATCTAACCTGAGCTCATTTCATATCATTACACTTAGGTTTAATGGGTCGCAATTCAAATTGTTGTTCTGGCTGTGGGTCGCAGTAAAAAACGTTTGAAAAACATTGTTCTAATATGTATGAGAATATATTCGTCGCTGTCACTAATATTTACGTGTATTTATCCACATATATTGTTATCACCCAGACGTACGTGATAGGTGGAGTGAAGGACAATGGTATATTATTATGTGGGGCTGGCAACAAGTCGGTCTAATGTGTATTGAGAGAAGAAGAGGCGATATTTGATGACAAGTGTCGTGAGTGTGTAGGGGGTGTGTGGGGAGTGTTATTGTGTGGGCAGTGTTGTGGGTGAAGAATTGATGTGAGGGAGTGTTGGTGTGCGGGAGGAAGGGTAAACGGTAAAAGGCATTACTTCACTGAGAGACTGGTGGTAACTTGGCATCAGTAGATAAGCATAAAATAATAAACATAAAATCCTTTAAACAAAAAAAACACAGATAAACACCGAAGATAAGAGAAGATAAGAAAAACAAAAGTAATAAGAGTAAAATATTCAAATTTGGGTAAGATAATAAGATAAGTGACTGCTGGACAGGACCATAAGACATGGTACCTTGTGGGGGTCTAGTTAGGAGTTTATTTTTACAGCATAACATAGTGGTCCAGGTTCCAGGTCATAGTTATTTATTTTAGTTGAGTAAATTTTCTCGGGATATGAAGGATAAATATGGTGTGTGTGTGTGTGTGTGTGTGTGTGTTATAATCTTAAAGCGTTCACGTATATGTAAAAGCTTGTAAACCCGGACCATTACGCTCACCATCACCATTAAAACTCACCATCACCTCTTCTCACCATTACGTCACCATCATTCCTTTTAGCTATCTTTTTTATCATTACTTCTTCATTCATACTTCAGTGGTGCACCAGTAACCCTTCACCAGCATCGGTCCTCTAGTGAATAGTTCCTCTAGTCACCTCACCATCATTTCACCATAATATCACCATTCTCATCGTTACCTCACTGTGGCCTTCCCAAGAACTTCACCATCTCTTTTACTATCACCATCACCTCACCATTACTTCACCATAACACCAGGGTCCGTTGCTACCCACACGATGACGTCACCATCTGCAACGAGGACAATTTGTCTACTCCATGTCCGGTGCTTCTGGCTCGTGTGAGTAACCATAGTGTAGGTGTAGACAGCGGTGGTGAGAGAAAATAGTGTAGGCCTCTCCATTGTGGGTGAGAGACACTCATAATATTTAAAGTGTTTACCATGGAAGCTGTGACCCCCCCCCTAGTTCGCCAGGCCACCGCCAGGGGGACATTAATCAACATTCCAGAAGTTGTATTTATGTTACATGTGGTATTTTTGCAGTTTTTCTTCAATAAGTGATTTATTTTCGCAGTTCTTAACGTGATTTTAAACTCAAATAGCAGAGTTACCGTTTCGCTGTTGTTTATAACTGTTTGGTATTCTTTTGTATGTGTTTTGGTAAAGGTTCTTGCAAAATGTCTTCATGATTCACGACACTCACACACACGACAGTCAAACACGCACACACAAGTGTATCTTGAGTTAGTAGCCAAGATTGGCTGTAAAAGGGCCACACACAGCTTCAATACAATTGTAACTCTGCTATTGGAGTATAAATTCATACAAATCCTGAGAAAAACTACGAAAATATATGAATTATTAAAGAAAAACAACAAAACCACCTTCATAAAAGCCGACAGTAGACCCCTGGCGGTGGCCTGACGAACTACGTCTAGCACCGCCGGGACCAGTTCGAGGCTGGGCCCAGCCAGTTGCTTTTTTTTTTAATGGGAATTAACCCACCCGGGCACAGATCAAACGACCCACAACGGGGCCTGGGGGGAGGGGGGCGAAAAAGGAACAGAAATAAATTTAAAATATAGAAGAAAAAGGTTATACTGTGTTAATGTACACCAGTAGGAGGGTTTCTGTTTACTGGGGTTGGCGTCTCTTGGTGCCGCAGTAGGTGATTGGTGCTTTGGTAGAGTTAGTTTGTCTAACTGTCTCTGTCCGTCTGTCTCTCAGTCTCTGTCTGTCTTTGTATCTCTGTTTGTCTGTCCGTCAGTCTGTCTCTGTCTGCCAGTCTATTTTTACAATGTCTGTCACTGTCTGTCTGTGTCTGTGTTTGTCTCGTTCTGTCTCAGCCTCTCTGTCTCAGCCTCTCTGTCTTTCCACTGTGTCGGTCTCTGGCTGTCTGTTCTGTCTCTCTGTCTGTCTGTCTGTTTTTTGTTGAAAGGAGTTGTTGAGTTAGGTTGTTTTTATTGAGAGGGTTGTCGCTGAGGTTGGGTATAGAGAATTGTAAGTATTTCTGTGCGGCTTTGTCTGGGGGGGAGGGGGGGTGTTGCTGTGTTTGGAGGTTGGTTGGTATTTTATTTTATTGTATTTATTTATTATTTTATTTTATTTTTTATTTTTTTATTTATTAATTTATTTATTTATTTTTGTTTTGTTAATTATTTATTTATTTTTTGTTGGGGGGCGGGGGGGGGCGGTGGTCGGGTATGTTGATTTATAGGATAGGATTCCTTAGGGAGGATTTGTAGA
>NW_024754712.1:0-11238 GCF_018991925.1 Homarus americanus
TAATTCTGGCAATAATGTTCCTGTTCTGTTATTACCGGGCAGTATCATCCAAATTCAACATTGTTCATAACATACTAACCCGTACGACACAAAAGTCTAGGTCCCCTGTAGTAGAGAATACCCCTACAGGAATTTCCCCAGCTTAGTGTCTACATACTGTTTATAATATGGTTAGGGTTGTCTAGGATGTACTGTACTCTGTGAGTTATTTAGGCCTCACGGAGCTCGGCTGGTAGGTGACCGAGCGATGTAATAGGCCCCTGTCTCATCAACAGAACGTATTATATAAATGGGTCAATACATCTGATATTATATTCAGATTCACCACCCTGTAACTTTCCACTGTCTATGAGTAAGACATGAGATGGACACGTGAGCGGGCAACTCACCCAAGAGGGCGAGACCCATAGCTCAGCATTTCTGTAAGCACGCACTGCGATGCCCCTAAGCTTCAGTAGCTCACCTCAACTCATATCGTAAGGACGTGACCTAACGTTTATCATACATAAACGCCGTTCCTTTCTCATTCACTCCTAGACAGTGAGACTTACGATATTACATCGCTCGGTCACCTACCAGCCAAAACTTCACGCAGTTTTATCAGATGGGAATCGACGTCCTTACTGACTACTATTAGATCATCCAAATAAGCGCAGACTGTGTTACCAATTAGTCCGGCAAACAGGGTGTTGATCATTCTTTGAAATGTTAGTGGGGCATTTCTGAGACCAAATGGCATTCGTAGAAACTCAAAGTGGCCTAGAGGTCGTGCTAAATGCCGTGATTTCTTGTGATTTTTCATCGAGTGGTATTTGCCAATACCCACTAAGCAAATCTAAGTTGCTAAATACCGCATTATCCTTGCCTAAGGATTGCAATATGTCGCTCAAGATAGGCATTGGGTACCTATCAGGGATTGTTTGATCATTTATGCGGCTGAAATCTATGACAAGGCACCATCCACCATCCTTTTTCGGGACGAGGAATAATGGGCTGTAAAAGGGGGATTTTGAGTGTCTAATGACATTCTCATCTAACATACCCTGTACCATATCTTGCACTACAGCGCGCTGGCTATGAGGTAGTCTATAAGCTGGTACGTAAATAGGGTTGGTTCCTTCCTTTAACGCTGTATGATGGGATGTTAAATCTGTCTGACCTAGCGTTTACCCTGGCAAGGCTACTATATTTCTGTAGTCGGCTAGCAGCTCTAAAAGGCGTGTCTTGCCCTGTGGATGATCGATCACCTTAACATGTGGTGCTATTTGGTCTATCCTGGCCAGTCGAGTCTGTTGGCAATTCGCAACAATACCTCGAATTAGGAATTTATTTGGTTGCACTTCGACATTGTTGTGATATCTAGAAAATCACACACATAACATCCTTTCTTTAAGATTCGTGATATTGTGAAATTGCTGCCGCAATCCCGTAGACTTGTGTGTGTGTGTCTCACAGCAGACACAGCTGATTCCAAGGTCCGGTGATTGGGTCAATGTTCACAAAATCCTGAGTACAGCAAACCGCCGCTAATGGTCACACAACGTCATCCACAACACCATACCTCAGAATGCAGAGACAATCTCTCAGACCGGATGTGTCATCATCACTAGGGTGGGTGCTGGGTGCTGGTAACTTGGGGTTGTTCACGCCATACGAAAGAATTTTGTTGACAGGATGTTGATTGATGAGTAGTCTCAACAACTGCAGTCACGTCCTGTCACACCCTGGGCAGTGAACGAATCATTTGCAGAAATTAATGTTCACTTCAGCTCACAGGATTGTTGCGTTGGTGAATTCCTCATTCTGGTAATGGAGAGTACTCTTCAAAATTGCAGGTACTATCTTCCAACTCTTGCTGTTGTAATCACGCTGGGAAGGTGTGTGGTTGAGGTCGAGAGATATCTCTGACGCATGATCCGCCTTCCTCTTAATAGGATTGGTAGACAACACTTTCGTCCTAGCGGTGAGCATAGGTTCAGAATGACTCATTGCTGTGTAGGAAACACCTTTAAACGTAACACTATTATTACGTGGATGAACATCTATCATGTTCTTTCGAAGAGTTGGTAGACCAAGTAACCCGTCAGCTGGCAAATTGAACTGCTGAACTATATATAAGTCCGCGTAGAAGGGCGTACCACGCCTTGAGAATCTGAGTGGTAACGTCACCATTCCTTTGATGCTCAGCTGAGTACCTGAAACTCCTTCGAGCTCAGCGTTACTTGGCCTCCATTTGAATTTGCGGTGAGGGAATTTACGTTGTAACTCGTGATATGATGTCAAGGCCAATACATTAGCGCAAGCACCTGTGTCTATATCAAGAGCCAATCTGGTATTATCCACTCTCACCGGCACTGACAACACTTCCACTTTTCTAAGCGCTGCTATTAATGAGGCCGCTATAGAAGTGCTGTGAGGAGGGGTGGGATTTACCCTATCTATCCCTCTCCGTGCTGTGGTGTGCGCTGATCTTCCCCCGATGACTTGTCCTGGGACGTTTCTGCTTGCGCCTACAGTATACGACACCTCCGTCTCACTTAGGTCCACTCCCCTAGCCATTATTAATATATCGCACTCATGTGAACTATGAGATGTCGATTTGTGAAGAGCGTACCATTTGCGCACTTTCTGGGTAGGAGGAGGAGGTGCTGCTTTGGCTACCTCTCTGTTTGACCTTGAGAATGGCTTTGCACCGGGTGTGGCCTTAAAATTAGCACTATTACCTCGGAGCTGAAAACAATCTTCCATTACGTGGCCACGTTTATTACAATGTGCGCACCGTAACGATGTTTTCTGTTTATATGTTAGGCGGGGAGGAGTAATCGAAGCTAAGTGTGTCGCATAAGGAGTCTGAGAGTGAGGCATCTGTGGCATCTGAAGTTGGCCCAGCTGTGACCTACCCCAAAATCCCAATTAGCGTTCGCTTGAACTTTTCATAGTCAGGGCTTTGTAAACCAAACGCATTTAAACGACTGCCTGCATAGGAACCCTGCGTTATATGGGAACGTACATATGCTTTCTTTTCTTCGTCAGTCGTTATGTGACTATTGCGCATGCTATCTTCACATGCACGAATAAAATGTGCGACCCTATAATCGTCTTGTCCCGTGAAATTTCGAACATAATCCCTACGCTGCATGATATTAATAACATTATCAGCTTTAGGTGTGGTAGTAGTACTGGTGTGAGGGTTAGACGAAGCCATTTTAGTGTTAGTATTAAGCAAGTTAATATTCTTACTCTTATCAGAAGGCTGGGTTAATAAGGTTGTTACCGATTTAGCAACAGACACACTATCACCTGTAACAGGGGTAACTGCTTTAGTATACTTAGGTGAGGTACTATAGTGATTACCAGACCGTAGGGTACGACGGTTTAAGTCGTCAAATGATTCGTCAATAACTTTCTCACTACTTCCTACCGACTCATTTAACTGTGTTCCATACTCAAAATCTATGTCAGTCTGGGCTTGATCATTGATGAGTTGGTTATCAGCAAACAGTTGCCCTAGGCGTTCGATTTCATCTACATTAGACATGGGAAACTTAGAAATTATCTATTAGCCCCCTTGGGTCAATGAATACTTAACAGTAAGTAGATCACTTGCCTCTCATTTACAAGACAAATGAATATGAATTGTAGTTAATTATTAAACTATCAATAAGAAGACAGACACTTACAAACTACTATAAATTATAGGATTTCAATACATTAATCTTACATTCGACACTTTATCATTGAAATAATCCTATCCGACGAACCTATCGGTGTGAAGATATCTCTCGAACGTGTTCATGTGTGTAGAACTATGTAATTTAAATACCTATTTATACAGAGTAGTACGTCTGTATAGAAAATGTGATCCTTCAAGAGTTCTGAGTGGAGTGGTGGGTGGAGTGTGGGCGGGGCCTCTTCCTAGGATGCGTGGCTGCTGCTGGTTTCCTTGGCAACAAGAAGACGCTTCTGCTTTGGTAACAGACGAGTCCACTTGAAATACCTGTAGGTGAGTTCCTCCTCCGGCGATCAGAAAACTGATGATTGGTTATCACACTGGTCGTGCTGGTTCGCTGGCGAAACTGCCGTGTGCCAAGTCTTCACAGTCCACGTATATATGGAGATCTGTATGATGACACCGGAATTCGTAATTCGCGCTGACGACACAACAATACTGCCCAGCTGCTAGTGAAATACCAATTGAATTCCAGGCTACGAAACTGTTTTTCAACACTGCAACACTGTAATGTCTAGGGAATGCTGAGTGGAGTCTATCTCAACCGGCTCAATCTGGATATGTACCAACAGGCTGTAATATATGTATATTACGAATTCTGCACGTATTTGTATGTGACAGAGATAAGGAGCGCTCACTACATATCGTCTCAATACGGGATATAGTTTTAAACACTCGGATTATGTAACGCGTCACTGCTGTGTGGTTTCTTGTTTTTCACAAAACACAGACGGATGATATGACTACCAGTTTGAAGAATCCGTACACACCGCTTGCCACCTATATGAATCGGCTGCTTGTCCAATTAACCAGTCCGTTCACACATATTTATAGTTGGGTTTTAAGTAACGAAACCCAAACGGTAGTTCCTTTGTTTTATTATAAAAGGTTGTATATATAATTCCTGAGTGTATATCAACCGTAAGTCTCACTGTCAAGGAGTGAATGAGAAAGGGACGGCGTTTATGTATGATAAACGTTATGTATGATAAACGTTAGGTCACGTCCTTACGATATGAGTTGAGGTGAGCTACTGAAGCTTAGGGGCATCGCAGTGCTTGCTTACAGAAATGCTGAGCTATGGGTCTCGCCCTCTTGGGTGAGTTGCTCGCTCACGTGTCCATCTCATGTCTTACTCATAGACAGTGGAAAGTTACAGGGTGGTGAATCTGAATATAAAATCAGATATATTGGCCCATTTATATAATACGTTCTGTTGATGAGACAGGGGCCTATTACAATAACAAAGTCCCCTGATCGAGTAAAACAAACACCCCTGATCGAGTATAACAAAGTCCCCTGATCGAGTGTAACAAAGCCTCCTGATCTAGTATAACAAAGGCCCCTGGTCGAGTATAACAAAGTCCTCTCATCGAGTATAACAAAGTCCCCTGATCGAGTATAACAAAGTCCCCTCATCGAGTAGAATAATCACCCCTGATCGAGTATAACAAAGTCCCCTGATCGAGTATAACAAATCCCCCTGATCGAGTATAACAAAGTCCCCTGAAAGAGTATAACTAAGTCCCCTGATTGAGTACAACAAAGGACCCTAATGGAGTATAACAAAGTCCCAAGATCGAGTATAACAAAGTCTTCTGATCGAGTATAACAAAGTCCCCTGATCGAGTATAACAAAGGCCCTGGTCGAGTATAACAAAGTTCCCTGATCGAGTATAACAAAGTCCCCTAATCGAGTATAACAAAGTCCCCTGATCGAGTAAAACAAACACCCCTGATTGAGTATAACAAAGTCCCCTGATCGAGTATAACAAAGCCCCCTAATCGAGTATAACAAAGTCTCCTGATCGAGTATAACTAAGTCCCCTGAGTGAGTATAACAAATGACCCAAATGGAGTATAACAAAGTCCCAAGATCGAGTATAACAAAGTCCTCTAATCGAGTAAAACAAAGTCCCCTGATCGAGTATAACAAATTCCCCTGATCGAGCATAACAAAGTCCCTCATCGAGTATAACAAAGTCCCCTGATCCAGTATGACAAAGCCCGCTGATCGTGTAGAACAAATTCACCTGATCGGGTATAACAAAGTCCCCTGATCGAGTATAACAAAGTCCCCTGATCGAGTATAACAGAGTCCCCTGATTGAGTATTGCAAAGTCCCCGGATCGAGAATAACAAAGTCCCGTCATCTAGTATAACAAAGTCCCCTGATCGAGTATAACAAAGTCCCCTGTCGAGTAAAACAAAGCCCCCTCTTCGAGTATAAGAAAGTCCCCTGGTCGAGTATAACAAAGTCCCTGATCGAGTATAACAAAGCCCCATCATCGAGTATAACCAATTCACCGAATCGAGTATAACATAGGCCCTTGGTCGAAAATAACAAAGTCCTTGATCGAGTAAAACAAAGTCCCCTGATCGACTATAACAAAGCCCCATCATCGAGTATAACCAATTCAC
This sequence comes from Homarus americanus, assembly GCF_018991925.1. Taxonomy (NCBI): domain Eukaryota; kingdom Metazoa; phylum Arthropoda; class Malacostraca; order Decapoda; family Nephropidae; genus Homarus; species Homarus americanus. The sequence continues at coordinate 6,152 of NW_024754712.1, forward strand.
CGAATCGAGTATAACAAAGGCCCTTGGTCGAAAATAATAAAGTCCTTGATCGAGTAAAACAAAGTCCCCTGATCGACTATAACAAAGTCCCAAGATCGAGTAAATCAAAGCCCCCAGATCGAGTAAAACAAAGGCTCTTTATCGAGTATAACAAAGGCCCCTGGTCGAGTATAACAAAGTCCCCTGATCGAGTATAACAAAGGACCCTAATGGAGTATAACAAATTCCCAAGATCGAGTATAAGAAAGTCTTCCGATCGAGTATAACAAAGTCCCCTGATCGGGAATAACAAAGTCCCCTGATCGAGTATAACAAAGTTCAATGATCGAGTATAACAAAGTACCCTGATCGAGTAAAACAAACACCCCTGATCGAGTATAACAAAGTCCCCTGGTCGAGTATAAAAAAGCCCCCTAATCGAGTATAACAAAGTCCCCTGATCGAGTATAACAAAGCCCCCTGAAGGAGTATAACAAAGGCCACTGGTCGAGTATAGCAAAGTCCTCTCATCGAGTATAACAAAGTCCCCTCATCGTGTATAACAAAGTCCCACTGATCGAGTATAACAAAGTCCCCTGATCGAGTATAACTAAGTCCCCTGATTGAGTATAACAAAGGACCCTAATGGAGTATAACAAAGTCCCAAGATCGAGTATAACAAATATCCCTAATCGATTATAACAAAGTCCCTGGTCGAGTATACCAAAGGCCCCTGGTCGAGTATAACAAAGTCCCCTGATCGAGTATAACAAAGGACCCTAATGGAGTATAACAAAGTCCAAAAATCGAGTATAACAAAGGCCCCTGGTCGAGTATAACAAAGCCCCTTGATCGAGTAAAACAAACACCCCTGATCGAGTATAACAAAGTCCCCTGATCGAGTATATAAAGCCCCCTAATCGACCCTAACAAAGTCCCCTGATCGAGTATAACAAAGTCCCCTGATCGAGTGTAACAAAGTCCTCTCATCGAGTATAACAAAGCCCCATCATCGAGTATAACCAATTCACTGAATCGAGTATAACAAAGGCCCTTGGTCGAAAATAACAATGTCCCTGATCGAGTAAAACAAAGTCCCCTGATCGAGTATAACAAAGTCCTTTCATCGAGTATAACAACACCCCCTCATCGAGTATAACAAGGGCCCCTGGTCGAGTATAGCAAAGTCCTCTCATCGAGTATAACAAAGTCCCCTCATCGAGTATAACAAAGTCCCCTGATCGAGTAAAACAAAGTCCCCTGATCGAGTATAACAAAGTCCCACGATCGAGTAAATCAAAGCCCCCTGATCGAGTAAAACAAAGGCTCTTTATCGAGTATAACAAAGGCCCCTGGTCGAGTATAACAAAGTCCCCTGATCGAGTATAACAAAGTCCCCTGATCGAGTAAAACAATCACCCCTTTTCGAGTATAACAAGGTCTCCTGATCGAGTATAACAAAGGACCCTAATGGAGTATAACAAAGTCCCAAGATCGAGTATAACAAAGTCTTCCGATCGAGTATAACAAAGTCCCCTAATCGGGAATAACAAAGTCCCCTGATCGAGTATATAAAAGATCCCTGATCGAGTATAACAAAGTCCCCTGATCGAGTAAAACAAACACCCCTGATCGAGTATAACAAAGTCCCTTGGTCGAGTATAAAAAAGCCCCTAATCGAGTATATAACAAAGTCCCTCATCGAGTATAACAACACCGGCCATCGAGTATAACAAAGGCCCCTGGTCGAGAGGCAAAGTCCTTCTATCGAGAGAGTAATAAAGTCCCTTGATTGAGAGCAATAAAGTCCCTTGATCGAGTAAATAACCACTTTGATCGAGTATAACAAAGTCCCCTGATCGAGTATAACTAAGTCCCCTGATTGAGTATAACAAAGGACCCTAATGGAGTATAACAAAGTCCCAAGATCGAGTATAACAAAGATCCCTAATCGATTATAACAAAGTCCCCTGGTCGAGTATAACAGCGCCGCTGGTCAAGTATAACAAAGTCCCTGATCGAGTATAACAGCGACCCTAATGGAGTATCAAGGAAAGTCCTAAGATCGAATATAACAAATTCTTCCATCGAGGTATATAACTAACTCCCCTGATGGAGTATAACAAAGGACCTTAATGGATAGTGTAACAAAGTTTAAAGACGAGTATAACAAAAGTCCCTGATCAGTGTAACAAAGTCCGATCGAGAAAAAACAAAACACCCCTGGATCGAGTATATAAGAAAGTCCCTGATCGAGTATAACAAAGCCCCATGATCGAGTATAACAAAGTCCCCTGATCGAGCATAACAAAGCCCCCTGATCGAGTATAACCAATTCACCGAATCGAGTAAAACAAAGTCCCCTGATCGAGCATAACAAAGCCCCCTGATCGAGTATAACAAAGGCCCCTGGTCATGTATAACAAAGTCCCCTGATCGAGAATAACAAAGTCCCCTGATCGAGTAAAACAATCACCCCTGATCGAGTATAACAAAGTCTCCTGATCGAGTATAACAAAGCCCCCTGTTCGAGAATAACAAAGTCCCCTGATCGAGTATAACAAAGCTCCCTGATCGAGTATAACAAAGTCCCATGATCGAGTATAACTAAGTCCCTTGATTGAGTACAACAAAGGACCCTAATGGAGTATAACAAAGTCCCAAAATCGAGTATAACAAAGTCCCCTGATCGAGTATAACAAAGTCCCCTGATCGAGTAAAACAAACACCCCTGATCGAGTATAACAAAGTCCCCTGATCGAGTAAAACAAACACCCCTGATCGAGTATAACAAAGTCCCCTGATGAGTAAAACAAAGGACCCTAATGGAGTATAACAAAGTCCCAAGATCGAGTATAACAAAGTCCTCTGATCGAGTAAAACAAAGTCCCCTGATCGAGTAAAACAAAGCCCCCTCGTCGAGTATAAGAATAGTCCCCTGATCGAGTATAATAAAGGCTCTTGGTCGAAAATAACAAAGTCCCTGATCGAGTAAAACAAAGTCCCCTGATCGAGTATAACAAAGTCCCAAGATCGAGTAAATTAAAGCCCCCTGATCGAGTATAACAAAGTCCGCTGATCGAGTACAACAAAATCACCTGATCGGGTAAAACAAAGTCCCCTGATCGAGTATAACAAAGTCCCCTGATCGAGTATAACAAAGTCCCCTGATCGAGTATTACAAAGTCCCCGGATCGAGAATAACAAAGTCCCGTCATCGAGTATAACAAAGCCACCTGATCGAGTATAAGAAAGGCCACTGATCGAATATACCTATGTGCCTAGTCGAGTATATAAAAGTCCCCTGATTGAGTATAACAAAGTCCCCAGATCGAGTATAACAAAGTCCCCTGATCGAGTATAACAAAGTCCCCTGATCGAGTAAAACAAACACCCCTGATCGAGTATAACAAAGTCCCCTGATTGAGTATAACAAAGGACCCTAATGGAGTATAACGAAGTCCCAAGATCGAGTATAACAAAGTCTTCTAATCGAGTAAAAACAAAGTCCCCTGATCGAGTAAAACAAAGCCCTTTCGTCGAGTGTAAGAATAGTATCCTGGTCGAGTATAACAAAGTCCCTGATCGAGTATAACAAAGCCAAATGATCGAGTATAACCAATTCACCGAATCGAGTATAACCAAGGCTCTTGGTCGAAAACAACAAAGTCCCTCATCGAGTAAAACAAAGTCCCCTGATCGAGTATAACAAAGTCCCAAGATCGAGTAAATCAAAGCCCCCTGATCGAGTATAACCAAGTCCGCTGATCGAGTACAACAAAATCACCTGATCGGGTATAACAAAGTCCCCTGATCGAGTATAACAAAGTCCCCTGGTCGAGTTTAACAAAGTCCCCTGATCGAGTATAATAAAGTCCCCTGATCGAGTATAACAAAGTCCCAAGATCGAGTACAACAAAGCCCCCCGATCGAGTATAACAAAGTCCGCTGATCGAGTAAAACAAAGTCACCTGGCCGAGTAGTAACAAAGTCCCTTGATCGAGTATAACAAAGCACCCCTCATCGAGTTTAACAAAACCCCCTGAACGAGTATAAAAAAGCCCCCTGGTCGAGTATAACAAAGTCCCCTGGTCGAGTATAACAAAATCCCATGATCGAGTATAACAAAGGCCCTTTATCGAGTATAACAAAGGCCCCTGATCGAGTATAACAAAGTCCCCTGATCGAGTATAACAAAGCCCCCTCATCGAGTATAAAAAAGCCCATGGTCGAGTATAACAAAATCCCCTGGTCGAGTATAACAAAGTCCCCTGGTCGAGTATAACAAAGTCCCCTGGTCGAGTATAACAAGATCCCCTGATCGAGTATAACAAATTCCCCTGATCGAGTATAACAAAGTCCCCTGATCGAGTAAAACAAAGCCCCCTGATCGAGTATAACAAAGTCCCCTGGTCGAGTATAACAAAGTCCCCTGGTCGTGTATAATAAAGTCCCCTGATCGAGTATAACAAAGCCCCCTCATCGAGTATAAAAATGCCCATGGTCGAATATAACAATGTCCCCTGGTCGAGTATAACAAAGTCCCCTGGTCGAGTATAACAAAGTCCCATAATCGAGTATAACAAAGGCCCCTTATCGAGTATAACAAAAGCCCCTGGTCGAGTATAACAAATTCCCCTGATCGAGTATAACAAAGTCCCCTCATCGAGTAAAACAAAGTCCCCTGATCGAGTAAAACAAACACCCCTGATCGAGTATAACAAAGTCCCCTTTTCGAGTTTAAGAAAGCCCCCTGATGGAGTATAACAAAGTCCCCTGATCGAGTATAACTAAGTGCCCTAATCGAGTATAACAAAGGACCCTAATGGCGTATAACAAAGTCAAAAGATCGAGTATAACAAAGTCCCCTGATCGAGTATAACAAAGTTCCTTGATCGAGAATAACAATGTCCTGTGATCGAGTATAACAAAGGAACCTAATGGAGTATAAAAAAGTCCCAAGATCGAGTATAACAAAGTCCTTTTAACGAGTATAACTAAGTCCCCTCATCGAGTATAAAAAAGGGCCCTAATGGAGTATAACAAAGTCCCAAGATCGAATATAACGAAGTCCTCTGATCGAGTATAACAATGTCCCCTGATCGAGT
>NW_024754713.1:0-7347 GCF_018991925.1 Homarus americanus
ATCGTTTAGCAGTCTGAATAATGTTACGGGTGTCCCAAGGAGTTATTAGTTAGGCGGTAAATATATCACGTAGGACCAAGCTAGCGCCTTGGGGAGACGACGCTGGCTAGGCCAGTCCCGGAGAGCATTCACACAGACAAGACTTTCCGCGCGTCCATCAGAAATAGTCACGTGGCCTAGTCACCTGTGCTGCGCTATTGCAGTATAACAAGTAAGTCTCATTCGATCTCAGACAGGGTTAGATAGGGCAGTGATAAAGTAAACTAGAGCTAACAGTGAGTTCATTTCAGGGTTTCCGTCAGAACCCACTTGACTGGAGTTGACTGGAGTTGACTGGAGTTGACTGGAGTTGACTGCGAGAGATTGACTGCCGTTGATGATTGAGGGTGGCGATTGTCGCCATTGGACCGATCAGTGTAGGCCTGTCACTGTTTAGCGGGGTAGCAAAGGATCTCTTGAGTGAACGAGTGCTTCCGACAACTAAAACGACGGGACCAGCATCCACAGTGGGTGATCAGTTCTTACCACTCCGGTGCACAACACCACATGTCCCGAGCAGCTTAGTGAAACCCTCTTGCTAACGGGAAGCTAAAGTTTCTCTCAACTGTACAAGGTCTGATTGGCTCACTCCCTTCCGCTTTATGGACGCACTGGGAGTACACTGAGGCTATCTGAGTATATTAATGGTCACACACTGAGACCGTGAGTCTAGGACTCTAGGAGATACCTAGAGGAACATTTTATCTTCCTTATCACGGGTGTAGTTAACACCATTCCTCAGACTGATATTATCTTGACGTGTGTAGTTTAATATTTCTTAAATAATTTTGATAGTAGTGTTTTTTGAATGTTTGTGCCATTAAGTGGAACCAGAGTGATACTGTGATTTGATTCTTTTAATGCCTCTAATTCTTCATAATTCTGATCTCAGGTATAACCTTGTTCCCCAGAGCAGTGGTTAGGTTAGGTTAGGTTAGGAAGTGTACACCTGTTGGGGTGCTATAATTTTGTTGAGTGATATTATTTTGCTGAAAGCCCTTAGGGCCTATTCATTGTGGAGTATTTAATTTCTTATTTTTTAGTACCATTTCCTAAGTGACTGATATTATTTTGTGAAAGCCCTTAAGGCCTGTTCATATGTGCAATTAACATTTCTTAATACTTTAAATTTATTGTTGCCTGTGTTTCTAATAATTTCTATGTCATGTATAACTTTTATTCCCCAGAGTAGTGTTTAAAGTTTAAGTTAAGAGGTGCGCATATTGGTGTACCATTATTTGATTGTGTTTGTAGTGTTGGAGGGAATATAAGTGTCTAAATTTTACAGTGTGTCTCATTCATCCCAGTCACAGACGCTATCCTTCCACGGGTCACGGACAGTTCATTTTGTGTAGTAGATTTAAGTGTTCTTGTGCTGGTTCAGGATTTTTCTCAAAGGGGCGCTTCCACTGCCTTTACCATCTATTAAATTTTAATAAACCCCAAGTCAAGTGAGAAATTAAAGTCCAGCAAATTCCGACCGGTTACAAATGGTAGCAGAGCGTAGTTTTTAATGTCGTGACTGATAGTACTGTGGTTGGGATAATGAACGCTATCATGTGTTGGTTAGCAATGGTAGGGATTGAACTCGCACTGATGCTCATCCTTGTGCCCGGACTGAGTTGGTTAGGCTTGACAATAGAGATGTGTATGAGGAGGAAGAGAGACGGCCGCGGGACCTTGGTACAGCTGAGAGAGGAGTTCGGAGACCTAAAGAGGGATTATCAAGCACAGGTAAACAGGTTCAAGTGGGAGTCTCAGGCACACATTCAACGGTTCAGGGAGGAAACAAGGGGTGAATGTCAGGCACACGTCCAGCAGTCAAGGAAGTGTGAGGTCCAAGTGGGAAATATAGGGGTACGTAAGTAGTTCAGAGAGGTTGATCGAGCCCTCCAGCTGAGAGACAAGACGAAGCCGGCCGATTACAGTTTAGGGTGCATGGTAATGAGAAAAGGCAGGTTGTAGGGGGTGAGTTGGAGGAGTTGTGAGTAGGGCAGAGGGGATTGGAGAGATGGTTAGGTCAGAGATGTGCGTTGAGTAGTGGTTGCTGTCATGAGCAGGATTGAGTTGCTGTCATGAGCGGGATTGAGAGTACGGTTGTAATGTCCAGGGCCTCACTAATATGGGCTGGTACATTGTCAGAGGGTTGGTCTGCCGGCATGAGGTTCGGAGACGTGGACTGAGTATTGTTTTGACACTGGTTCCTCTTAGCTCAAGGGCCAGGCAAAAGGAGAGCATGTTTGTTTTGGACTGAGTATTGTTTTGACACTGGTTCCTCTTAGCTCAAGGGCCAGGCAAAGGAGAGCATGTTGGAGATGGACTGAGTATTTTTTTTGACACTGGTTCCTCTTAGTTCAAGGGCCAGGCCAAAGGAGAGCATGTTTGTTTTGGGCTGGTATTAATTTTGACATTGGTTCTCTAGTTAAGGGCCAGGCAAAAGGGGAGCGTGATGTTCTGGTTGGATTGAGTTGGGCTAGGAAGAAATGGAGTTGCTAGCTGCGAGTGGAATAGTACAGAGTTGAAGGTGGGTTCTAAGTTGTTCTCTCAGCACATGAGGGCAGTGCTGTCTTTTTTAGGGGGGTCGAGTGTTAGCGGGAGAGAAAAGGAGAGAAGAGAAGACGGGAATGCTGCATTTAGCAAAAGGGGTGAGGTGCAGTCCTTAGAACAAAATTTTAGGGGGGTCGTATGCATGTTTTCTCAGCACATGAGGACAGTGCTGTCTTTTTTAGGGGGGTCGATTGTAATATTCAGAAATTTCAGAGTAATTTCAAATGCCCCGCCATGAGTGATACTGAGCGTTCAAGGTCATCTGAGGAGAGGGAGCGCTGCCTGCTCGTAGCGAGAGACTGCGGAACTAGGCCTATATGATATTAAATGTAATTTACCGAATTAATAATGATGCGATTCATGAAGTTAAGGGACTATTATTGAATTTGAAATTATTATAGATCGTTTAGCAGTCTGAATAATGTTACGGGTGTCCCAAGGAGTTATTAGTTAGGCGGTAAATATATCACGTAGGACCAAGCTAGCGCCTTGGGGAGACGACGCTGGCTAGGCCAGTCCCGGAGAGCATTCACACAGACAAGACGTTCCGCTCGTCCATCAGAAATAGTCACGTGGCCTAGTCACCTGTGCTGCGCTATTGCAGTATAACAAGTAAGTCTCATTCGATCTCAGACAGGGTTAGATAGGGCAGTGATAAAGTAAACTAGAGCTAACAGTGAGTTCATTTCAGGGTTTCCGTCAGAACCCACTTGATTGGAGTTGATTGGAGTTGACCGGAGTTGACTGCGAGAGATTGACTGCCGTTGATGATTGAGGGTGGCGATTGTCGCCATTGGACCGATCAGTGTAGGCCTGTCACTGTTTAGCGGGGTAGCAAAGGATCTCTTGAGTGAACGAGTGCTCCCGACAACTAACACGACACGGGACCAGCATCAGCAGTGGGTGATCAGTTCTTACCACTCCGGTGCACAACCCCACATGTCCCGAGCAGCTAGTGAAACCCTCTTGCTAACGGGAAGCTAAAGTTTCTCTCAACTGCACAAGGTCTGATTGGCTCACTCTCTTCCTGCCCATGGACGCACTGGGAGTACACTGAGGCTATCTGAGTATATTAATGGTCACACACTGAGACCGTGAGTCTAGGACTCTAGGAGATACCTAGAGGAACATTTTATCTTCCTTATCACGGGTGTAGTTAACACCATTCCTCAGACTGATATTATCTTGACGTGTGTAGTTTAATATTTCTTAAATAATTTTGATAGTAGTGTTTTTTTGAATGTTTGTGCCATTAAGTGGAACCAGAGTGATACTGTGATTTGATTCTTTTAATGCCTCTAATTCTTCATAATTCTGATCTCAGGTATAACCTTGTTCCCCAGAGCAGTGGTTAGGTTAGGTTAGGAAGTGTACACCTGTTGGGGTGCTATAATTTTGTTGAGTGATATTATTTTGCTGAAAGCCCTTAGGGCCTATTCATTGTAGAGTATTTAATTTCTTATCTTTTATTACCATTCCTCAGTGACTGATATTATTTTGTGAAAGCCCTTAAGGCCTGTTCATATGTGCAATTAACATTTCTTAATACTTTAAATTTATTGTTGCCTGTGTTTCTAATAATTTCTATGTCATGTATAACTTTTATTCCCCAGAGTAGTGGTTAAAGTTTAAGTTAAGAGGTGCGCATATTGGTGTACCATTATTTGATTGTGTTTGTAGTGTTGGAGGGAATATAAGTGTCTAAATTTTAAAGTGTGTCTCATTCATCCCAGTCACAGACGCTATCCTTCCACGGGTCACGGACAGTTCATTTTGTGTAGTAGATTTAAGTGTTCTTGTGCTGGTTCGGGATTTTTCTCAAAGGGGCGCTTCCACTGCCTTTACCATCTATTAAATTTTAATAAACCCCAAGTCAAGTGAAAATTAAAGTCCAGCAAATTCCGACCGGTTATATATATATATATATATATATATATATATATATATATATATATATATATATATATATATATATATATATATATATGTAATATTCAGAAATTTCAGAGTAATTTCAAATGCCCCGCCATTAGCGATCCTGAGCATTCAAGGTCGTCTGAGGGAAGAGAGCGCTTCCCGCACATAGTGAGAGGTTGTGGAACTAGGCCTATATGATATTAAATGTAATTTGCTGAATTAATAATGATGCGATTCATGAAGTTAAGGGACTATTATTGAATTTGAAAATATTATAGATCGTTTATCAGTCTGAATAATGTTATGGGTGTCCCTAGGAGTTATTAGTTAGGCGGAAAATATGTCACGTAGGCCTAAGCTGACGCCTTGAGAGGACACGAGGTGGGCTCTCTCTCAGTCACGGGGAAGCATTCAGACAAACAAGACGTCCCTGCGCGTCCGTCACAGAAATAGTCACGTGGCCTAGTCCCCTGTGTTGCACTATTGCAGTATAACAAGTAAGTCTCATTCGATCTCAGACAGGGTTAGATAGGGCAGTGGTAAAGTTAACAAGAGCTAACAGTGAGTTCATTTCAGGGTTTCCGTCAGAACCCACTTGACCGGAGTTTGACTGCGAGAGATTGACTGCCGTTTGAGACTGCCGTTGATGATTGAGGGTGGCGATTGTCGCCATTGGACCGATCAGTGTAGGCCTGTCACTGTTTTGCCGGGTATCAAAGGATCTCTTGAGGGAATCTAGCCGTCTGGGTGCCCAGCTGACGACGGGACGATCGTTGGGGTCATCAGCCTCCTTTACCTCGGCTCACAACACCACATGTCTCGAGCAGCTTAGTGAAACCCTCTTGCTAACGGGAAGCTAAAGCTTCTCTCAACGGTACAAGGTCTGATTTGCTCACTCCCTTCCGTTTCATGGATGTACTGGGGGCAAAGTGAGGCCAGCTGAGTGATACAGGGTCGCACACTGAGACCATGATTCTAGGGGATAACTAGAGGAACATTTTATCTCCCTTATTACGGATGTATGTTGAGTTGGGTGGAGCATGGTTCACGAGTATTGGTGGACCCAGTAACAAATCAATAATAATGACTATATTTGTGTGTAGTTAATACCATTTCTCAGTTACTGATGTTATCTTGACGTGTGTGGTTTAATATTTCTTAAATAATTTTGATAGTATTGTTGTTTGAATGTTTGTGTCACTAAGTGGAACCAGAGTGATACTGTGATTTGATTCTTTTAATGCATCTAATTTTTCTTCATAATTCTGATCTCAGGTATAACCTTTGTTCCCCAGAGTAGTGGTTAAGTTAGGTTAGGAAGTGTGCATCTGTTGGGATGATATAATTTTGTTGAGTGCCCTTAAGGCCTATTCATTGTAGATTTATTAATTTCTTATTTTTGAATACCATTTTCTCAGTGCTGGATAGTATTTTGTTGAAAGCCCTTAAGGCCTGTTTCATGTGTGCAAGCAACATTTCTTAATACTTCAAATTTATTGTTGCCTGAGTTTCCAATAATTTCTATATCATGCATAATTTTTATTCCCCAGAGTAGTGTTTTAAGTTCAAGTTAAGAGGTGCGCATATTGGTGTACCATTATTTGATTGTGTTTGTAGTGTTGGAGGGAATATAAGTGCCTAAATTTTACAGTGTGTCTCATTCATCCCAAAATATGTATTTTCTATCCTTTCCACGGGGTCACGGGACAATTTGTATTTTGTTAGTAGATTACAGTTCTGTTGCCCGGGGATTTTTTTTCTAAAGGGCGCTCACTGCTAATACCATCTATTAATTCAATAAACCCCAATAAGTGAGAACTAAAGTCCAGTAAATTAATTTTGCCATATATATATATATATATATATATATATATATATATATATATATATATATATATATACATATATATTTCATGTAAATCCACAATGAAAACGTGGATAAGATAAATCTTGATAAAATCACACGGGAAAATGGAAACAACGGAGTACCTTAGCTTTCGCCTTTATTCAAGACATCTTCAGAGGCAACTGAAGATGTCTTGAATAAAGACGAAAGCTAAGGTACTCCGTTGTTTCCATTTTCCCGTGTGATTTTATCAAGATACATATATATATATATATATATATATATATATATATATATATATATATATATATATATATATATATATATATATATATATATATATGCTGATAACCACAAGGAAAGAAGAAAACACAAAGTTCCCAAGCGCTTTCGTGTAATTCACATCTTCAGGGGTGAGTACAGACTAAGGAGAAGTACAAAACAAGGTATATGTATAGAGGAGGGTGAGAACAGGTCCACAATGGTCAGGTACTACGTAATGACCCTTCTAATCATTAAAAAGCACCACAGCCATCGGTAAGCAGGTGAGAGTGTAAGTTGACCCAACCTTCTCACCTGGTTACAAATCTTCTTAATTACAAAATTGACCAGTTTGTACATACTCATTAGTTCTTGATTTGATAAGTGGCAGGGCTGAAGTAAACACTTTGTTGGTTTTGTTTTATTGTAGAAAAATCTAGTTTCACAGGTACTGAGCTCAGTTGAGAGTATATTGTACCTTCTCTGCTCAGGAAAATGTCTTACACTTTTATAAGAAAGCACTTAAGTGAGATGCTCACTGGGTAACAGGTGATATGATAGTCTCTCTCTCACGCACATCCTGTCAAGCGGGACTTGCAGGATACGTGTCAGGATGCTGTTGCTGAGAGGCGCTGACCCAGCTTGACCTCGCTCAACAATTCATGCATACACATCGGTGAATGACTTGGTGAATATATTGGTAATATACATTTGTATTAACAAATTGTGCTGTTACA
>NW_024754714.1:0-40783 GCF_018991925.1 Homarus americanus
AACAAAGGCCCCTGATGGAGTATAACAAAGTCCCCTAATCGAGTATAACAAAGTCCCCTGGTCGAGGAAAACAAAGCTCCCTCATCGAGTATAACAAAGTCCCCTGATTGAGTATAACAAAGTCCCCTGGTTGACCATAACAAAGGCCCTTGGTCGAGTATAACAAAGTCCCCTAATCGAATATAACAAAGCCCCCTGGTCGAGTTTAACAAAGTCCCCTGATCGAGTATATCAAAGCCCCCTGATCGAGTATAAGAAAGTCCCCTCATCGAGTATAACAAAGTCCTCTGGTCGAGCATAACAAAGGCCCCTCATCGAGTATAACAAAGTACCCTGATCGAATATAACAAAGTCCCCTTATCGAGCATAAGAAAGGCTCCTGGTTGAGTATAACAAAGCCCGCCTGATCTAATATTACAAAGTCCAGTGATCAAGTACAACAAAGTCCCCTGATCGAGTATAACAAAGTCCCCTGGTCGAGTATAACAAATTCCTTTGGTCGAGTATAACCAAGGCCCCTGATCGAGCATAACAAAGTCCCCTTATCGAGTATAACAAAGCCCCCTGGTCGAGTATTACAAATTCTCCTGATCGAGTATAACAAAGTCCCCTGGTCGAGTATAACAAAGTCCCCTGGACGAGTATAACCAAGGCCCCTGATCGAGAATAATAAAGTCCTCTGATCGAATATAACAAAGTCCCCTTATCGAGCATAACAAAGGCCCCTGGTCGAGCATAACAAACCCCCCTGATCGAATAATACAAAGTCCTCTGATCGAGTATAACAAAGTCCCCTAATAGTGTATAACAAAGTCCCCCGATCGAGTATAACAAAGTCCTCTCATCGAGTATAACAAAGTCCCCTGGTCGAGTATAACAAATTCCCCTGATCGTGTATAACAAAGTCCCCTGGTCGAGTAAAACAAAGTCCCCTTATCGAGCTTATCAAAGGCCCATGGTCGCGTATAACAAAGCCCCCCTGATCGAATATTACAAAGTCCAGTGATCAAATATAACAATGTCCCCTGGTCGAGTATAACAAAGTCCCCTGGTCGAGTATAACGAAGGCCCCTGATGGAGTATAACAAAGCCCCCCTGATCGAATATTACAAAGTCCCCTGATCAAGTATAACAAAGTCCCCTGATCGAGTATAACAAAGTCCCCTGGTCGAGTATAACAAAGGCCCCTCATGGAGTATAAGAAAGACCCAGATGGAGTATTACAAAGTCGCTTGATCGAGGAAAACAAAGCCCCCTCAACGAGTATCACAAAGTCCCCTGATCGAGTATAACAAAGTCCCTTGATCGAGTATAACATATCCCCTGATCGTGTATAACAAAGCCCCCCTGATCGAATAATGCAAATTCTCCTGATCAAGTATAACAAAGTCCCCTGATCGAGTATAACAAAGACCCTGATAGAGTATAACAAAGGCCCCTAATGGAGTATAACAAAGACCCTGATGGAGTATAACAAAGTCCCCTGGTCGAGGAAAACAAAGCTCCCAGATCGAGTATAACAAAGTCCCCTGATTGAGTATAACAAAGTCCCCTGGTTGACCATAACAAAGGCCCTTGGTCGAGTATAACAAAGTTCCCTAATCGAATATAACAAAGCCCCCTGGTCGAGTATAACAAAGTCCCCTGATCGAGTATATCAAAGCCCCCTGATCGAGTATAAGAAAGTCCCCTGATCGAGTATAACAAAGTCCTCTGGTCGAGCATAACAAAGGCCCCTCATCGAGTATAACAAAGTACCCTGATCGAATATAACAAAGTCCCCTTATCGAGCATAAGAAAGGCCCCTGGTTGAGTATAACAAAGCCCCCCTGATCTAATATTACAAAGTCCAGTGATCAAGTACAACAAAGTCCCCTGATCGAGTATAACAAAGTCCCCTGGTCGAGTATAACGAATTCCTTTGGTCGAGTATAACCAAGGCCCCTGATCGAGCATAACAAAGTCCCCTTATCGAGTATAACAAAGCCCCCTGGTCGAGTATTACAAATTCTCCTGATCGAGTAAAACAAAGTCCCCTGGTCGAGTATAACAAAGTCCCCTGGACGAGTATAACCAAGGCCCCTGATCGAGAATAATAAAGTCCTCTGATCGAATATAACAAAGTCCCCTTATCGAACATAACAAAGGGCCCTGGTCGAGCATAACAAACCCCCCCCTGATCGAATTATACAAAGTCCTCTGATCGAGTATAACAAAGTCCCCTAATAGTGTATAACAAAGTCCCCCGATCGAGTATAACAAAGTCCTCTCATCGAGTATAACAAAGTCCCCTGGTCGAGAATAACAAATTCCCCTGATCGTGTATAACAAAGTCCCCTGGTCGAGTAAAACAAAGTCCCCTTATCGAGCTTATCGAAGGCACATGGTCGCGTATAACAAAGCCCCCCTGATCGAATATTACAAAGTCCAGTGATCAAATATAACAATGTCCCCTGGTCGAGTATAACAAAGTCCCCTGGTCGAGTATAACGAAGGCCCCTGATGGAGTATAACAAGACCCTGATGGAGTATAACAAAGACCGGATCAAGGAAACAAAGCCCTGAGACCGAGTATAACAGCCCTGATCGAGTATAACAAAGTCCCTGATCGAGTATATGGCAACAAAGTCCCTTATCGAGTATAACAAAGTCCCTTTGTCGAGTATAACAAATTCTGACGAGAGCAACAAAGTCCTTTGGTCGAGTATAACCAAGGCCCCTTATCGAGTATAACAAAGGCCCCCCAAGTTGAGAGTAACAAAGCCTCCTGATCGAGTATAACAAAGTCCCCTTTATCGAGCATAACAAAGGCCCCTGGTTGAGCATACCAGCCCCCTGATCGAATAATGCAAAGTCTCCTAATCAAGTATAACAAAGTCCCCTGATCGAGTATAACAAAGACCCTAATGGAGTATAACAAAGGCCCCTAATGGAGTATAACAAAGACCCTGATGGAGTATAACAAAGTCCCCTGATCGAGGAAAACAAAGCCCTCTGATCGAGTATAACAAAGTCCCCTGATTGAGTGTAACAAAGCCTCCTGATCGAGTATAACAAAGTCCTTTTATCGAGCATAACAAGGGCCCCTGGTCGAGCATAACAAAGCCCCCCTGATCGAATAATGCAAAGTCTCCTGATCAAGTATAACAAAGTCCCCTGATCGAGTATAACAAAGACCCTGATGGAGTATAACAAAGGCCCCTAATGGAGTATAACAAAGACCCTGATGGAGTATAACAAAGTCCCCTGATCGAGGAAAACAAAGCTCTCTGATCGAGTATAACAAAGTCCCCTGATTGAGTATAACAAAGGCCCCTCATCGAGTATAACACATCCCCTGATCGAGTATAACATATTCCCTGATCGTGTATAACAAAGTTCCCTGGTCGAGTATAGTAATGTCCCCTAATCGAGTATAACAAAGGCCCCTGATCGAGTATAACAAAGTCCCCTTATCGAGCATAACAAAGGCCCCTGGTCGAGTATAACAAAGGCCCCTGATCGAGTATAACAAAGTCCCCTTATCGAGCATAACAAAGGCCCCTGGTCGAGTATAACAAAGCCCCCCTGATCGATTATTACAAAGTACCCTGATCAAGTATAACAAAGTCCCCTGATTGAGTATAACAAATGTCCCCTGATCGAGGAAAACAAAGCCTCCTGATCGAGTATAACAAAGTCCCCTGATCTAGTATAACAAAGCACCCTGGTGGAGAAAAACAAAGCCCCCTGATCGAGTATAACAAATTCCCCGGATAGAGTAAATCAAGCCCCCTGGTCGAGTATAATAAAGGCCCTGATCGAGTATAAAAAAGTCTCGTGATCGAGTATAACAAATTCCCCTGGTTCGAGTATAACAAAGTCCCCTGGTTGACCATAACAAAGGTTCCTGGTCGAGTATAACAAAGTCCCCTAATCGAATATAACAAAGCCCCCTGATCGAGTATAACAAAGTCCCGTGATTGAATACAACAATGGCCCATGATTGAGTATAACAAAGTCCCCTGGTCTAGTATAACAAAGTCCCCTAATCGAATATAACAAAGCCCCCTGATCGAATATAACAAAGGCCACTGGTCGAGCATAACAAAGGACCTTGATCGAGTATAACAAAGCCCAATCATCGAGTATAACAAAGTCCCCTGATCGAGTATAACAAAGCCCCCTGATCGAGTATAACAAAGTCCCCGGATAGAGTATATCAAGCCCCCTGGTCGAGTATAAAAAAGGCCCTCATCGAGTATAATAAAGTCTCATGATCGAGTATAACAAATTCCCCTGGTTCGAGTATAACAAAGTCCCCTGGTTGACCATAACAAAGGTTCCTGGTCGAGTATAACACAGTCCCCTAATCGAATATAACAAAGCCCCCTGATCGAGTATAACAAAGTCCCCTGATTGAATATAACAATGGCCCATGATTGAGTATAACAAAGTCCCCTGGTCGAGTATAACAAAGTCCAATTATCGAATATAACAAAGCCCCCTGATCGAATATAACAAAGGCCACTGGTCGAGCATAACAAAGGACCCTGATCGAGTATAACAAAGCCCAATCATCGAGTATAACAAAGTCCCCTGATCGAGTATAACAAAGTCCCCTGATCGAGTATAGCAAAGCCCCCTGGTCGAGCATAACAAAGTCCCCTGATCGAGTATAACAAAGTCCCCTGGAGTATGTGTATCACAAAGCCTCCTGACTGAGTATAACGAAGTCCCCTGATCGAGTATAACACATCCCCTGATCGAGTATAACACATCCCCTGATCGTGTATAACAAAGTTCCCTGGTCGAGTATAGTAATGTTCCCTAATCGAGTATAACAAAGTCCCCTGGTGGATTATAACAAATTCCCCTGATCAAGTATAACAAAGTCCCCTGGTCGAGTATAACAAATTCCCCTGATCAAGTATAACAAAGTCCCCTGATCGATTATGACAAAGGCCCTTGATCGAGTATAACAAAGGCCCCTGATCGAGTATAACAAAGTCCCCCGATCGAGTATAACAAAGTTCTCTGATCGAGTATAACAAAGTCCCCTGGTCGTGTATAACAAAGTCCTTTGGTCGAGTATAACAAATTTTCCTGATCGAGTATAACAAAGTCCCCTGGTCGAGTATAACAAATTCCCCTTATCGAGAATAACAAAGTCCCCTGGTTGAGTATAAGAATGGCCTATGATTGAATATAACAAAGGCCCCTCATCGAGTATAACAAACGCCACTCATCGAGTCTAACAAAGTCCCCTGATCGAATATGACAAAGTCCATTGATCAAGTATAACAAAGGCCCCTGATCGAGTATTACAAAGTCTCCTTATCGAGTATAACAAAGTCCCCTGGTCGAGTATAACAAAGTCCCCTGATTGAGTATAACAAAGTCCCCTGGTAGAGTATAACAAAGTCCCCTGGTCGAGTATAACAAAGTCCCCTGATCGAGGAAAACAAAGCCCCCTGATCGAGTATAACAAAGTCCCCCCATCGAGTATAACAAAGTCCCCTGGTCGAGTATAACAAAGTCCCTTATCGACTATAAAAAAGTCCCCTGGTCGAGTGTAACCAAAGCCCCTCATTGAGTATGACAAACGCCCCCGGTTGAGTATAACAAAGCCTCCTGATCGAGTATAACAAAGTCCACTTATCGAGCATAACTAAGGCCCCTGGTCGAGCTTAACAAAGCCCCCTGATCGAGTATAACAAAGTCCCCTTAACGAGTATAACAAAGCCCAATCATCGAGTATAACAAAGGACCCTGTTCGAGTATAACAAAGTTCCCTGATCGAGTATAACAAAGCTTAATCATCGAGTATAACAAAGTCCCCTAATCGAGTATAACAAAGCCCAATCATCGAGAATAACAAAGTCCCCTGATCGAGTATAACAAATTCCCCTGATCAAGTATAACAAAGTCCCCTGATCGATTATGACAAAGGCCCTTGATCGAGTATAACAAAGGCCCCTGATCGAGTATAACAAAGTCACCTGATCGAGTATAACAAAGTCCCCTTATCGAGTATAACAAAGTCCCCTGGTCGAGTATAACAAATTCCCCTGATCAAGTATAACAAAGTTCCCTGGTCGAGTATAACAAAGTCCCCTGGTCGAGTATAACAAAGTCCACTGGTCGAGTATAACCAAGGCCCCTGATCGAGAATAACAAAGTCCCCTGATCGCATATAACAAAGTCCTCTTATCAAGCATAACAAAGGCCCCTGGTCGAGCATAACAAAGACCCCCTGATCGAGCAATACAAAGTCCCCTGATCAAGTATAAAAAGTCCCCTGATCGAGTATAACAAAGACCCCTGGTCGAGTATAACAAAACCACCTGATCGAGTATAACAAATCCCCTGATCGTGTATAACAAAGTTCCCTGGTCGAGTATAGTAATGTCCCCTGATCAAGTATAACAAAGTCCCCTGGTTGTGTATCACAAAGCCTCCTGAACTGAGTATAACGAAGTCCCCTGATCGAGTATAACACATCCCCTGATCGAGTATAACACATCCCCTGATCGTGTATAACAAAGTTCCCTGGTCGAGTATAGTAATGTTCCCTAATCGAGTATAACAAAGTCCCCTGGTCGATTATAACAAATTCCCCTGATCAAGTATAACAAAGTCCCCTGGTCGAGTATAACAAATTCCCCTGATCAAGTATAACAAAGTCCCTGATCGATTATGACAAAGGCCCTTGATCGAGTATAACAAAGGCCCCTGATCGAGTATAACAAAGTCCCCCGATCGAGTATAACAAAGTTCTCTGATCGAGTATAACAAAGTCCCCTGGTCGTGTATAACAAAGTCCTTTGGTCGAGTATAACAAATTTTCCTGATCGAGTATAACAAAGTCCCCTGGTCGAGTATAACAAATTCCCCTTATCGAGAATAACAAAGTCCCCTGGTTGAGTATAAGAATGGCCTATGATTGAATATAACAAAGGCCCATCATCGAGTATAACAAACGCCACTCATCGAGTCTAACAAAGTCCCCTAATCGAATATGACAAAGTCCATTGATCAAGTATAACAAAGGCCCCTGATCGAGTATAACAAAGTCTCCTTATCGAGTATAACAAAGTCCCCTGGTCGAGTATAACAAAGTCCCCTGATTGAGTATAACAAAGTCCCCTGGTAGAGTATAACAAAGTCCCCTGGTCGAGTATAACAAAGTCCCCTGATCGAGGAAAACAAAGCCCCCTGATCGAGTATAACAAAGTCCCCCCATCGAGTATAACAAAGTCCCCTGGTCGAGTATAACAAAGTCCCTTATCGACTATAAAAAAGTCCCCTGGTCGAGTGTAACCAAGGCCCCTCATTGAGTATGACAAACGCCCCCGGTTGAGTATAACTAAGCCTCCTGATCGAGTATAACAAAGTCCACTTATCGAGTATAACTAAGGCCCCTGGTCGAGCTTAACAAAGCCCCCCTCATCAAATAATACATAGTCCCCTGATCAAGTATAACAAAGTCCCCTGATCGAGTATAACAAAATACCCTGGTTGAGTATAACAAAGGCCCGTAATGGAGCACAACAAAAAACCTAATGGAGTATAACAAAGTTCCCTGATCGAGTATAACAAAGTTCCCTGATCGAGTATAACAAAGTCTCCTGAACGAGTATAACAAAGTCCCTTGATCGAGTATAACACATCCCCTGATTGAGTATAACAAAGGCCCCTCGTCGAATATAACAAAGTCCTCTGATCGAGTATAACAAAGTCCCCCGATCGAGTATAACAAAGGCCCCATGATCGAATATTACAAAGTCGCCTAAAAAGTATAACAAAGTCCCCCGATCGAATATAACAAAGGCCCCTGATTGAGTATAACAAAGACCCTGATGGAGTATAACAAAGTCCCTTCATTGAGGAAAACAAAGCCGCCTGAACGAGTATAAGAAAGTCCCCTGATCGAGTATAACAAAGTCCCATGATCGAGTATAACAAAGGCCCCTGATCGAGAATAACACATCCCCCTGATCGAGTATAACATATCCCCTGATCGTGTATAACAAAGTTCCTTGGTCGAGTAGAGTAATGTCCCCTGATCGAGTTTAACAAAGTCCCCTGATCGAGTATAATAAAGTCCCCTGGTCGAGTATAATAATGTCCCCTGATCGAGTATAACAAAGTCCTCAGATCGAGTAAAACAAAGTCCCCTCATCGAATATAACAAAGTCACCTAATCGAGTATAACAAAATGATCTCATCTAGTATAACAAATCAACTGATCGAGTATAGCAAAGGCCCTTGATCGAGTATAACAAATGCCCCTCTTCCAGTATAACAAAGTCCCCTAATCGAATATAACAAAGCCCCCTCATCGGGTATGTCAAAGCCCCCTCATCGAGTATAACAAAATCCCTTAATCGAGTATAACAAAGTCCCCTGGTCGAATATAATAAATGCCCCTGATCGAGTATAACAAAGTCCCCTGATCTAGTATAACAAAGTCCTCTGATCGAGCATAACAAAGGCCCCTCGACGAGTATAAAAAAGCCCCTTGATCGAGTATAACAAAGTCCCCTCATCTAGTATAACAAAATCCCCTGATCGAGTATAGCAAAGGCCCTTGATCGAGTATAACAAATGCCCCTCATCGAGTATAACAAAGTCCCCTAATCGAATAAAACAAAGCCCCCTGATCGATTATAACAAAGGCTACTGGTCGAGCATAAGAAAGAACCCTGGTCGAGTATAACAAAGTCCCCTGATCGAGTATAACAAAGTCCCCTTATCGAGCATAACAAAGGCCCCTGGTCGAGTATAACAAAGGCCCCCTGATCGAATATTATAAAGTCCCCTAAAAAGTATAACAAAGTCCCCTGATCGAGTATAACAAAGTCCCCTGGTCGAATATAACAAAGGCCCCTGATTGAGTATAACAAAGACCCTGATGGAGTATAACAAAGTCCCTTGATCGAGGAAAACAAAGCCCCCTGAACGAGCATAACAAAGTCCCCTGATCGAGTATAACAAAGTCCCATGATCGAGTATAACAAAGGCCCCTGATCGAGAATAACACATCCCCCTGATCGAGTATAACATATCCCCTGATCGTGTATATCAAAGTTCCTTGGTCGAGTATAGTAATGTCCCCTGATCGAGTATAACAAAGCTTCCTGATCGAGTATAATAAAGTCCCCTGTTCGAGTATAACAAAGTCCCGTGATCGAGTACAACAAAGGCCCTTGATTGAGTATAATAAAGGCCCCTGATCGAGTATAACAAAGTCCCACGATCGAGTATAACAAAGTCCCATGGTCGAGAATAACAAAAGCCCCCGGTTGAGTATAACACATCCCATGATCGAGTATAACATATCCCCTCATCGCGTATAACAAAGTTCCCTGGTCGAGTATAGTTATGTACCCTGATCGAGTATAATAAAGAACCCTCATCGAGTATAACAAAGTCCCCTGATCAAGTATAACAAAGTCCTCTGATCGAGTATAACAAAGTCCCCTGATCGAGTATAACAAAGGCCCTTGATCGATTATAATAAAGTCCCCTGATCGAATATAAAAAAGACCCCAGATCGAATAAAACAAAGTCCCCTCATCGAGTATAGCAAAGGTCATTGATCGAGTATAACAAAGTCCCCTTATCGACCATAGCAAAGGCCCCTGGTCCAGCATAACAAAGCCCCCCTAATCGAATAATAAAAAATCCCCTAATCAAGTATAACAAAGTCCCATGATCGAGTATAACAAAGTCCCCTGATCGAGTAGAACAAAAACCCCTAATGGAGCACAACAAAGTCCCTGATGGAGAATAACAAAGTCCCTTGATCGATGAAAACAAAGTCCCCTGATCGAGTATAGCAAAGACCCCTGGTCGAGTATAACAAAGTACCCTGGTTGAGTAGAACAAAGTCCCCTGATCGTGTATAACAAATTTCCCTGATCGAGTATAACAAACGCCCCCGGTTGAGTATAACAAAGCCTCCTGACTGAGTATAACAAAGTCCCCTGATCGAGTATAACATATCCCCTCATCGTGTATAACAAAGTTCCCTGGTCGAGTATAGTAATGTCCCCTGATCGAGTATAACAAAGCCCCCTGATCGAGTATAACAAAGTCCCCGGTCGAGTATAACAAAGTCCCCTGATCGAGTATAACAAAGTCCTTTGATCGAGTATAACAAAGTCCCCTGATCGAGTATAAAAAAGTACCCTGATCGAGCATAACAAAGGCCCCTGGTCGAGTATAACAAAGCCCCCTGATCGAGTATATCAAAGTCCCCTGATCGAGTAAAACAAAGTAACCTGGTCGAGTATAACAAAGTCCCTTGATCGAGTATAACAAAGCAACCCTGATCGAGCAAAACAAATTCCCCCGATCGAGTATAACAAATTCCCCTGATCGAGTATAAAAAAGTCCCCTTATCGAGTAGAACAAAGTCCCATGGTCGATTATAACTAAGTCACCTGATCGAGTATAACAAAGGCCCATGATCGAGTATAACAAAGTCCCCTGATCGTGTATAACAAAGTTCCCTGGGCGAGTATAGTAATGTCCCCTGATCGAGTACAACAAAGCCCCCTGATCGAGTACAACAAAGCCTTTTGTTCGAGTATAATAAAGGCACCTAATCGAGTTTAACAAAGTCCCTTGATCGAGTATAACAGAGCCCCCTAATCAAGTAAAACAAAGTCCCCCGATCGGGTATAACAAAATCCTCTGATCGAATATAACAAAGTCCCCTGGTCGTGTATAACAAAGTCGCCTGGTCGAGTATAACAAATTCTCCTGATCGAGTATAACAAAGTCCCCTGGTCGAGTATAATAAATTCCCCTTATAGAGAGTAACAAAGTACCCTGGTTGAGTATAACAATGGCCCATGATTGATTAAAACAAAGGCCCCTCATCGAGTACAACAAAGGCCCCTCATCGAGTCTAAAAAAGTCCCCTGTTCCATTATGTCAAAGGCCCTTGATCGAGTATAACAAATTCCCCTTATCGAGTATAACAAAGTCCCCTGGACGAGTATTACAAATTCCCCTGATCGAGTATAACAAAGTCCCCTAGTCAAGTATAACAAAGTCCCCTGGTTGAGTATAACAAAGTCCCCTGGTCGAGTATAACAAAGTCCCCTGGTCGAGTATAACCAAGGCACCTGAGAGAAAATAACAAAGTCCCCTGATCGAATATAACAAAGTCGTCTTATCGAGCATAACAAAGGCCCCTCGTCGAGCATAACAAAGCCCCCCTCATCGAATAATACAAAGTCCCCTGATCAAGTATAACAAAGTCCCCTGATCGAGTATAACAAATTTCCCTTGTCGAGTATAACAAAGGCTCCTCATGGAGCATAACAAAGACCCTGATGGAGTATAACAAAGTCCCCTAATCGAGGAAAACAAAGCCCCCTGATCGAGTCTAACAACGTCCCCTGATCGAGTATAACAAAGGCCCTGATGGAGTATAAGAAAGTCCCCTAATCGAGGAAAACAAAGCCCCCTGATCCAGTATAACTAAGTCCCCAAATCGAGTATAACAAATTCCCCTGATCGAGTATAACAAAGCCTCCTGACTGAGTATAACAAAGTCCCCTGATCGAGTATAACAAGGTCCCCTGATCAAGGATAACAAAATCCCCTGATCGAGTATAACAAAGTCCCCTGGTCGAGGAAAACAAAGCCCCCTGATCGAGTATAACAAAGTCCCCTCATCGAGTATAACAAAGTCCCCTAGCTGACCATAACAAACGCCCCTGGTCGAATATAACAAAGTCCCCAATTCGAATATAACAAAGCCCCCTGATCGAGTATAACAAAGGCCACTTGTCGAACATAACAAATCACCCTGGTCGAGTATAAAGAGCCCCTTCATCGAGTATAAGAAAGTCTCCTGATCGAGTTTATCAAACCCCCCCATGTCGAGTATAATAAAGGCCCTGATCGAGTATAACAAAGTTCCCGGGTCGAGTGTAGTAATGTCCCTTGATCGAGTATAACAAAGGCCCCTCATCGAGTATAACAAAGTCCCCTTATCGAGTATAACAAATTCCCCTGATTCGAGTATAACAAAAGCCTCTGATATAGTATAACAAAGGCCCCTGATCGAGTATAACAAAGTACCCTGATTGGGCATAACAAAGGCCCCTGGTCGAGTATAACAAAGCCCCCTGATCGAGTATATCAAAGTCACCTGATCGAGTATAACATAGGCCCCTAATCGAGTACAGTAATGTCCCCTGATCGAGTATAACAAAGTCCCCTGATCGAGTATAACAAAGTCCCCTGGTCGAGTATAACAAAGTCCCCTAATCGAGTATAACAAAGTCCTCTGATTGAGTATAACAAAGTCCCCTGATCGAGTATAACAAAGGCCCTTGATCGAGTATAATAAAGGCCTCTAATCGTATATATCAAAAACCCTGATCGAATATAAAAAAGACCCCTGATCGAGTAAAGCAAAAGTCCCCCCTGGTCGAGTATAACAAAGTATAAACAAAGTCCCCTGATCGAGTATAACAAAGTCCTCAGATCAGAGTATAACAAAGTCCCATGGTCGAGTATAACAAAGTCTCCTGATCGAGTATAACAAAGTCCCTTGATCGAGTATAACACATCCCCTGATTGAGTATAACAAAGGCCCCTCGTCGAATATAACAAAGTCCTCTGATCGAGTATAACAAAGTCCCCCGATCGAGTATAACAAAGGCCCCTTATCGAACATAACAAAGGCCCCTGGTCGAGTATAACAAAGGCCCCCTAATCGAATATTACAAAGTCCCCTAAAAAGTATAACAAAGTCCCGTGATCGAGTATAACAAAGTCCCCCGATCGAATATAACAAAGGCCCCTCATTGAGTATAACAAAGACCCTGATGGAGTATAACAAAGTCCCTTGATCGAGGAAAACAAAGCCGCCTGACCGAGTAAAACAAAGTCCCCTGATCGAGTATAACAAAGTCCCATGATCGAGTATAACAAAGGCCCCTGATCGAGAATAACACATCCCCCTGATCGAGTATAACATATCCCCTGATCGTGTATAACAAAGTTCCTTCGTCGAGTATAGTAATGTCCCCTGATCGAGTATAACAAAGCCCCCTGATCGAGTATAATAAAGTCCCCTGGTCGAGTATAACAATGTCCCCTGATCGAGTATAACAAAGTCCTCAGATCGAGTAAAACAAAGTCCCCTCATCGAGTATAACAAAGTTCACCTAATCGAGTATAACAAAATGCCCTCATCTAGTATAACAAATCCCCTGATCGAGTATAGCAAAGGCCCTTGATCGAGTATAACAAATGCCCCTCTTCGAGTATAACAAAGTCCCCTTATCGAATATAACAAAGCCCCCTGATCGGGTATATCAAAGCCCCCTCATCGAGTAAAACAAAATCCCCTAATCGAGTATAACAAAGTCCCCTGGTCGAATATAATAAATGCCCCTGATCGAGTATAACAAAGTCCCCTGATCTAGTATAACAAAGTCCTTTGATCGAGCATAACAAAGGCCCCTCGACGAGTATAATAAAGCCCCTTGATCGAGTATAACAAAGTCCCCTCATCTAGTATAACAAAATCCCCTGATCGAGTATAGCAAAGGCCCTTGATCGAGTATAACAAATGCCCCTCATCGAGTATAACAAAGTCCCCTAATCGAATATAACAAAGCCCCGTGATCGATTATAACAAAGGCCACTGGTCGAGCATAAGAAAGAACCCTGGTCGAGTATAACAAAGTCCCCTGATCGAGTATAACAAAGTCCCCTTATCGAGCATAACAAAGGCCCCTCGTCGAGTATAACAAAGGCCCCCTGATCGAATATTACAAAGTCCCCTAAAAAGTATAACAATGTCCCCTGATCGAGTATGACAAAGTCCCCTGGTCGAATATAACAAAGCCCCCTGATTGAGTATAACAAAGACCCTGATGGAGTATAACAAAGTCCCTTGATCGCGGAAAACAAAGCCCCTGAACGAGTATAACAAAGTCCCCTGATCGAGTATAACAAAGTCCCATGATCGAGTATAACAAAGGCCCCTGATCGAGAATAACACATCCCCCTGATCGAGTATAACATATCCCCTGATCGTGTATAACAAAGTTCCTTGGTCGAGTATAGTAATGTCCCCTGATCGAGTATAACAAAGCCCCCTGATCGAGTATATTAAAGTCCCCTGGTCGAGTATAACAAAGTCCCCTGATCGAGTTTAACAAAGTCCTCAGATCGAGTATAACAAAGTCCCCTGGTCGAGTATAACAAAGTCCCACGATCGAGTATAACAAAGTCCCATGCTCGAGAATAACAAACGCCCCCGGTTAAGTATAACACATCCCATGATCGAGTATAACATATCCCCTCATCGTGTATAACAAAGTACCCTGGTCGAGTATAGTTATGTACCCTGATCGAGTATAATAAAGAACCTTCATCGAGTATATCAAAGTCCCCTGATCAAGTATAACAAAGTCCTCTGATCGAGTATAACAAAGTCCCCTGATCGAGTATAACGAAGGCCCTTGATCGATTATAATAAAGTCCTCTGATCGAATATAAAAAAGACCCCAGATCGAATAAAACAACGTCCCCTCATCGAGTATAGCAAAGGTCATTGATCGAGTATAACAAAGGCCCCTTATCGAGTATAACAAATGCCCTTGATAGAGTATAATAAGTCCTCTGATCGAGTATTACAAAGCCCCCTCATCAAGCATAACAAAGTCCCCTGATCGAATATAAAAAAGTCCCCAGATTCAGTAAAACAAAGTCCCCTAATCGAGTATAACAAAGGCCCCTGATCGATTATAACAAAGTCCCCTTACGTAGCATAACAAAGTCCCCTGATCGAGTATAACAAAGGCCCTTGATCGAGTATAATGAATTCCCCTGATCAAAGAAAAAAAAGTCCCCTGATCGAGTAAATCAAGGTCCCCTCATCGAGTATAACAAAGTCCCCTGTTCTAGTATTACAAATCCCCTGATCGAGTATAGCAAAGGCCTTTGATCGAGTATAACAAATGCCGCTCTTCGAGTATAACAAAGACCCCTAATCGAATATAACAAAGCCCCCTCATCGGGTATATCAAAGCCCCCTCATCGAGTAAAACAAAATCCCGTAATCGAGTATAACAAAGTCCCCTGGTAGCATATAATAAAGGCCCCTGTTCGAGTATAACAAAGTCCACTGATCTAGTATAACAAAGTCCTCTGATCGAGCATAACAAAGGCCCCTGGTCGAGTATAACAAAGCCCCTTCATCGAGTATAACAAAGTCCCCTGATCGAGTATAAAAAAGATTACTCATCAGGTATAACAAAGTCCCCTGATCGAGTATAACAAAGTCCCCTGATCGAGTATAATTAAGTCCCCTGGTCGAATATAACAAAGGCCCATGATCGAGTATAACAAAGTCCCCTGATCTCGTATAACAAAGTCCCATGGTCGAGTATAACAAAGTACCTTGATCGAGTATAACAAAGGCCCCTGACCGTGTATAACAAAGGCCCCCGGTTGAATATAACAAAGCCTCCTCATCGAGTATAACAACGTCCCCTGATCGAGTATAACACATCCCCTGATTGAGTATAACATATCCCCTGATCGTGTATTACAAAGTCCTCTAATCGAGTATAACAAACGCCCCTGATCGAATATAAGAAAGCCCCCTGATCGAATATAACAAAGTCCCCTGATCGAGTATAACAAAGTCCCCTAATCGAGTATAACAAAGTCCCCTTATCGAGAATAACAAAGTCCCCTTTTCGGGTATAACAAAGACCCCTGATCGAGTATAACAAAGTTCCCTGGTCGAGTATAACAAAGGCCCACGATTGAATAAAACAAATACCCCTGATCGAGTATAACAAAGGCCACTGCTCGCGCATAACAAAGTCCCCTGATCGAGTATAACAAAGTCTCCTGATCGAGTATATCAAAGCCCCATCATGGAGTATAATAAAGTCCCCTAATCGAGTATAACAAAGTCCCCTGGTAGGGTATAATAAAGGCCCCTCATCGAGTATAACAAAGTTCCCTGATCGAGTATAACAAAGTCCCATGGTCGAGTATAACAAAGTCCCTTGATCGAGTATAACAAAGGCCCCTGATCGAGTATAACAAAGGGCCCCGTTTGTGTACAATAAAGCCTCCTCATCGAGTATAACAAAGTCCCCTCATCGAGTATAACACATCCCCTGATCGAGTGTAACATATTACCTAATCGTGTATAACAAAGTTCCCTGGTCGAGTATAGTAATGTCCCATGATCGAGTATAACAACCCCCCTGTTCGAGTATAACAAAGCCCCCTGCTCGAGTATAACAAAGTCCCCTGATCGAGTATAACAAAGGCCCTTGATTGAGTATAATAAAGACCCTTGATCGAGTATAACAAAGTCCCCTAATCGAATATAACAAAGTCCCATGGTCGAGTATAACAAAGTCACCTGATCGAGTATAACAAAGGCCCCTGATCGAGTATAACAAAGGCCCTTGATTGAGTATAATAAAGACCCTTGATCGAGTATAACAAAGTCCCCTGATCGGGTGTAACAAAGTCCCATGGTCGAGTATAACAAAGTCCCCTGTTCGAGTATAACAAAGTCCCCTGATCGAGTATAACAAAGGCCCTTGATTGTGTATATTAAAGACCCTTGATCGAGTATAACACATCCCCTGATCGAGTATAACATATCCCCTGATCGTGTATAACAAAATTCCCTGGTCGAGTATAGTAATGTCCCCTGATCGAGTATAACAAAGACCCCTCATCGAGTATAACAAAGTCCCCTGATCAAGTATAACAAAGTCCTTGGATCGAGTATAACAAAGTCCCCTGATCGAGTATAACAAAGACCATGATGGAATAAAACAAAGTCCCCTGATCGAGGAAAACAAAGCCCCCTGATCGAATATAACAAAGTCCCCTCATCGAGTATAACAACGTCGCCTAATCGAGTATAACAAAGTCCCCTGCTCGATTATAATAAAGGCCCCTGATCGAGTATAACAAAATCCCCTGATCTTGTATAACAAAGTCCTCTGATCGAGCATAACAAAGGACCCTGGTCGAGTATAACAAAGCCCCCTAATCGAGTATAACAAAGTCCCCTCATCTAGTATAACAATATCCCCTGATCGAGTATAGCAAAGGCCCTTGATCGAGAATATCAAATGCCCCTCATCGAGTCTAATAAAGTTCCCTAAACGAATATAACAAAGCCCTTGATCGATTATAACAAAGGCCACAGGTCGAGCATAACAAAGGACCCTGGTCGAGTATAACAAAGTCCCCTGATCGAGTATAACAAAGCCCTCTCATCGAGTATAAAAAAGTCTCTAGTATAACAAAGTCCCATGGTCGAGTATAACAAATTCCCCTGATCGAGTATAGCAAAATGCCCTGGTCGAGTATAAAAAATTCCCCTGATCGAGTATAACAAAGTCCCCTGGTTGAGTATTACAAAGCCTCTTGATCGAGGATAACAAAGTCCCCAGATCGAGTATGACACATCCCCTGATCGAGTATAACATATCACCTGATCGTGTATAACAAAGTTTCCTGGTCTAGTATAGTAATGTCCCCTGATCGAGTATAACAAAGACCCCTCATCGAATATAACAAAGTCCCCTAATAAAGAATAATAAAGGCACGTGATCGAGTATAACAAAGTCCCCTGATCGAATATAAAAAAGTCCCCTCATCGAGTATAGTAAAATCCCCTGGTCGAGTATAACAAAGTCCCCTGGTTGAGTATAACAAAGGCCCATGATTTAGTATAAAGAAGGCCCCTCATCGACTATAACAAAGACCCCTCATCGAGTCTAACAAAGTCCTCTGATCGAGTATGACAAAGGCCCTTGATCGAGTATAACAAAGGCCCTTAATCGAGTATAACAAAGTCCCCTGATCGAGTATAACAAAGTCCCCTTATCGAGTATAACAAAGTCCCCTGGTCGAGTATAACAAATTCCCTTGATCGAGTACAGTATAATAAAGTCCCCTGGACGAGTATAACCAAGGCCCCTCATCGAGTATAACAAAGGCCCCCGGTTGAGTATAACAAAGCCTAATCATCGAGTATAACAAAGTCCCCTTATCGATCATAACAAAGGCCCCTGGGCGAGCATAACAAAGCCCCCGTGATCGAATGATACAAAGTCCCCTATTCAAGTATAACAAAGTCCCCTGATCGAGTAAAACAAAGTCCCCTGTTTGAGAGTAACAAAGGCCTCTAATGGAGTATAACAAAGACCCTGATGGAGTATAACAAAGGCCCCTAATGGAGAATAACAAAGACGCCTGATGGAGTATAACAAAGTCACCTGATCGAGGAAAACAAAGCTCCCTGATTGAGTAAAACAAAGCCCCCTGATCGAGTATAACAAAGACCCCTCATCGATTATAACACATATCATGATCGAGTATAACATATCCCCTGATCGTGTATAACAAAGTTCCCTGGTCGAGAAAAGTAATGTCCCCTAATCGATTATAACAAAGGCCTCTGATCGAATATAACAAAGTCCCCTTATCGAGTATAACAAAGGCCCCTGGTCGAGTATAACAAAGCCCTCCTGATCGAATATTACAAAGTCCCCTGATCAAGTATAACAAAGTCCCCTGATCGAGTACAAAAAAGTCCCCTTGTCGAGTATAACAAAGGCCCCTGATGGAGTATAACAAAGACCATGATGGAGTATAACAAGGTCCCCTGATCGAGGAAAACAAAGCCCCCTGATCAAGTATAACAAAGTCCCTTGATCGAGTATTACAAAGCACCCTGGTCGAGTATAACAAAACTCCCTGATCGAGTATAACAAAGTCCCCTGATCGAGTATAACAAAGTCCCCTGATCTAGTATAATAAAACCCCTTACCGAGAATAACAAAGTATCCTGATCGAGTATATCAAACCCCCTTGGTCGAGTATAATAAAGCCCCTGATATAGTATAACAAAGGCCCCTGATCGAGCATAACAAAGTCCCCTGATCGAAAATAACAAAGGCCCCAAATCGAGTGTAAGAAAGTCTCCTAATCGAGTATAGCAAAGGCCATTGATCGAGTATAACAAATGCCCCTCATCGAGTATAACAAAGTCCCCTAATCGAATATAACAAAACCCCCTGATCGAGTATAACAAAGTCCCCTGGTTGAATATAACAATGGCTCATGATTGAGCATAACAAAGGCCTCTCATCGAGTACAACAAAGGCCCCTCATCGAGTCTAACAAAGTCCCCTGGTCGAGTATACCAAAGTCCCCTGTTCGAGTATAACAAAGTCCCCTGATCGAGTATAGCAAAGGCCCTTGATCGAGTATAACAAATGCCCCTCATCGGGTATAACAAAGTCCTCTAATCGAATATAACAAAGCCCCCTGTTCGAGTATAAAAAAGGCCCCTCGTCGAGTATAACAAAGTCCCCTCATCGAGTATAACAAAGTCCCTGGTCGAGTATAACAAAGTCCTGAATAAAGTATAACAAAGTCCCTAATCAGGTATAACAAAAGGCCCATGATTGAGTAACAAAGTCCCTGGTCGAGTATAACAAAGCACCCTCATCGAGTATAACAAAGGCCCCTCATCGAGTATAACAAAGTCCCCTGATTGAGTATAACAAAGTCCCCTGATCGAGTATAACAAAGTCCTCGGGTTGAGTATAACAAAGTCCCTTGATCGAGTATATAAAAGTCCCCTGATCGTGTATAACAAAGTCCCCTGGTCGAGTATAAGAAAGTCCCCTGATCGAGTATAACAAAGGCCCTTGATTGGTATAATAAAGGCCCCTGATCGAGTATAAAAACCCTCCTCAATGAGTATAACAAAGTCCCCTGGTCGAGTATAACAAAGTCCCCTGATCGAGTATAACAAAGTCCCCTGATCGAGTATAACAAAGTCCTCAGATCGAGTATAACAAAGTCCCCTTGGCGAGTATAACAAAGTCCCCTGATCGAGTATAACAAAGGCCCTTGATTGAGTATAATAAAGCCCCTTGATCGAGTATAACAAAGTACCCTTAGCGAGTATAACAAAGTCCCATGTTCGAGTATAACAAAGTCACCTGATCGAGTATAACAAAGGCCCCTGATCGAGTATAACAAAGGCCCTTGATTGAGTATAATAAAGACCCTTGATCGAGTATAACAAAGTCCCCTGATCGGGTATAACAAAGTCCCCTGCTCGAGTATAACAAAGTCCCCTGATCGAGTATAACAAAGGCCCTTGATTGAGTATATTAAAGACCCTTGATCGAGTATAACACGTCCCCTGATCGAGTATAACATATCCCCTGATCGTGTATAACAAAATTCCCTGGTCGAGTATAGTAATGTCCCCTGATCGAGTATAACAAAGACCCCTCATCGAGTATAACAAAGTCCCCTGATCAAGTATAACAAAGTCCTCGGATCGAGTATAACGAAGTCCCCTGATCGAGTATAACAAAGACCATGATGGAGTAAAACAAAGTCCCCTGATCGAGGAAAACAAAGCCCCCTGATCGAATATAACAAAGTCCCCTCATCGAGTATAACAATGTCGCCTAATCGAGTATAACAAAGTCCCCTGCTCGATTATAATAAAGGCCCCTGATCGAGTGTAACAAAGTCCCCTGATCTAGTATAGCAAAGTCCTCTGATCGAGCATAACAAAGGACCCTGGTCGAGTATAACAAAGCCCCCTAATCGAGTATAACAAAGTCCCCTCATCTAGTATAACAATATCCCCTGATCGAGTATAGCAAAGGCCCTTGATCGAGAATATCAAATGCCCCTCATCGAGTCTAATAAAGTTCCCTAAACGAATATAACAAAGCCCCTTGATCGATTATAAGAAAGGCCACAGGTCGAGCATAACAAAGTCCCCTGATCGAGTATAACAAAGCCCTCTCATCGAGTATAAAAAAGTCTCTAGTATAACAAAGTCCCATGGTCGTGTATAACAAATTCCCCTGATCGAGTATAGCAAAATGCCCTAGTCGAGTATAACAAATTCCCATGATCGAGTATAACAAAGTCCCCTGGTTGAGTATTACAAAGCCTCTTGATCGAGTATAACAAAGTCCCCAGATCGAGTATGACACATCCCCTGATCGAGTATAACATATCACCTGATCGTGTATAACAAAGTTCCCTGGTCTAGTATAGTAATGTCCCCTGATCGAGTATAACAAAGACCCCTCATCGAATATAACAAAGTCCCCTGATCAAGAATAATAAAGGCACGTGATCGAGTATAACAAAGTCCCCTGATCGAATATAAAAAAGTCCCCTCATCGAGTATAGTAAAATCCCCTGGTCGAGTATAACAAATTCCCCTGATCGAGTATAACAAAGTCCCCTGGTTGAGTATAACAAAGGCCCATGATTTAGTATAAAAAAGGCCCCTCATCGACTATAACAAAGACCCCTCATCGAGTCTAACAAAGTCCTCTGATCGATATGACAAAGGCCCTTGATCGAGTATAACAAAGGCCCTTAATCGAGTATAACAAAGTCCCCTGATCGAGTATAACAAAGTCCAAGTATCGAGTATAACAAAGTCCCCTGGTCGAGTATAACAAATTCCCTTGATCGAGTACAGTATAATAAAGTCCCCTGGTCGAGTAAAACCAAGGCCCCTCATCGAGTATAACAAAGGCCCCCGGTTGAGTACAACAAAGCCTCCTCATCGAGTATAACAAAGTCCCCTTATCGATCATAACAAAGGCCCCGGGGCGAGCATAACAAAGCCCCCCGTGATCGAATGATACAAAGTCCCCTAATCAAGTATAACAAAGTCCCCTGATCGAGTAAAACAATGTCCCCTGTTTGAGAGTAACAAAGGCCTCTAATGGAGTATAACAAAGACCCTGATGGAGTATAACAAAGGCCCCTAATGGAGAATAACAAAGATGCCTGATGGAGTATAACAAAGTCACCTAATCGAGGAAAACAAAGCTCCCTGATTGAGTATAACAAAGCCCCCTGATCGAGTATAACAAAGACCCCTCATCGAGTATAACACATATCATGATCGAGTATAACATATCCCCTGATCGTGTATAACAAAGTTCCCTGGTCGAGTAAAGTAATGTCCCCTAATCGATTATAACAAAGGCCTCTGATCGAGTATAACAAAGTCCCCTTATCGAGTATAACAAAGGCCCCTGGTCGAGTATAACAAAGCCCCCCTGATCGAATATTACAAAGTCCCCTGATCCAGTATAACAAAGGCCCCTGATGGAGTATAACAAAGACCATGATGGAGTATAACAAGGTCCCCTGATCGAGGAAAACAAAGCCCCCTGATCAAGAATAACAAAGTCCCTTGATCGAGTATAACAAAGCACCTTGGTCGAGTATAACAAAGCCCCCTGATCGAGTATAACAAAGTCCCCTAATCGAGTATAACAAAGTCTCCTGATCGAGTATAATAAAACCCCTTACCGAGAATAACAAAGTATCCCGATCGAGTATATCAAACCCCCCTGGTCGAGTATAATAAAGCCCCTGATATAGTATAACAAAGGCCCATGATCGAGCATAACAAAGTCCCCTAATCGAGCATAACAAAGGCCCCAGGTCGAGTATACCAAAACCCCCTCATCAGGTATAACGAAGTCCCCTGATCGAAAATAACAAAGGCCCCAAATCGAGTGTAAGAAAGTCTCCTACTCGAGTATAGCAAAGGCCATTGATCGAGTATAACAAATGCCCCTCATCGAGTATAACAAAGTCCCCTAATCGAATATAACAAAAACCCCTGATCGAGTATAACAAAGTCCCCTGGTTGAATATAACAATGGCTCATGATTGAGCATAACAAAGGCCTCTCATCGAGTATAACAAAGGCCCCTCATCGAGTCTAACAAAGTCCCCTGGTCGAGTATACCAAAGTCCGCTGGTAGAGGAAAACAAAGCCCCCTGATCGAGTATAAGAAAGTTCCCTGATTGAGTATAACAAAGTCCCCTGGTTGACCATAACAAAGGCCCCTGGTCGAGTAAAACAAAGTCCCCTAATCGAATATAACAAAGCCGCCTGATGGAGAATAACAAAGGCCACTTGTCGAGCATAACAATGGACCCGGGTCGAGTATAACAAAGTCCCCTGATCGAGTATAACAAAGCCAAATCATCGAGTAAAACAAAGTCTCCTGATGGAGTATAACAAAGTCCCCTGATCGAGTATATCAAATCCCCCTGATCGAGTATAACAAAGTCCAATCATCGAGTATAACAAAGTCCTCTGGTCGAGTATAACAAAGTCCTCTGGTCGAGAATAACAAAGGCCCCTGATCGAGTATAACAAATTCCATGATGGATTATATCAAAGACCCCTGATCAAGGAAAACAAAGCCCCCTGATCGAGTATAACAAAGTCCCCTGATCGAGTATAACAAAGTCCTCTGATCGAGTATATCAAAGCCCCCTGATCGAGTATAACAAAGCACAATCATCGAGCATAACAAAGTCCTCAGGTCGAGTAAAACAAAGTCCTCTGGTCAAGAATAACAAAGGCCCCTGATCGAGTATAACAAAGTCCCCTAGTCGAGTATAACAAAAGCCCCTGATAGAGTATAACAAAGACCCTGATGGAGTATAACAAAGACCCCTGATCAAGGAAAACAAAGCCCCCTCATCGAGTATAACAAAGTCCCCTCATCGAGTATAACACATCCCCTGATCAAGTATAACATATCCCCTGTTCGTGTATAACAAAGTTCCCTGGTCGAGTATAGTAATGTCCCCTAATCGAGTATAACAAAGGCCCTGATCGAGTATAACAAAAGTCCCTTATCAGAGGCATAACAAAAGCCCCTGATGAGTATAACAAAGCCCCCTGATCAAGATATTACAAAAGTGCCTAATTAAGTATAACCAGTCCCTGATTGAGTATAACAAAGTCCCTGGTCATGAGTATATAAGCAAAAGGCCCCTGATGAATTATAGCAAGCCATGATGGAGAATATAACAAAGTCCCTGATCGAGAAAGCTTGGCTTCCCCTGATCGAGTATAACAAGTCCCTGATCAGCGAGCATAACGAAAGGCCCCTGGTCGAGAATAACAAAGGCCCCTGATCGAGTATGACAAAGTCCGCTAATCAAGTCTAACAAAGTCCCTTAATTGAGTTTAGCAAAGGCCCTTGATCGAGTATAACAAATGCCCCTCATCGAGTATAACAAAGTCCCCTAATCGAATATAACAAAGCCCCATGTTCGAGTATAACAAAGTCCCTGGTTGAATATAACAATGGCCCATGATTGAGTATATCAAAGGACCCTCATCGAATATAACAAAGGCCCCTCATCGAGTCTAACAAAGTCCCCTGATCGATTATGACAAAGACCCTTGATCGAGTAAAACAAAGCCCAATCATCGAGTATACCAAAGTCCCCTAATCGAGTATAACAAAGTCCTTTGGTCGAAGAAAACAATGCTCCCTGATCGAGTATAACAAAGTCCCCTGATTGAGTATAACA
The DNA here is from genome assembly GCF_018991925.1 of Homarus americanus. Classification (NCBI taxonomy): domain Eukaryota; kingdom Metazoa; phylum Arthropoda; class Malacostraca; order Decapoda; family Nephropidae; genus Homarus; species Homarus americanus. The sequence continues at coordinate 24,424 of NW_024754714.1, forward strand.
AAGTCCCCTGGTTGACGATAACAAAGGCCCCTGGTCGAGTAAAACAAAGTCCCCTACTCGAAAATAACAAAGCCGCCTGATGGAGTATAACAAAGGCCACTGGTCGAGCATAACAATGGACCCTGGTCGAGTATAACAAAGTCCCCTGATCGAGTATAACAAAGCCCAATCATCGAGTATAACAAAGTCCCCTTATCGAGTATAACAAAGTCCCCTGATCGAGTATATAAAAGCCCCCTGATCGAGTATAACAAATTCCAATCATCGAGTATAACAAAGTCCTCTGGTCGAGTATAACAAAGTCCTCTGGTCGAGAATAACAAAGGCCCCTGATCGAGTATAACAAAGTCCATGATGGAGTATAACAAAGACCCCTGATCAAGGAAAACAAAGCCCCTTGATCTAGTATAACAAAGTCCCCTGATCGAGTATAACAAAGTACCCTGATCGAGCATATCAAAGCCCCCTGATCGAGTATAACAAAGTCCAATCATCGAGTATAACAAAGTCCTTTGGTCGAGTATAACAAAGTCCTCTGGTCGAGAATAATAAAGGCCCCTGATCGAGTATAACAAAGTCCCCTGGTCGAGTATAACAAAAGCCCCTGATGGAGTATAACAAAGACCCTGATGGAGTATAACAAAGACCCCTGATCAAGGAAAACAAAGCCCCATGATCGAGAATAACCAAGGCCCCTGATCGAGCATAACAAAGTCCCCTGATTGAGTATAACAAAGTCCCCTGGTCGAGTATAACAAAGGCCCCTGATGGAGTATAACAAAGATCATGATGGAGTATAACAAAGTCCCCTGATCGAGTATAAGAAAGTACCAGGATCGAATATAACAAAGTCCCCTTATCGAGCATAAGAAAGGCCCCTGGTCGAGTATAACAAAGCCCCCCTGAACTAATATTACAAAGTCCAGTGATCAAGTACAACAAAGTTCCCTGCTCGAGTATAACAATGTCCCGTGGTCTAGTATAACAAAGTCCTTTGGTCGAGTATAACCAAGGCCCCTGATCGAGCATAACAAAGTCCCCTTATCGAGTATAACAAAGTCCCGTGGTCGAGTATTACAAATTCCCCTGATCGAGTATAACAAATTCCCCTCGTCGAGTATAACAAAGTCCCCTGGTCGATTATAAGCAAGGCCCCTGATCGAGAATAACAAAGTCCTCTGATCGTATATAACAAAGTCCCCTTATCGAGCATAACAAAGGCCCCTGGTCGAGCATAACAAACCCCCCGTCTTCGAATAATACAAAGTCCTCTGTTCGAGTATAACAAAGTCTCCTGGTCGAGTATAACAAAGGCCCCTGATGGAGTATAACAAAGACCATTGTGGAGTATAACAAAGTCCCCTGATCGAGGAAAACAAAGTCCCCTGATCGAGTATAACAAAGTCCCCTGATCGAGCATAACAAAGGCCCCTGGTCGAGAATAACAAAGGCCCCTGATCGAGTATAACAAAGTCCCCTAATCGAGTCTAACGAAGTCCTTTAATCGAGTTTAGCAAAGGCCCATGATCGAGTATAACAAATGCCCCTCATCGAGTATAACAAAGTCCCCTAATCGAATATAACAAATCCCCCTGTTCGAGTATAACAAAGTCCCTGGTTGAATATAACAATGGCCCATGATTGAGTATAACAAAGGCCCCTCATCGAGTATAACAAAGGCCCCTCATCGAGTCTAACAAAGTCCCCTGATCGATTATGACAAAGGCCCTTCATCGAGTAAAACAAAGCCCAATCATCGAGTATAACAAAGTCCCCTAATCGAGTATAACAAAGTCCCCTGGTCGAGGAAAACAAAGCTCCCTGATCGAGTGTAACAAAGTCCCCTGATTGAGTATAACAAAGTCCCCTGGTTGACCATAACAAAGGCCCCTGGTCGAGTATAACAAAGTCTCCTAATCGAATATAACAAAGTCCCCTGGTCGAGTATAACAAAGTCCCCTGATCGAAAATAACAAAGGCCCTTGATTGAGTATAATAATGGCCCCTGATCGAGTATAACAAAGTTCCCTGTTCGCGTATAATAAAGTCCCCTGATCGAGTATAACAAAGGCCCTTGATTGAGTATAATAAAGACCCTTGATCGAGTATAACAAAGTCCCCTGATCGAGTATAACAAAGTCCCATGGTCAAGTATAACAAATCACCTGATCGAGTATAACAAACGCCCCCGGTTGAGTATAACACATCCCCTGATCGAGTATAACATATCCTCTGATCGTGTATAACAAAGTTCCCTGGTCGAGTATAGTAATGTCCCCTGATCGAGTATAACAAAGACCCCTCATCGAGTATAACAAAGTCCTCGGATCGAGTATAACAAAGTCCCCTGATCGAGTATAACAAAGACCATGATGGAGTAAACAAAGTCTCCTGATCGAGGAAAACAAAGAAGCCCTGATCGGTATAACAAGTCCCTGATCTGGTATAACAAAGTCCTCTGAGTCGGCATAACAAAGGACCCTGGTCAGGTAACAAAAAGCCCCGTCGAGAGTATAACCGAATTCCCTCATCTAGTATGTATCCCTGATCGAGTATAACAAAGTCCCCTGATCGAGTATAACAAAGACCATGATGGAGTAAAACAAAGTCCCCTGATCGAGGAAAACAAAGCCCCTGATCGAGTATAACAAAGTCCCCTCATCGAGTATAACAAAGTCGCCTAATCGAGTATAACAAGGTCCCCTGGTCGATTATAATAAAGGCCCCTGATCGAGTATAACAAAGTCCCCTGATCTAGTATAACAAAGTCCTCTGATCGAGTATAACAAAGTCTCCTGGTCGAGTATAACAAAGGCCCCTGATGGAGTATAACAAAGACCATTGTGGAGTATAACAAAGTCCCCTGATCGAGGAAAACAAAGCCCCCTGATCGAGTATAACAAAGTCCCCTGATCGAGCATAACAAAGGCCCCTGGTCGAGAATAACAAAGGCCCCTGATCGAGTATAACAAAGTCCCCTAATCGAGTCTAACGAAGTCCCTTAATCGAGTTTAGCAAAGGCCCTTGATCGAGTATAACAAATGCCCCTCATCGAGTATAACAAAGTCCCCTAATCGAATATAACAAATCCCCCTGTTCGAGTATAACAAAGTCCCTGGTTGAATATAACAATGGCCCATGATTGAGTATAACAAAGGCCCCTCATCGAGTATAACAAAGGCCCCTCATCGAGTCTAACAAAGTCCCCTAATCGATTATGACAAAGGCCCTTGATCGAGTAAAACAAAGCCCAATCATCGAGTATAACAAAGTCCCCTAATCGAGTATAACAAAGTCCCCTGGTCGAGGAAAACAAAGCTCCCTGATCGAGTATAACAAAGTCCCTTGATTGAGTATAACAAAGTCCCCTGGTTGACCATAACAAAGGCCCCTGGTCGAGTATAACAAAGTAATCCAAAGCCCCCTGGTCGAGTATAACAAAGTCCCCTGATCGAAAATAACAAAGGCCCTTGATTGAGTATAATAATGGCCCCTGATCGAGTATAACAAAGTTCCCTGCTCGAGTATAATAAAGTCCCCTGATCGAGTATAACAAAGGCCCTTGATTGAGTATAATAAAGACCCTTGATCGAGTATAACAAAGTCCCCTGATCGAGTATAACAAAGTCCCATGGTCATGTATAACAAATCACCTGATCGAGTATAACAAAGGCCCATGATCGAGTATAACAAACGCCCCCGGTTGAGTATAACAAAGTCCCCTGATCGAGTATAACAAAGACCATGATGGAGTAAAACAAAGTCCCCTGATCGAGGAAAACAAAGCCCCTGATCGAGTATAACAAAGTCCCCTCATCGAGTATAACAAAGTCGCCTAATCGAGTATAACAAGGTCCCCTGGTCGATTATAATAAAGGCCCCTGATCGAGTATAACAAAGTCCCCTGATCTAGTATAACAAAGTCCTCTGATCGAGCATAACAAAGGACCCTGGTCGAGTATAACAAAGCCCCCTGATCGAGTATAACAAAGTCCCCTCATCTAGTATAACAATATCCCCTGATCGAGTATTGCAAAGGCCCTTCATCGAGAATAACAAATGCCCCTCATCGAGTATAATAAAGTCCCCTAATCGAATATAACAAAGCCCCCTGATCGATTATAACAAAGGCCACAGGTCGAGCATAACAAAGTCCCCTGATCGAGGATAACAAAGCACTCTCATCGAGTATAAAAAAGTCCCCAAATCGAGTATTACAAAGTCCCCCTGGTCAAATATAATAAAGGCCCCTGATCGAGTATAGCAAAGTCTCCTGATCTAGTATAACAAAGTCCCATGGTCGAGTATAACAAAGTCCCTTGACAGAGTATAACAAAGGCCCCTGATCGAGTATAACAAAGGCCCCCGGTTGAGTATTACAAAGCCTCTTGATCGAGTATAACAAAGTCCCCTGATCGAGTATAACTCATCCCCTGATCGAGTATAACATATCACCTGATCGAGTATAACAAAGTTCCCTGGTCTAGTATAGTAATGTCCCCTGATCGAGTATAACAAAGACCCCTCATCGAGTATAACAAAGTCCCCTGATCAAATATAATAAAGGCACCTGATCGAGTATAACAAAGTCCCCTGATCGAATATAAAAAGTCCCCTCATCGAGTAAATCAAAGTCCCCTGGTCGAGTATAACAAAGTCCCCTCATTGCGTATAACAAAGTCCCCTGGTCGAGTATAACAAATTCCCCTAATCGAATATAGCAAAATCCCCTGGTCGAGTATAACAAATTCCCCTGATCGAGTATAACAAAGTTCCCTGGTTGAGTATAACAAAGGCCCATGATTGAGTATAAAAAAGGCCCCTCATCGACTATAACAAAGACTCCTCATCGAGTCTAACAAATCCTCTGATCGAGTATGACAAAGGCCCTTGATCGAGTATAACAAAGGCCCTTAATCGACTATAACAAAGTCCCCTGATCGAGTATAACAAAGTCACCTTATCGTGTATAACAAAGTCCCCTGGTCGAGTATAACAAAGGCCCCCGGTTGAGTATAACAAAGCCTCCTCATCGAGTATAACAAATTCCCCTTATCGATCATAACAAAGGCCCCTGGGCGAGCATAACAAAGCCCTCCGTGATCGAATAATACAAAGTCCCCTAATCAAGTATAACAAAGTCCCCTGATCGAGTAAACAAAGTCCCCTGTTTGAGTATAACAATGGCCTCTAATGGAGTATAACAAAGACCCTGATGGAGTATAACAAAGGCACCTAATGGAGAATAACAAAGACGCCTGATGGAGTATAACAAAGTCACCTGATCGAGGAAAACAAAGCCCCCTGATCGAGTATAACAAAGCCCCCTGATCGAGTATAACAAAGACCCCTCATCGAGTATAACACATATCATGATCGAGTATAACATATCCCCTGATCGTGTATAACAAAGACCCCTGATCGAGTATAACAAAGTCCCCTTATCGAGTATAACAAAGGCCCCTGGTCGAGTATAACAAAGCCCCCCTGATCGAATATTACAAAGTCCACTGATAAAGTGTAACAAAGTCCCCTGATCGAGTATAAAAAAGTCCCCTTGTCAAGTATAACAAAGGCCCCTGATGGAGTATAACACAGACCATGATGGAGTATAACAAGGTCCCCTGATCGAGGAAAACAAAGCCCCCTGATCGAGTATAACAAAGCCCCCTGATCGAGTATAACAAAGTCCCCTGATCGAGTATAACAAAGTCCCCTGATCGAGTATAATAAAGCCCCCTTACCGAGTATAACAAAGTAACCTGATCGAGTATATCAAACCCCCCTGGTCGAGTATAATAAAGCCCCTGATATAGTATAACAAAGGCCCCAGATCGAGCATAACAAAGTCCCCGAATCGAGCATAACAAAGGCCCCAGGTCGAGTATAACAAAGCCCCCTCATCAGGTATAACGAAGTCCCCTGATCGAAAATAACAAAGGCCCCTAATCGAGTGTAAGAAAGTCCCCTAATCGAGTATAGCAAAGGCCCTTGATCGAGTATATCAAATGCCCCTCATCGAGTATAACAAAGTCCCCTAATCGAATATAACAAAACCCCCTGATCGAGTATAACAAAGTCCCCTGGTTGAATATAACAATGGCTCATGATTAAGTATAACAAAGGCCTCTCATCGAGTATAACAAAGGCTCCTCATCGAGTCTAGCAAAGTCCCCTGGTCGAGTATACCAAAGTCCCCTGGTCGTGGAAAACAAAGCCCCCTGATCGAGTATAACAAAGTCCCCTGATTGAGTATAACAAAGTCCCCTGGTTGACCATAACAAAGGCCCCTGGTCGAGTAAAACAAAGTCCCCTAATCGAATATAACAAAGCCGCCTGATGGAGTATAACAAAGGCCACTGGTCGAGCATAACAATGGACCCTGGTCGAGTATAACAAAGTCCCCTGATCGAGTATAACAAAGCCCCCTGATCGAGTATATCAAAGCCCCCTGATCGAGTATAACAAAGTCCAATCATCGAGTATAACAAAGTCCCCTAATCGAGTATAACAAAGTCCCCTGATCGAGTATATCAATGCCCCCTGATCGAGTATAACAAAGTCCAATCATCGAGTATAACAAAGTCCTCTGGTCGAGTATAACAAAGTCCTCTCGTCGAGAATAACAAAGGCCCCTGATCGAGTATAACAAAGTCCATGATGGAGTATAACAAAGTCCCCTGATCAAGGAAAACAACGCCCCCTTATCGAGTATAACAAATTCCCCTGATCGAGTATAACAAAGTCCCCTGTTCGAGTATATCAAAGCCCTCTGATCGAGTATAACAAACTCCAATCATCGAGTATAACAAAGTCCTCTGGTCGAGTATAACAAAGTCCTCTGGACGAGAATAGCAAACGCCCCTGATCGAGTATAACAAAGTCCCCTGGTCGAGTATAACAAAAACCCCTGATGGAGTATAACAAAGAACCTGATGGAGTATAACAAAGACCCCTGATCAAGGAAAACAAAGCCCCCTGATCGAGTATAACAAAGTCCCCTCATCGAGTATAACACATCCCCTGATCAAGTATAACATATCCCCTGTTCGTGTATAACAAAGTTCCCTGGTCGAGTATAGTAATGTCCTCTAATCGTGTATAACAAAGCCCCCTGATCGAGTATAACAAAGTCCCCTTATCGAGCATAACAAAGGCCCCTGGTCGAGCATAACAAAGCCCCCCTGATCGAATATTACAAAGTACCCTAATCACGTATAACAAAGTCCCCTGATTGAGTATAACAAAGTCCCCTGGTCGAGTATAACAAAGGCTCCCTGATGGAGTATAACAAAAACCATGATGGAGTATAACAAAGTCCCCTGATCGAGGAAAACAAAGCCCCCTGATCGAGTATAACAAAGTCCCCTGATTGAGTATAACAAAGTCCCCTGGTTGACTATAACAAAGGCCCCTGGTCGAGTATAACAAAGTCCCCTATTCGAATATTACAAAGCCCCCTGGTCGAGTATAACAAAGTCCCCTGATCGAGTATATCAAAGCCCCCTGATCGAGTATAAGAAAGTCCCCTAATCGAGTATAACTAAGTCCTCTGGTCGAGGATAACAAAGGCCCCTGATCGAGTATAACAAAGTCCCTTGATTGAGTATAACAAAGTCCCCTGGTTGACCATAACAAAGGCCCCTGGTCGAGTATAACAAAGGCCCCTGGTCGAGTATAACAAAGCCCCCTAATCGAATATAACAAAGCCCCCTGGTCGAGTATAACAAAGTCCCCTGATCGAAAATAACAAAGGCCCTTGATTGAGTATAATAATGGCCCCTGATCGAGTATAACAAAGTTCCCTGCTCGAGTATAATAAAGTCCCCTGATCGAGTATAACAAAGGCCCTTGATTGAGTATAATAAAGACCCTTGATCGAGTATAACAAAGTCCCCTGATCGAGTATAACAAAGTCCCATGGTCATGTATAACAAATCACCTGATCGAGTATAACAAAGGCCCATGATCGAGTATAACAAACGCCCCCGGTTGAGTATAACAAAGTCCCCTGATCGAGTATAACAAAGACCATGATGGAGTAAAACAAAGTCCCCTGATCGAGGAAAACAAAGCCCCTGATCGAGTATAACAAAGTCCCCTCATCGAGTATAACAAAGTCGCCTAATCGAGTATAACAAGGTCCCCTGGTCGATTATAATAAAGGCCCCTGATCGAGTATAACAAAGTCCCCTGATCTAGTATAACAAAGTCCTCTGATCGAGCATAACAAAGGACCCTGGTCGAGTATAACAAAGCCCCCTGATCGAGTATAACAAAGTCCCCTCATCTAGTATAACAATATCCCCTGATCGAGTATTGCAAAGGCCCTTCATCGAGAATAACAAATGCCCCTCATCGAGTATAATAAAGTCCCCTAATCGAATATAACAAAGCCCCCTGATCGATTATAACAAAGGCCACAGGTCGAGCATAACAAAGTCCCCTGATCGAGGATAACAAAGCACTCTCATCGAGTATAAAAAAGTCCCCAAATCGAGTATTACAAAGTCCCCCTGGTCAAATATAATAAAGGCCCCTGATCGAGTATAGCAAAGTCTCCTGATCTAGTATAACAAAGTCCCATGGTCGAGTATAACAAAGTCCCTTGACAGAGTATAACAAAGGCCCCTGATCGAGTATAACAAAGGCCCCCGGTTGAGTATTACAAAGCCTCTTGATCGAGTATAACAAAGTCCCCTGATCGAGTATAACTCATCCCCTGATCGAGTATAACATATCACCTGATCGAGTATAACAAAGTTCCCTGGTCTAGTATAGTAATGTCCCCTGATCGAGTATAACAAAGACCCCTCATCGAGTATAACAAAGTCCCCTGATCAAGTATAATAAAGGCACCTGATCGAGTATAACAAAGTCCCCTGATCGAATATAAAAAGTCCCCTCATCGAGTAAATCAAAGTCCCCTGGTCGAGTATAACAAAGTCCCCTCATTGCGTATAACAAAGTCCCCTGGTCGAGTATAACAAATTCCCCTAATCGAATATAGCAAAATCCCCTGGTCGAGTATAACAAATTCCCCTGATCGAGTATAACAAAGTTCCCTGGTTGAGTATAACAAAGGCCCATGATTGAGTATAAAAAAGGCCCCTCATCGACTATAACAAAGACTCCTCATCGAGTCTAACAAATCCTCTGATCGAGTATGACAAAGGCCCTTGATCGAGTATAACAAAGGCCCTTAATCGACTATAACAAAGTCCCCTGATCGAGTATAACAAAGTCACCTTATCGTGTATAACAAAGTCCCCTGGTCGAGTATAACAAAGGCCCCCGGTTGAGTATAACAAAGCCTCCTCATCGAGTATAACAAATTCCCCTTATCGATCATAACAAAGGCCCCTGGGCGAGCATAACAAAGCCCTCCGTGATCGAATAATACAAAGTCCCCTAATCAAGTATAACAAAGTCCCCTGATCGAGTAAACAAAGTCCCCTGTTTGAGTATAACAATGGCCTCTAATGGAGTATAACAAAGACCCTGATGGAGTATAACAAAGGCACCTAATGGAGAATAACAAAGACGCCTGATGGAGTATAACAAAGTCACCTGATCGAGGAAAACAAAGCCCCCTGATCGAGTATAACAAAGCCCCCTGATCGAGTATAACAAAGACCCCTCATCGAGTATAACACATATCATGATCGAGTATAACATATCCCCTGATCGTGTATAACAAAGACCCCTGATCGAGTATAACAAAGTCCCCTTATCGAGTATAACAAAGGCCCCTGGTCGAGTATAACAAAGCCCCCCTGATCGAATATTACAAAGTCCACTGATAAAGTGTAACAAAGTCCCCTGATCGAGTATAAAAAAGTCCCCTTGTCAAGTATAACAAAGGCCCCTGATGGAGTATAACACAGACCATGATGGAGTATAACAAGGTCCCCTGATCGAGGAAAACAAAGCCCCCTGATCGAGTATAACAAAGCCCCCTGATCGAGTATAACAAAGTCCCCTGATCGAGTATAACAAAGTCCCCTGATCGAGTATAATAAAGCCCCCTTACCGAGTATAACAAAGTAACCTGATCGAGTATATCAAACCCCCCTGGTCGAGTATAATAAAGCCCCTGATATAGTATAACAAAGGCCCCAGATCGAGCATAACAAAGTCCCCGAATCGAGCATAACAAAGGCCCCAGGTCGAGTATAACAAAGCCCCCTCATCAGGTATAACGAAGTCCCCTGATCGAAAATAACAAAGGCCCCTAATCGAGTGTAAGAAAGTCCCCTAATCGAGTATAGCAAAGGCCCTTGATCGAGTATATCAAATGCCCCTCATCGAGTATAACAAAGTCCCCTAATCGAATATAACAAAACCCCCTGATCGAGTATAACAAAGTCCCCTGGTTGAATATAACAATGGCTCATGATTAAGTATAACAAAGGCCTCTCATCGAGTATAACAAAGGCTCCTCATCGAGTCTAGCAAAGTCCCCTGGTCGAGTATACCAAAGTCCCCTGGTCGTGGAAAACAAAGCCCCCTGATCGAGTATAACAAAGTCCCCTGATTGAGTATAACAAAGTCCCCTGGTTGACCATAACAAAGGCCCCTGCTCGAGTAAAACAAAGTCCCCTAATCGAATATAACAAAGCCGCCTGATGGAGTATAACAAAGGCCACTGGTCGAGCATAACAATGGACCCTGGTCGAGTATAACAAAGTCCCCTGATCGAGTATAACAAAGCCCCCTGATCGAGTATATCAAAGCCCCCTGATCGAGTATAACAAAGTCCAATCATCGAGTATAACAAAGTCCCCTGATCGAGTATAACAAAGTCCCCTGATCGAGTATATCAATGCCCCCTGATCGAGTATAACAAAGTCCAATCATCGAGTATAACAAAGTCCTCTGGTCGAGTATAACAAAGTCCTCTCGTCGAGAATAACAAAGGCCCCTGATCGAGTATAACAAAGTCCATGATGGAGTATAACAAAGACCCCTGATCAAGGAAAACAAAGCCCCCTGATCGAGTATAACAAATTCCCCTGATCGAGTATAACAAAGTCCCCTGTTCGAGTATATCAAAGCCCTCTGATCGAGTATAACAAACTCCAATCATCGAGTATAACAAAGTCCTCTGGTCGAGTATAACAAAGTCCTCTGGACGAGAATAGCAAACGCCCCTGATCGAGTGTAACAAAGTCCCCTGGTCGAGTATAACAAAAACCCCTGATGGAGTATAACAAAGAACCTGATGGAGTATAACAAAGACCCCTGATCAAGGAAAACAAAGCCCCCTGATCGAGTATAACAAAGTCCCCTCATCGAGTATAACACATCCCCTGATCAAGTATAACATATCCCCTGTTCGTGTATAACAAAGTTCCCTGGTCGAGTATAGTAATGTCCTCTAATCGTGTATAACAAAGCCCCCTGATCGAGTATAACAAAGTCCCCTTATCGAGCATAACAAAGGCCCCTGGTCGAGCATAACAAAGCCCCCCTGATCGAATATTACAAAGTACCCTAATCACGTATAACAAAGTCCCCTGATTGAGTATAACAAAGTCCCCTGGTCGAGTATAACAAAGGCTCCCTGATGGAGTATAACAAAAACCATGATGGAGTATAACAAAGTCCCCTGATCGAGGAAAACAAAGCCCCCTGATCGAGTATAACAAAGTCCCCTGATTGAGTATAACAAAGTCCCCTGGTTGACTATAACAAAGGCCCCTGGTCGAGTATAACAAAGTCCCCTATTCGAATATTACAAAGCCCCCTGGTCGAGTATAACAAAGTCCCCTGATCGAGTATATCAAAGCCCCCTGATCGAGTATAAGAAAGTCCCCTAATCGAGTATAACTAAGTCCTCTGGTCGAGGATAACAAAGGCCCCTGATCGAGTATAACAAAGTACCCTGATCGAATATAAGAAAGTCCCCTTATCGAGCATAAGAAAGGCCCCTGGTCGAGTATAACAAAGCCCCCCTGATCTAATATTGCAAAGTCCCCTGATTGAGTATAACAAAGTCCCCTGGTCGAGTATAACAAAGGCTCCCTGATGGAGTATAACAAAAACCATGATGGAGTATAACAAAGTCCCCTGATCGAGCATAACAAAGTCCCCTTATCGAGTATAACAAAGTCCCCTGGTCGAGTATTACAAATTCCCTTGATCGAGTATAACAAAGTCCCCTGGTCGAGTATAACAAAGTCCCCTGGTCGAGTATAATCAAGGCCCCTGATCGAGAATAGCATAGTCCTCTGATCGAATATAACAAAGTCCTCTTATCGAGCATAACAAAGGCCCCTGGTCGAGCATAACAAACCCCCCCTGATCGAATAATACAAAGTCCTCTGATCGAGTATAACAAAGTCCCCTGATAGAGTATAACAAAGTCCCCCGATCGAGTATAACAAAGTCTTCTGATCGAGTATAACAAAGTCCCCTGGTCGAGTATAACAAATTCCCCTGATCTAGTATAACAAAGTCCCCTGATCGTGTATAACAAAGTCCCCTGGTCGAGTAAAACAAAGTCCCCTGATCGAGAATAACAAAGGCCCCTGATCGAGTATAACAAAGTCCCCTTATCGAGCATAACAAAGGCCCCTGGTCGAGTATAACAAAGCCCCCCTGATCGAATAATACAAAGTCCAGTGATCAAGTATAACAATGTCCCCTGATCGAGTATAACAAAGTCCCCTGGTCGAGTATAACAAAGGCCCTTGATGGAGTATAACAAAGACCCTGATGGAGTATAACAAAGACCCCTGATCAAGGAAAACAAAGCCCCGTGATCGAGTATAACAAAGTCCCCTTATCGAGTATAACAATGTCCCCTTGTCGAGTATAACAAATTCCCCTGATCGAGTATAACAAAGTCCTTTGGTCGAGTATAACCAAGGCCCCTGATCGAGTATAACAAAGGCCCCCTGTTGAGTGTAACAAAGCCTCCTGATCGAGTATAACAAAGTCCCCTTATCGAGCATTACAAAGGCCCCTGGTCGAGCATAACAAAGCCCCCCTGATCGAATAATGCAAAGTCTCCTGATCAAGTATAACAAAGTCCCCTGAACGAGTATAACAAAGACCCTGATGGAGTATAACAAAGGCCTCTAATGGAGTATAACAAAGCCCCCCTGATCGAATAATGCAAAGTCTCCTGATCAAGTATAACAAAGTCCCCTGACCGAGTATAACAAAGACCCTGATGGAGTATAACAAAGGCCCCTAATGGAGTATAACAAAGACCCTGATGGAGTATAACAAAGTCCCCTGATCGAGGAAAACAAAGCCCTCTGATCGAGTATAACAAAGTCCCCTGATTGAGTATAACAAAGCACCCTGGTGGAGAATAACAAAGCCCCCTGATCGAGTATAACAAAGTCCCCTAATCGAGTATAACAAAGTCCCCTGATCGAGTATAATAAAGCCCCCTTACCGAGTATAACAAAGTCCCCGGATAGAGTATATCAAACCCCCTGGTCGAGTATAATAAAGGCCCTGATCGAGTATAACAAAGTCTCATGATCGAGTATAACAAATTCCCCTGGTTCGAGTATAACAAAGTCCCCTGGTTGACCAAAACAAAGGTCCCTGTTCGAGTATAACAATTCCCTGATTGAATATAACAATGGCCCATAATTGAGTATAACAAAGTCCCCTGGTCGAGTATAACAAAGTCCCCTAATCGAATATAACAAAGCCCCCTGATCGAGTATAACAAAGGCCACTGGTCGAGCATAACAAAGGACCCTGATCGAGTATAACAAAGCCCAATCATCGATATAACAAAGTCCCCTGATCGAGTATAACAAAGGCCCCTGATCGAGTATAACAAAGCCCCCCGTTGAGTATAACAAAGCCTCTTGATCGAGTATAACATATCACCTGATCGTGTATAACAAAGTTCCCTGGTCAAGTATAGTAATGTCCCTCATCGAGTATAACAACCCCCCTGATCGAGTATAACAAAGTCCCCTGGTCGAGTATAACAAAGTCCACAGATCGAGTATAACAAAGTCCTCTGATCGAGTATAAAAAAGTCCCCTGATCGTGTATAACAAAGTCCCCTCGTCGAGTATAACAAAGACCCATGGTCGAGTATAACAAAGTCACCTTATCGAGTATAACAAAGTCCCCTGATCGAGTATAACACATCCCCTGATCGAGAATAACATATCCCCTGATCGTGTATAACAAAGTTCCCTGGTCGAGTATAACAAAACCCCTGATCGAGTATAATAAAGGCCCCTCATTGAGTATAACAAAGTCCTCTGATCAAATATAAAAAAGTCCCCTGATCGAGTAAATCAAAGTCCCCTGATAGTGTATAACAAAGTCCTATAATCGAGTATAACAAAGGCCACTGGTCAAGCATAACAAAGGACCCATGTCGAGCATAACAAAGTCCCCTGATCGAGTATAACAAAGCCCAATCATCGAGTATAACAAAGTCCCTTGATCGAGTACAACAAATTCCCCTGATTGAGTATATCAAAGCCCCCTCATCGAGTATAACAAAGTCCCCTGATCGAGTATAACAAAAGTCGCCTGTTCGAGTATAACAAAGGCCCCTGATCGAGTATAACAAAGTCCCCAAATCGAGTATAACAAGGTCCCCTGGTCAAATATAATAAAGGCCCCTGATCTAGTATAGCAAAGTCCCCTGATCTAGTATAACAAAGTCCCCTGGTCGAGTATAACAAAGTCCCCTGGTCGAGTATAACCAAGGCCCCTGATCGATAATAACAAAGTCCTCTGATCGAATATAACAAAGTCCCCTTATCGAGCATAACAAAGGCCCCTGGTCGAGCATAACAAACCCCCCCTAATCGAATAATACAAAGTCCTCTGATCGAGCATAACAAAGTCCCCTGATAGAGTATAACAAAGTCCCCCGATCGAGTATAACAAAGTCCTCTGATCGAGTATAACAAAGTCCCCTGGTCGAGTATAACAAATTCCCCTGATCTAGTATAACAAAGTCCCCTAATCGTGTATAACAAAGTCCCCTTGTCGAGTAAAACAAAGTCGCCTGATTGAGAATAACAAAGGCCCCTGGTCGAGTATAACAAAGTCCCCCTCATCGAATATTACAAAGTCCAGTGATCGAGTATAACAAAGTCCCCTGGTCGAGTATAACCAAGGCCCCTGATCGATAATAACAAAGTCCTCTGATCGAATATAACAAAGTCCCCTTATCGAGCATAACAAAGGCCCCTGGTCGAGCATAACAAACCCCCCCTAATCGAATAATACAAAGTCCTCTGATCGAGCATAACAAAGTCCCCTGATAGAGTATAACAAAGTCCCCCGATCGAGTATAACAAAGTCCTCTGATCGAGTATAACAAAGTCCCCTGGTCGAGTATAACAAATTCCCCTGATCTAGTATAACAAAGTCCCCTAATCGTGTATAACAAAGTCCCCTGGTCGAGTAAAACAAAGTCGCCTGATCGAGAATAACAAAGGCCCCTGGTCGAGTATATAACAAAGTCCCCCTCATCGAATATTACAAAGTCCAGTGATCGAGTATAACAAAGTTCCCTGGTCGAGTATAACAAATTCCCCTGATCTAGTATAACAAAGTCCCCTAATCGTGTATAACAAAGTCCCCTGGTCGAGTAAAACAAAGTCCCCTGATCGAGAATAACAAAGCCCTGGTCGAGTATAACAAAGTCCCCCGATCGAGTATAACAAAGTCCTCTGATCGAGTATAACAAAGTCCCCTGGTCGAGTATAACAAATTCCCCTGATCTAGTATAACAAAGTCCCCTAATCGTGTATAACAAAGTCCCCTGGTCGAGTAAAACAAAGTCCCCTGATCGAGAATAACCAAGGCCCCTGATCGATAATAACAAAGTCCTCTGATCGAATATAACAAAGTCCCCTTATCGAGCATAACAAAGGCCCCTGGTCGAGCATAACAAACCCCCCCTAATCGAATAATACAAAGTCCTCTGATCGAGCATAACAAAGTCCCCTGGTCGAGTATAACAAATTCCCCTGATCTAGTATAACAAAGTCCCCTAATCGTGTATAACAAAGGCCCCTGGTCGAGTATAACAAAGTCCCCTGGTCGAGTATAACAAATTCCCCTGATCTAGTATAACAAAGTCCCCTAATCGTGTATAACAAAGGCCCCTGGTCGAGTAAAACAAAGTCCCCTGATCGAGAATAACAAAGGCCCCTGATCGAGTATAACAAAGTCCCCTTATCGAGCATAACAAAGGCCCCTGGTCGAGTATAACAAAGTCCCCCTGATCGAATATTACAAAGTCCCCTGGTCGAGTATAACAAAGGCCCCTGATGGAGTATAACAAAGACCCTGATGGAGTATAACAAAGACCCCTGATCAAGGAAAACAAAGCCCCATGATCGAGTATAAC
>NW_024754715.1:0-23202 GCF_018991925.1 Homarus americanus
AGTAGTAGTAGTAGTAGTAGTAGTAGTGTTATAATAAATGATAATAGGCATAGTCGTAACACACACACACACACACACCTCTGCTGACAGGTGGCGCCGCGTTGCCCCAGTGGCAGTCAGAGACACTACAGTACTCCTCTGCCATGCAAACTCCTCCTCCTCTTCCTCCTCCTTCTTCACCTTGTAGGGTTTCGTGATATAATGTTGTCTAGCACTCAGGATGGATGGAAACTCTAAGGTGGTGGTTTTCTTATATAATATAAGTTATATGGTAGACAGTCTGGTGCTGGAGATGCCGTGTCGTGAGGAGCTGCTCAGTAGACACGTTCGATGAGTAGCTTGTTGAAGGAGGTAGATGTGCAGGAGCTTCGTTAGAGAAGATGTTGCCTGTTGCTGGCCTCCTGGTTGAATGAGAACGGGACAGCGAGGAGCTTGCTTGGAGGAGGTATTGCGTGTTCAGGAACCGAGAGCAGAATGAATCTTAATGGAGAGACAGAGCTTATATACACAGCAGCCGTGGGAACTCGCCGGTTTCTCGACTCAGTTGCTTGGGAAGACGGTAGCAGCTGGTGGCTGGTTGCTAGGATACTGTGGCATCTGGTGACGCCCCCTGGGCCGCTCGTTTGGTTGCTAGGGAAGACGTAGCAGGTGGAATGCCGCTACGCAGTTGTAGGGGAGACGTCCACTACAACCTCCTCCTCCTCCTCCTCCTCCTCCTCCTCCTCTTCCTCCTTTTCCTCCTTCTTCTTCACCTCCTCCCCTCATTGATCTATTCTCCTTACTTATACGGGTCTTTCTTACTTACAATTATCTTCCTTAATTAACACTAAACTTTCATACGTACCTACTTATATTACGTATTTACTTACATAAAGAGAATTAGAATTGATCACTTTACTTCAAGCTGTAATTTTGGAAGGAATAAATTAGATGTTTTGATAAGAATAAGACGTGAAGTAAAAAGCAAGATAGGATAAAATAAAACTGGCAGAAATAAACGGGGGGAAATAAGTGGAAGAGATAAAATGAAGAAAAAAAAGAAAATTTGCCGAGGAAAAAAGGAAAAAAATAAAGGAATTAACAGATAAGAATTGAGGATTAAAGTGATCTGGCAGAGAAAAAATGGTGAGAATAAGAGAACATAAACTAAAAGAAGAATGAAGAAGAAAAAAACAGAAAAAGAACAATTAAGAGAACGAAGAAGAAGAAGAAGAATAGAACAATATATTTAATCTACCTTATTAAGTCAGTCTGATAAAAGAAATTAACTAAAAAACATCATGAAAAAACCAAGAACTGTAAGTAAAGAAAAGGTTGTTATTATTTCTGGCGGGGAGGAGAGAGTACTTATCGTTTTACAAAATCATAGAATCAAGAGGCTATCGGAAAAGTCCTGGCAAGACGATGGACAAAGGGCTATCCATGTCTTTCAGATGTTGGGTCAGGAGGTAGGGTGTGTGTGTGTGTTTATAGAGTGTGTGTGAGTGTGTTTATAGAGTGTGTGTGTGTGTGTGTGTGAGAGAGGGGCGTTGACCTCTAATGCATTACATTGGCGGTAAATGAATCCGCAACTCGTTCTTGGATTCGGATTCTCAAAGGGGGATTTATTGTATTGGATGTTTGTAGAAATTGTGTGGATTTTAACCCCTTGATGTTTAGATTTTAAATAAACACAAACATCAAGGGACTATTGAGATACCCTATAATATCAGCACAGCTACAGACAACTTTAAACCAACAACAATGCACCACTAATACGTATTATTAAAATATATTATCATGTCATTTTACTCACACACACACACACACACACACACACACACACACACACTGATGGTAGCGGGAAGGTGTATTTCATGATTACACACGACTTCAGGTAAATGAAACATAAGGAGATTAATCTTGTACCATAATCGGGTAGTTTTATCGAGAAGTATATGACAGTACAGGCGTTGATTTACATTACAATGATGTCCATGTAATGATCGTATTGTGGAGGTAATGTGTTAACTTGTTATATGAAGAGAAATATGCCGTAATGTTATCAACCTGCTTCATGATTCTCTAAGTAATATTAATGTTTTATGAGACCGTGATTCCCCCTAATAGTAGATCGAGCCTTTGTGATAATTCCTTAATGTGTTCAGGTGTCCGTATTGTGATTTTCATTATTTTCTATGACATTAAATATTTTTTCTGTACATTGTTTACATTATCAACTCCAACATTTCCTTGTAATTCTTCAGCAGCATACTAATACTAACTTGGGTCCTGTAGGTTAAGGGCAGTGTGGATACAGCATGGTGTAGACTTAAGCTTCCTCTCGGTGCATTTACAGCTGGGTGAACTAGTACTGCCACCCGGGATCGAACCAGTGACCCTTAGGACAAAAGGCGAGTTCTGTATCTACCCAAACAGAAGGTAAACCGACTTTGTTTACTTTTTGTTTAAGACATCTTAGTTTTATGTTATTTAATTTACGGTTATTTATTGACTTTTTATTTATTTATTTATTTATTTATTTATTTTTATTGTTGTATATTTATTTACATTTATTTTTATTGTTTTATATTTATTTACATTTATTTTTATTTATTTATTTATTTTCGTGAATATTATTAGCCTTCCATGTTGCTTACCACATGAGACACTAAACTTCACCTCATTAATCAACATCAGTGAACGAGACAGTGTTACCAAATAGTGTAAATTCCCAGGCTGTTAGGTGTGTCGTGGCGTGATGCGGTGTGTCTCGTATTACAAGATGTGTAGTGTTGTTAAACCTGTGAGTTATCGTATGACTGTGTCCTTTGTTCTGTGCGATACAACCTTTAATGGCGCACGATAGTTAAAAATAGTTAGCATGCGATGAACTAAGTGTCCTGGTATACGATAGTTTAGTTCCTTGGGTATTGTTACTCAGTACTTTAATTACAATAAATTTATCATATGAATTACTGCAGTAACTTGATTTCTTGAGAACGAGATTTATCGTCACTTGAGTGCGGCTGGTACTGTGGCAATATACGTATCCTTCACCGTTATGTCCTGGGTTCGAGTTCTGGTTCGTAACAAATGTCAGAAGGTTGTTATGTTATGTGACTCTACCAAACAAAGCAACAAAGAATTGATCAACTGCCCGAATGGCTAATAAGCTATTAAGTGGCATCATAAATTGAGTATATTGTTTTTCTCCTTGAGTACGATAATTTAGTCCTATGAGTATAATAACTGGTCCTCTGAGTGCCGTTACATAACAACTTGAAGAATATCCTGAGTACGATAATTTAGGTCTTTTTTTAATATTATTTAACCCTATTAGTAAATTACTTAAACCTTTGAGTACGATTACTTAACCTTCTTGAGTATACTATTAAACAATCCCATGAGTACAATGACTTAATCCCTTGAGTACGATATCCTAAGACCTAATCCCCTGAGTTTTAAAGACTTAATCCCTTGAGTAAGATAACTTAACCCATTGAGTACGATAATACCCACCAGAACAGTGAATTATCTTGATGAAACGATAACATAACCTGTCAAATGCAAATGTTCACAGTGCATATGGCAACAGGTTACCAGTTTAAGATTCCCCTGTTGTGTATACAGGATATGACAAGAGTGTGACCTGTATATAATAAGACTCATGTTGCCTTACATTGAGAGTCGATTGGCTTTTGAAGATATTTGTATAGTTTTGTATTTTTTTTAATGTAAGGTCAGGTCAGGTTAAGTCAGGTTACATAGCGAGATATGAATAGTCTATTGGTAGTAAGAAAATATATTTATTTGAATATTGGTTAAGGTGTCACTTTTATGGTGTTGAAACCACATGGAAATTTCTGTACCTCTACTGTATACCTAAATCTGTACCTGTAATGTATATCTATACCTGTACCTGTACTGTATACCTGTACCTGTACTGTAAAGTGTTCCTGGTTGCCGTTGATTCATCTTAAGAATGTTTTATTTTATTTTTATTTTGTTTTTTGTCGATAAGTGAGAGATTTGATATATGTTACAGATGATTACAATAAATAAAACCAAGAGGAGTGGGTGTGAGAAGGTGTAGTGATGCATCAGGTGTGTTAGAGGTAATAAACAAAAGCCTTACACTTAACCGAGGCTCCGTACCCGGTGCTTCATCACATAATGGAACTCTGAATCATCCAGGTATTTTAAACACAAACTACTAATTAATCCCCCAAACATTCGATGATCCGAAGCTTCGATACCAAATACTGCTTCGTCACACAATGGGACTATGAATCATCTAACCACTTCAACACACACACAGGACGATAATTAACCCCCAAACACTCTCGATGATCCGAAGCTTAAGGCCCCAAGTACTTCATGAGACACTGGGACTTTAATCCTCCCACTTATAATTTATCCCAGGTATTAGAACCATTACAGACCACGATGATTCTGGCGCAGCTGGCGATAGGGGGTAGGACTGCATTCCTCTCTGAGCGATTTAATACAAGCTGGAGATAATTTACGAGAATGCTAACTCAGAAAATAACGAGTGGGGAGAGTTAAAAGCTACCGCAATTAAATAAAGTGTATAAACAATATCAACAATTTCCTTGTGGCCCCGTGCGTGGAATGTCTCAGCGCCAGGCCAGGCCAGGCCAATTAAAACAAATGTACACACTAACACATACTGTACATACATACATACATACATACACATCCTCCATTGAAGAGCCTCACTAATATCCCCCCACCCCTCAACACCACCCCTCAACAGCCCCCCTACCCCTCACCCCCACCGAACTGCAGGATTTATTGTGGCCAAGTTAGTTCTGGTCTCTGGGTCATGGTGCGCCAAAAGACCTCCATTGTTAGCAAATTTTCTCTGGAAGTTGATGACAAAAGTAAGAATTAAGAAGATGCAAGAGCTCCCCTCCCCTCCCCCCCCCCCTCCAGAGTGTTGTATGCAGTGGGCGGGCGGCGGCGCTAATGTTGATCAAGATCCGACCTCCTCTTAATTTAAGTCTTGGTGATTAATATTTATTTTTTTCACCGATGGTCTGTTCAAAAACTTAAAATATATGGATCATGTGAAGATTAGACACCCTAGATTATTTTTACCTGAAGGTTAACCATTGTAACGGTACAATAGAGGCTAGATTAGGTTAGGTTAAGCTAGATTAGGTTAGGTTAGGTTAGGCTAGATTAGGTTAGGTTAGGTTAGGCTAGGCTAGGTTAGGTTAGGTTAGGCTAGGCTAGATTAGGTTAGGTTTGGGTGGTTAAACTTAACGTGAAATAAGTTGCAGTGTACCTGTAGAAGAGAGAGAGTTTCCCCTTGAACAAACACCTCTATGGTCGTTACAGAGTCGTCACGGTCTGGCAGCATAGACCAAGATTCTTCTCGTACATCATACTGCTGGCAGCGAGGAGCGATACAAAGGTCAAAAGTATCGTACTGGAGCTGGCCATTTACAATACACCCTGAATATTTACATAGGAACACAAAACAAACTCGTACGTCTGGCAGATAACTCAGAAGCACTATCATATTTTTGGGGGCAGCGCCGAAGTTACTGACCAAACAAACAACTATCGTGCATCCGACAGAACGGGTCAAATTCGATTGGGGGTCTGGCGGTACAGGCAGAACTTTTGTCATACATAATGATTACATGGACTAAAACATAATTATACATCTGGCAGCTTGGATCACAATATTATCATACATCTGGCAGCATTATGAAAATACTATCACAATGTATACTTCTGGCAGCGTCGATCAGAAATTACATCATACATCCGGCAGCGGGGGGGGGGGGGGGAGGGTCAATATTGTGCCCAGGCAACAGTGAAGAAGAAGCTGCTATCATACATCTGACTCCACAGACCACAGACCCCCTCCCCCACCAAAAAACAAACAAAAACACAATCTTATATCTAGCAGCCTTAACTAAAAAAAAAATATACGATCATACATCCGGCAGCACAACCCATTTCGTTACTATTCAACTTTCAACTAAGCCAAAGCAACTTTCAATCTCCTTGTTCATTATCATCAACACTTTTTAAAACCCTGCGGTATAAATCAGTAAGGTCTTTTGTGTGGCCAACCTGACCCCTTCTCTTCTTCATTACATTCTCACTAAATTACTTATTTTATCTTTTCCCTGGAGAGAGAAATTAGTAGCGGTCAACTTTATCTGTTCAGTCCGCCCGGGGGGGTAGTGTGCCTTAGAGAATAAAGGATCGTGTTATTGTTTTACTGTAGATAATAATACACAGTAAAAATATTTATGAGGTTTAATAAAATCGGTTAAAAAAGAATACGATTGGCTACTCTCTCTCTCTCTCTCTCTCTCTCTCTCTCTCTCTCTCTCTCTCTCTCTCTCTCGCTGTGTATCTATTATCACCGGAATAAATATAAAGTAATACCTAATTTAAATGCTTAGATCGTAATATAAATCAATGACATTAAACTCCACCGATTTATTCTTTAAAAAATAAAAAAAATTAAATAAAAACAAAAATCGAGGCGCCATTTGCACATTTCTATGAGAGAAGAAGAAGAAGAATCTTATGGTCATGCTATTATTAATCTTGAGACGTGTATATAAAAAAAAATCAAGCCATCAAGTAACAAGCACAAACTTATTATACTAACTGGGATAAAATCAATTTTTCTCTCCATGTTCTTTCTGTACAAGATAGTGGACGGGAAAAAATAATGAATAGTTGGATATGTTTTGTATACCTTGTTATATAATAATTTCTCAGGTATATTGGGTCCTTTTGTGTATTGTTTAGAGTTTTCTGTGTGAAATTTAGATTATCTTCTTCTCTTAATTAAGTGATAAAGAAAATACTATAGGGAGGTAATGTTTGAGGAGCACTGTTAGATGTTTGGTAGATTAACTATTTTTTATTTTTTTTGTGTTGAGAATTCTTATTGAGGTGTCGACAAAATGGGAAGAGAATGGAATATCTCTGATGTGTGTGTGTGTGTGTGTGTGTGTGTGTGTGTGATGAACAACAGGGCATTTACCTTTCTCTTGTGAACTTTAAATCAGCACTGAACTAATAGAAAGTCTTTGCAGTAACGGGCCACTGAGCATTGCCGTAGGAAAAAAAAATCATTCTAAAACCAGACACTTCAGTAATGATTAGGTTTATTCACCTTCCTTCGCCTGAAAGAAACAGTTGTAGCGTTCACATAACCCCTCTCAAAAAAGTATCTATATGGAAGGGCTCGATAAATTTCAAAATGAACACTGTGACTCCTATTGTCTCGGTAGGGTTGTCAAAATCCTTCTTTAACACAATTGTAAAGGTACTATTTTATTGTGTGTACTGTTGCTGTTGTTAACTTCATGGGCTATTCGATGTCGTGCCAATAACTACTTAGAGGAGGGTTTCGTCGTAGGTGTGTTAATAAGCTGTTGCAGAGATCGTGTGTAATATTACCTCTTGATATACAGCAGTCTGGTGTTGATGTGACAGACCCTCATACACGGTGATCAAGTATACACACATCAAGTATACACACAGTCACCAAGTATAGACACTGTTATCAGGTATATACACGGTCACCAAGTATACACAAGGTCACCAAGATGATAACACGATCAAGATAAGGTTGTTTGTTATCATAAGAGACTTTTGATGTTATTATTCAGTTTACAAGAATGTACACACACACACACACACACACACACACACACTGGTCAAAAATAGTGAGATAGATATTAATTCCCTAGTCATGGCAGCACCAGGAGAACATTTTTCCCTGGCCTGGGATGTCCACTAGGTGTGTCAATTTAGGGGGTGAACTGGCTAAATTGAAAATCGAGTAATTTGGTAGCAATTTATTGTAGTCTTTAAGCATGCAAAACAATATTCTGGCATAAATTTTTTTTTATAATAAGTCCTACCTACATCAAATGGATTTTTAAATGTACATATTTGTGAATTTATAACATAACCAGCGTTTGCACACATGTTACTGTTTCAAGTTTCAAATTATTATATTTTATTATCCGTAGTCTATTTGAAAGTAACCAATGCCTTCATACTCTCTTTGCTTTGGTTTCTTGTCATCAGTAGTCTGCTTGCTATTTGTGCTTTGATGTAACCTTCTCGCCTCTCGTGGCTGTAAACATGGCCCGCTGCTTCTGTGACCATTTTCACACATCTCTCCACACTTTGAGTGTGGGAAGGCCACTTCGGCACCTGCATTGGAGTCTCTTTAAGGTTTCTCAATTCTTGGCTAGTTAGACTTGTTGTCAATGGTGGCTCTAAGACTTCCAAACTCAAGTCAACCAATTCTGACAATTTGGTGGCATTGACGTTTATTGGGGGAACTTTTCTTGAATGAAACGAACAGTCTCCCAACTGGTCGTCATCTATTAGCGTTCCTCTAATCTTTAGAATGACTTCTACAGCCTCGGTTCGGAGATTGGTACATTGACTGCAAAGCATTGCTTGCAAAACTGCTTCTGATCGAGCATACCAAGCGGACCTTCTTGCCACAGGTAACACGATGTCCCTCACTACCTTCCTCTGTGTTCTTACTAGCTGCAATTGAAACAAAAGGTGATTGGGCCCATCCACCCACATAGGATTAAGTTTCACACTAAACCACTGGGGAAGATAAACTCCAATAATAAATTCAACAATTAACCTCAAATTCTTCAGCACTTTGCCCTTCAATTCGTGTTTGGAAATCCAAATCCTGCAGAAACGAAGAGCTGTAGTTAACCAACGGCTGTGACTGACAGGTCCAATCTCCAAGAGAGCCAATGACTGAGGCACTTCTCCTGATCTTATTGCTTGGGCAATACGATAAGCATAGGATTGATCTGTGCTGAGATCTTTGATGACTCCTTCAGACAACGCCGGAAGGGGAGGGCCAACTTCGACCTTTGGAAAGGTTGTATTTATTTCTAGTTGTGTTGCTTCATCCAGCATGATGCCAAGGGGACCTGACCACTTGTTGTTGCTCTTTGTAGGACCATCAAGTTCCTGGATGAGATGACGAAGAGGTAGCTCGCCTGTATGTAAATCACATACAATCCAAACAAGTCTTCTTCCTAGTTTTTTCTCTAAATGCGTCATTACACCCCCCTGCCATCCGGTGTTCACTGCAGTTGAATCTCCACCAACAGCCTGCAGTGAACTGCCAAGTCCTCTCTCCTGAACCCAACATAAAATATGATCAGCAATGACCTCTGCATGTTTCTTCCCTTCTACTTCAGTTTCGGGAGCAAAGTGAAACAAAAACCGACCACCAGGCTCAGAACAGACAGAGTAGTGTTCTTCTTTGATGAGACCTGGAAACTTTCTGTTCACTCCCTCTACTTCTAGCAAAACTTTTGTGTCATCTATTCTTCCATCAAACAAAAGACAGGAGAGCCCTCCCTCGCTTAAATCTTTTTCATGCTGATCAGATATTTCCTTCATTATTTTTTCTTGTGCTCTTCTAATTTTATTATGATCTATCACCAAAGATACATCCTCTCGGCTGATGAGGCCTGCATCTATCCAAGCGGCAGTTGCAATTTCTGCAGCCTCACGAAGTCCAGCATGGTGGCGAATACTAGCTAAAGCAATGTTTGAAATATTTCTTGTGTTGTATTTCATTTTCTTTGGTAAAGGTTCAGATGGCTCTTTGGAACTATCATCTGATGTTGCTTCCTGTTCATCAGAAGAACTATCAAAGAAGTGATAAACATCTTGACACAGCTCTTCCTCTCTTTGGATGGCTTCTTCACTCTTCATTTTCTTCTTTTGTTCCCTCTCTCGGATTTGTTCTCTCTTCTTGGCATTAGCAATCTGCTTCTTTGTTTCTGAATAATCTATTGAACCCATTTGCATACTTCCTTGGCCTTCTGCCTTTGTCCTCTGTGCCTTTATAAATTCAAGCTCTAAAACAGGGATCTTCTTTTCACGAGGACAACCACAATCAATGTGGGAATTATTTTCTCTCTTACCTGAGTGAGAACAGTTGGATTCAGAACATAATTGTATGGAGCACTTGCAGGTCAAAATGTCAAACAGAGTATCAAGTGTGTGCAGAAATTCATTTTTCCTGGCCAAGTTTCCTTTACCAAGTGATGTTTCAACTGCTTTGTGCCATAATTTCGTTAGTTTTAGCTCAATAGTTCGACACTGATTAATCACAGGTGGTTTGAATAGTGCATTAGCTTTTGTCCATTGATGCAGAAGAGGGACTATCATGTCATTTATGAGTTCTTTATCTGTATAGTTCCTTCTGTCCTTTGCATTTTTTTCTCGAAGGAGTAACCCTAATCTTAGCATGTCTCTCACTGTTGGAAGTTCTGATACAGGAAGCTCCTTCCCTTTACCAACTAGCAGGCTCAAGTGGGTTGACAACTGACTTCTTGTCTTCAATTTTGACATCTTCACACTATCTGACAAATAGAAAAATATTTCAATGTTTCATAATTCAATTGTTGTTTCAAAAAATATCAATTTGTTTATCAAAAATGCTGTAACAGAAATAACATAATAATTTCTTAGAACATAATGTTTTATACAATGATATAAGTAACTGCGACAATCAATATGCCCTACTTACAATAATTAAAATGTAGAATTCGTCTGGTAGAGTAGGTGCAAGTGCAATGAGAGCAAACCACCGTCTATGATATCTAGAAGGAGAGTGAGCCGGGCGCCTTATCCTCACGCTTGGTACAAGTCAAAACAAGAATTAAACTGTCCCACACAGAGAGCCTGTTCATGTTCATGTTCTGACATGCATATTGTACACAAGCTATAGAACCATAAAATACTCCATAATCCATATGCTTACATGAGATTAGTTAATATCAAGTGAATAATTCTAATCAAGTCTCATTAATTTGTTGAAATACTGATATTTGAAACTTTAAGGTATAATTGATGTAGGTGAGGGTTATTTCAATTCATTTTTGTTTGCTAATCTCAAGTTTAGACATAAAGAGGCACAATATTTTGACTACCAAATTTGATTTTTAACATGTTGACAAAATTGACACACCTAACATTGTCCACCAGCCATACCTAACAAGCTCTCGTCCTCAATAAATTTCCCCTCAAGACTGTCTATTAGTAAAGAAACTTTTTCCCCTTGGCAGTGACAGCGAGGCACCCTCCTGTCGTCCCGTCTAGCGACCTGTCTCACTCTTACACCTACCTGTCGTGTTTCGTCGAGGAGGGAGTCTTATGCGTGTCCTCCCCTCTCTTCTTTCCCCCCGCCTTCTCCCCTCTGGCAGTGAGAAAGGGGAAAGGAGGTAAAAAAACAGGTATTTCGTAAAAGACATGCAAATGGAGCTAATGCCGGAAAGGTGTGTTTGACATGAGCTTTGTTGACTGAGGGAGAGAGAGACACAAGTGAGCTGAGGGGGGAGGCGTCCTGGGGAGAGTGGAGGGGGAGGGGGGGGTGTTGTGTCACGAGTTGGGGGAACGTGTAGGTGTAGTGGGTGGGTTGGGGAGGGTTTAGGTGTAGTGGGTGGGCTGGGGAGGGTGTAGGTGTAGTGGGTGGGGAAGGGTGCAGTGGGTGGGGAAGGGTGTAGGTGCAGATGTTAGTAGGGAGGGAGGTGGCGGTGATAGGCGGGTTGGCTTGACACAATTATTAATTCTCAAGGTTTTCTTCGTCCCGTCGAGAGAGAGAGAGAGAGAGAGAGAGAGAGAGAGAGAGAGAGAGAGAGAGAGAGAGAGAAAGAGAGAGAGAGAGAGAGAGAGAGAGAGAGAGAGAGAGAGAGAGAGAGAGAGAGAGAGAGAGAGAGAGTAAAATGTTTGTGTGTATGTTGTTGGCCGTACTTAACGTCTTCACTTAATCTCTTACTTATATTACTTTACACTTTCTTTTTGTTTGTCATTAGTGTTGTTTTTTTACTCAGAATTTATGAAAAGTCTGGTGGTTTTTCTTTTTTGTTTTCTGTGAGTTTTTTTTACTCTTATCGTCATTATCATCATCATCATCATCAACGTTATCATCATCATCATCATTCTATTAATTCACTGTTAGACGAACCATTAATAACAGGTAGTTTTACTTTTTATTTATTTTTTACTCTGTGTCTACCTTCTGGTTCCGGGAACTTGTTTGTTTGTCCTGTTTGTCACGAAAACTTGAGGATGACGACTAAGAACAGTTGCCCACACAGGCTACCGAGGTCACCACCTATGGGCAAACTGTACATTACCTCTTGCTCTACACTAGATACCTTATTGGTCTACCACATTATTAACGGGAAGTGTGAGTACTTTTACATACACAATTATGAACGGTACGTTAACATTTGTCAGTGTTTAATAACAAATGAACATTGCAGTGGTTACCGATATTCAGAGTTTTACCAACATCAGAAATAAACATATACTGTATAAGCGTACTGTACTATTTATCACATTCATATTACAAATAGAGATTTAATTTTCGCTGAGAATCCTGCCGTGAAACACACTGTATACGTATACTTAAATAAGTCTACCCTAAAGCGAAGACTAGCTCGCCAGGATGAGTGTGTAACGCAGGAAGGAAGTGAACAGTTTACTCACAAGTAACACAAATCAAACCAAAGAACTAACACAAGACCACGATGTTTCCTGCCTCACTTATACGATATATTATTATTATGCAGATTTACACCATTTTATGAGGCCATCACAGTATAACATTGTGGTAGCAAACAAGGTATTTTACAACACATATATAACACCATGACATATAAGTTATTTTTCAACAAATATAAGACCGTGATGATAAACAAGTTATTTTACAACACAAACGTAACTCGCCGGTCATACTCCATTTGTGAACTTTACATTGCAAGATCCAGCTTTTAAGATCACGAGTAAAGCGTTATATACTCCCGGAAACTAATATTCCATTATATTTGACAATTTAGCAATAACAGCCAAGAAAACAGGGAAAGACGAGAACCCAAGCTAACCCAACCAAACAAGTTAACCCAGTTTGTTTTTCACTTCTAGTGCTGGTCGTCGCCCACACTTAACTACCGACACAACAACACAGCATTGTCTTGCGGTTTTGTGGGCGGTAATAATACGCGTGGGCACAAGTTTTCTAAGAATACGGACACAGAACTGAAAAAAACTAGATATGCTGTTCTTTTATGTCTATAACTGGCAACCGAACACGGTGTTACGACCGTGTCGTATTTTTCTATTTTTTTTTATGTAACATGCTTCCATGTTCCATATTATTCCTGTAATGATGTGTTGTATTTACTATTATATAATCTAGTCACCTTAACCCTGTGCTGTTAAGGTTTTAACTGTTATTATTTGTTCAAACCCATTTTGTATTGTAACCAGCATTCTTTGTTCTCTAACGACCATCTGCATCGTTAAACGACCCACCGGCGGGTCGCGTGGCGGGAACCGAACTTATATATAGGACCCACCAACTGACGGTGTTTAGTTCAGTCCTCTTGTCATACAGTTCACATCCTTTGAGTGACACACGTCACCTGTTACTTATACTTAATTTATTTGTGTTGTTCCTGTCGCCACCAATGTGGTATATCTATGTGAGTGCCTATTTATGTCTCTGTTTGTGTCCATCAGTATTTGCTTAGTTGTATTCAAGTAATTCAGTGTTGTTTCACGTTAGTTAATTTCAGTGTTAGTTTTTATATGTTTATGCAGTGTTAACGTAATCCAATGCTTTATTTTTATTCTTTTGATGTTTCGATGTTTAGTATCATTTGTGTCTTAAAAGTTTCGATGGTGAATCAGTTTGTTGTGACAGCCTACGAGGCTCTTTATTGTGTTAATATTTAATTAATTATAAATTCTTAAAGGTTTACTTTATTAATTTTTATTCCCTTTTAATTTACTTCACTTTTTTTGTTTGGTTACGCCTAGAACCTGGATATTTAAGTAAATTAAGAGATGGCGTAACAGTTTTGGCGACCTTGCCAGGATTCACTAACGACCTTTTGACACTTGTGATATTCTTTTGTTTTATATATATTTTTTTTATTAACTAGCCATCATGGTTATTACCCAAGATGATGTGGCTGCGTTTATATCAGGTAGTCCCTCCGTTGAGGAAATTTCAAAATTAAGTGCACATGAATTAAGATTAATTTGCGGGTATTATGGTATGGAAATTTCTAGCAGCGCCAGTAAGGTAAAATTGTTTAACGCGGTAAGTAGTCGGCTGTTAGGAGATAGTGTTGATGTTAGTTTAAGAGAAGACCACGGTGAAGCTAGTCAAGTTAACGTAGTTGAGTCACGGTCAGTGACTGATGAATTACGCCTTCTCGAGTCACAAATAAAATTGAAAGAGGCCGAAGCTATAGCGAGAAGAGTTGTAATACGTCAGGCGGAGGCTGAAGCTAAGGCGAAAGAGGTTGGAATACGTCAGGCTGAAGCTATAGCGAAAGCAGCTGAAGCTAAAGCGAAAGAATCGGATTCAGAAAACTTGCGGCTGCGTATACAGCTCGGTCAGAGTAACACTTCTAGCACCGATGGCCTCACCCCCAGATCTAGTTTTCCTCATTTCGATCCAGCACGTGCTGCTAGGCTAATGCCCACGTTTTCAGAGGAAACAGTTGATGAGTTTTTCATTGCTTTCGAGAGACTTGCTACCACTTTAAAGTGGCCTATAGAGTTTTGGTCCATTTTGCTTCAGCAGGCGTTTACAGGTAAGGCTCTGTGTTTTTTCGTCTCTTACAGACAGTGACGCTAAGGATTACTTGTGTATTAAGGAGGAAGTCTTAAAGGCTTATGCCCTTGTTCCTGAAGCGTACAGACAACGCTTTCGTGGCCTCCGTAAGAAGGCAGAGCAGACCCACCTTGAATTTGCTAGGAGTAAACGAGAGGTATTCTCAAAGTGGTTACATTCAAAGGAAGTGAGTGATTTTGACTCCCTGATTGAGTTAATGCTCACAGAATTTCTGAGAACCATCGACGAAGAGGTTACCTTATACTTATTAGATAGGGAATTTAGTACTATTGAAGAGGCTGCTAAGCATGCTGATGGATATGTTTTGAGGCATGGTAGGACTAACAAAGATGTTATGCCCCCACAGGTTCAAAGGACTTTTAATCCATCTTCCACAGAGCGAGACAAGGGAATATTAACAATAGTAATTTTGTGCATGACAGGAGGAGCTGGACGCGTTCGCCACCTAATAGGGCGTCCAAATTTTCTACATACCCTTGTAGTTACTGTGGAAAGCCAGGTCACAAGGCAGAGGTTTGTTGGACAAGGCTGCAGCTAAATACGGGCAAACCAGCTATGATTGTGACTGAAGAGACTAGTACGTCACCAGTCGGAGTGATGGCTGACTTGAGTAAGGCTGACAGCATGCCAATTGGGTTGGTTTTCACAAAAGGTAAAGTACGAGAGAGTGCAGTTTCAGTTCTCGCCTCACGAGACTTTGATCTTTTCCAGGAAAGTTTTGCGAAAGACCCAGACGTTGGTACCTTTTTGTCACAAGGCACGGTAGAAGTTGATGGTGTCGAAACACCAGTCACTATTTTGAGAGACTCGGGTTGTCTCCAAACTCTCGTCAAAGAGAGTGTTGTTGCGGCGAGGAAGACTGGCAAATACGTCGTTTTTGGATCCCTTTGGGGTCAAGGTGTAGCTCCGTTGGTTTCAGTACGTGTCAAGTCTTCTTGTTTTTCAGGGATAGCTAATGTAGCCTGCGTGCACGAGATGCTTGTTGCTGGAGTGGACCTCATACTCGGTAACGATTTGGCGGGAGGTCAAATGGGGAACGTAACCCCACCTCCTGTGCTGCGGAAAAAACCAGAGTCTACAGCAGAGCTGCAACAACTTGAAGATGATATGCCCGGTGTTTCCCTTTTGTGTGCTGTGACTCGTTCTATGTCAATGACTAATGATCATAATGTAACTCCTGTTGTAGACGATTCACTTTCCTTAGAAGGACTTTTTGCTAACCCAATTGCTTCCCAAGACATTTCTTCCGCAGTTAATGCTGTGAGAGGGAGAGTTGCTTTAATAGCTGCGCAAGAGCAAGACGATTCATTAAGGCTCTTGTTTGATTCGGGCCATACCACGAGATATTTCAGTCAAGAAGGTGTTTTGTGCCGCCGCTGGCTCCCACCAACTATGTCAGAGGAAGACGCGGACTGGGCGTCTGTCACTCAAATAGTGATCCCACACACTTACAGACATGTAATTGGGTTGGAAACTTGCTCCTCCCACAGCAAGGTGTGACACTATTTCTTAGATGCCTGTTCTGTGAAACAAACGACAAGTCCGCAGATTTTTGGGTTGTGTGGGTTATTACCGGAGATATATTTGTAATTTTGCCAAGTTGGCACTACCCCTTACTGATTTGTTGAAGAAGGGTAATATATATTTTTGTTGGACTTCAAGGTGTCAGGATTCTTTTCAAAACTTGGAAAATGTATTATGCTCATATCCTATTTTGAGAGCCCCTAATTTTTCTAAGCCTTTCAAGCTAGCCTGTGATGCTAGTGATCTGTTATCTAGACCCACAGAATGAACACTTATGTCATATCAAAATTTGTGCAAGCAAAATTTTATTTTATGGGGGAAGTGTTACGACCGTGTCGTATTTGTCTATTTTTTTTTTTATATACCATGCTTCCATGTTCCTTATTATTCCTGTAATGATGTGTTGTATTTACTATTATATAATCTAGTCGCCTTAACCCTGTGCTGTTCAGGTTTTAACTGTTATTTTTTGTTCAAACCCATTTTGTATTGTAACCAGCATTCTTTGTTCTCTAACGACCATCTGCATCGTTAAACGACCCACCGGCGGGTCGCGTGACGGGAACCGACCTTATATATAGGACCCACCAACTGACGGTGTTTAGTCCAGTCATCTTGTCATACAGTTCACATCCTTTGAGTGACACTCGTCACCTGTTACTTATACTTAATTTATTTGTGTTGTTCCTGTCGCCACCAATGTGGTATATCTATGTGAGTACCTATTTATGTCTGTTTGTGTCCATCAGTATTTGCTTAGTTGTATTCAAGTAATTCAGTGTTGTTTCACGTTAGTTAATTTCAGTGTTAGTTTTTATATGTTTATGCAGTGTTAACGTAATCCAATGCTTTATTTTTATTCTTTTGATGTTTCGATGTTTAGTATCATTTGTGTCTTAAAAGTTTCGATGGTGAATCAATTTGTTGTGACAGCCTACGAGGCTTTTTATTGTGTTAATATTTAATTAATTATAAATTCTTAAAGGTTTACTTTATTAATTTTTATTCCCTTTTAATTTACTTCACTTTTTTTGTTTGGTTACGCCTAGAACCTGGATATTTAAGTAAATTAAGAGACGGCGTAATAACGGAAAAATATATATCGTCTCACATTCCGGAAAAACTCTAAGATTTATAATGAGACACTAGAGAAAAACGTACAAATATTTCACAAACGCACTAGTACAACAGCAGGAAGGTGAGAGTGGTGAGGACAGGACACACCACTATTATTTCCTTCCTCTACCATTATCTGCAATTGATTCGTGACAGAAAATAACCAGTAATCAACAAACTAGGCCCCCTTACTAGTCAGCTCATGAATCGTTCGTTACGAGAGACAATGAAGATATAAATATAATTATTTCTTCATCGCATCGTTAACTCCATAATAACACGAACTTTCAGTAACAGCAGACGAGGGCGAGCACCTCCTTCACTTCACTTACAAAACTTCCCAGTGATACAAATTGGAGCCTTTATTACCCATATTTTACACTAGAATAAAACATGTGCAGCATCCCACAGTATGTAGGGGAGCTACCTACTGTACAGTGTCCACTTCACTGAGCACCAGACAGGAAATGTAGCAACTCGTCCACCGTGGAGGCGGAACAGCTGTGATTCACTAGGAAATTCACCCCCCATGAGTTGCCAAGACGGGGGAGGCTTATGGTGCATAATGTGCAGGTGACCTGTGTAAAGTCTCCAGCTAACTTAACGGCGGAGAGAAACATCACATTCCGTAAGTGGTTTCTACTTGTCTTAACTTGGTAGTTAAGACAGGTAGAAACCACTCTTATAGAATATGTACTAATAAGAACACGAGTTATGATGGTGGTGGTGTATGTGTGTGTGTTTAGTCATGAAAGGGCTATCAATTTCCTGGTGATAAAAAATACATTTCTTATTGTTTGTTTGCAAAATAAAGTTATGACCTTACCTACAACACTTCACTTCACAAACTAAGTACAGATGTTAACATCCACTGTGTACACATGAACAGGTATACATTGTACCTGGCTTCACCGTGTTCATCAATACTGTAATGATACTAACCGAAGAATTAGGGTTAGTTAACTGGGGCCGCCAACATGAAGCCTTTAATCAGCATGTGAAAAAACAAACAAATATCCCCACCTCCCAGATATGAAACTAAGGCTTGGGGAATGTTAATCTGCAGTACTGTATTCTTTCTCAGAGACCACTGTCATCTCTCTAGGAGAAATAAAGGCGGCAAATTTTATCGCGAACAAAACAGAATCAGAGACCGGCAAGTAAAACGTCAGGCACTGCTCACAAAATGTCCTGATGCATATATTGCTGTATTTCCTTATTATAAAACAACTTATTAATTAATTCAAATCAAAACAATAGGCATCGCAGATGTGTAAACTACTTCATTAAATTAAGTTTTGCCTCAATAATGTAGCAGCCATCTCCATGCTCTTCTCAGACCAGGTCCTGCAGTCCACCTCCACCACATCAAGGAGGAAGACGAGAATCGGGCGGCGACGGCCATGTGTGCCAACAACCACTATTTTTTTTGTATCATATACGCCACTTATCAGCTTATTAGCCGTTTGGGCGGTTTATCCAGTGTTAGTACAGGAAGAAATCGGGGACTAATGCTCCATATGGCTCAATACACTCATTGCTATCATGCGTATAAGTTGCATTTAACTCTGAAAGCAATTACAAGCGGACACAAGTGACAAATTTCCGGAGTTCATTGGACAGAGAAACACACAATGCGCAGTGATAGTAATACAGGTTACTGTACTTTCTAAATGTGCCGTAGCTACAACTTGTGCATTTATACTCTTCAGAATTACCCTGACCTTGATGT
Organism: Homarus americanus; assembly: GCF_018991925.1. Lineage (NCBI taxonomy): Eukaryota > Metazoa > Arthropoda > Malacostraca > Decapoda > Nephropidae > Homarus > Homarus americanus. Next base: position 19,071 of record NW_024754715.1, read on the forward strand.
GTGGGATTCTTGCTCATAGCCACATATACCCGTAGATAAACGGGGACACGTGGGTACAATGTAATAAATATGATTTTGAGATTATTCGAAGAGTAACGGACTACCTACACGAAAAAAAAAGTCAATTAATACGTGGCGACGGCGTCACGTGTTAATCACACGTGGGTGTTCTGACTTCATTGTCCACACAACAATCGACCTTTAAAGTTATTATGAAAAACACAAAACAATTTAACTGATTTTCTGAAGAGGCCAGTTTGAGTGTTTAAAATTGGCAAGTACACTTTTTCTTGGATTTATACGTGTGTTAAAAGTATCTCTGAGCCCAAAATATTTGTCATCTTTGTACCACTACGAACATTAAACATTGCTTGAGGGTCACATTTAAAGTTCCCATCTGACATTGTACTAATCTTTGGATCCTAAGATACACAATCAACACTTTCTTTATTCACTATTCAAACTGGCTCCGAAACAGTATCTCGCCACAACTTTTGATTTCCTGAACTGGCTCTTGGAACAACGGTTCTATCTCACTATGCCAACACCCACAATTCTTGTCTAACACAAATATAAAAGCTAATGAGAAATATTTAATAAACTAAAAATGGGACTTGGTTGACATCTGAGCCTGACCCCGCTGTTAATGGTAGACACTGAAGGCTTCGTTGCACCAAGTTCAAGCAAGGACTACAGGTATTGTTTCTTATGACCAGTGGTCTTGACAATGGTTTAAACTAAGGTTATATGGTTTTATTGCTTAACTTAAAAAGTGTCTTTAACATTAACACATGCGCACATATTATTCAAATACATACACAAATAAGGTGCACAGACAAGCACGCATGTTCACTTATGCATACACACTACATACACAATACGTGATCGCCCCCTTCAATCACAATACCATGCACAGCATTCCACAGACTTCCACCTCCAAGTATACAGTGCAAAGACATACCTTTGGTTAGGTTAGGTGAACACACAGGCAGGTTAATTAAAACTACATAGAGACGATATCAGGTAAGTATACTGAGACATCTGTCACATCTATGTGTCTTATTTTATCTCGCACTCACCTGTACAAATACACACACGCACACAGAACACACATCCCGAGTTTACAGAAAGAAACGAACTAAAATTTACGGACATTCAGTTGAAGAGGAAAGTGAACTTCCCAATATTTTTGTCTTGTGTTATTTACGTCATTTGGTCTAACTAAACTAAACTCCTTATACTATAAATTACACAATACCAAGAGACTTTAATTATTTATATTTTTCTCTTTCTTTCTTATTCCTTATGTTTTTATTCACCCTTCTTCTTATTCATCAATATAAAACATTTTTCAGAATAAGGAGTTGTTGTTATGTACGATAAGTTGGGTAAACACTCGCCGGCAGCAACAGCGTTTGAGAAGGTCGGTGATACGTGCCAGGCGTATGATTAACCTCCTCCACACAATACAGTGATACAGTTTATAGAGTAATACAAAGATACAGTAATAGAATAAGTGTTACATAGAGTCATACAGTGAGATACTGGTGGTATAGGGATGGTTTTATAGGGTATTACAGTTATACAGCTTTGGAAGATTAGTTTTCAATGTTGTGTGTGTGAGAGAGAGAGTGTGTGTGTGTTTGTCAGTGTTTTAAAGAAGATATCAAATTGAATTCCCCCCAAAACAACAAACACCCCAACGATTCTCTCTGCCCTCTTCATCCCCCTCCCTCTCCCTCCCTCTCTCCCTCTCTCTCCCTCTCTCTCTCTCCTCCTCCTCCTCCCCCCCCCCTCTCCCTCTCTCCCCTCACTCGCTTGGAGAAAAGTGATGTAATTTTTAGAGGAAGTAGCAGAAAAAAGGGGAAATTCTCTCACTGAAGGAGTCAAGCAAGTAAGGAAAAGTTGGAAGGGAGAGGGGAGGGCAGGGGAGTGGGGAGGGCAGGGGAGGGGAGAGCAGAGGGGGAGGGAAGGAGAGGGGGGAGGGGGAGGGAAGGAGAGGGGGAGTGAAGGAGAGGGGAGGGAGGGGAAAGAGAGGAAAGAAGAATAGAAGAAGGGAAGGAGGGCAGGAAGAAGGAAGGAAGGAAGAAAGAAACAAAGGAAGGAAGGAAGGAAGGAAGGAAGTATCATATCACGGTCTTAACGAAACTCCAATAATAATGTAACTAAACTGTAAAACACACACACACACACGTACGTATATATATGCATAATTATACAGGTGTCTCACTACCTGGCCGGATCTTAATTACCCTCGAGGGAGCGGTGAAACAAGTCCTAACCTTAGGATCTGTATAACTGGGAGAAAGGTCAGGTCAGGTCAGGTCAGGGAATTAAGGAAGACAAGACGATAAAGGTATGGGAAGACAAAAACACAAGAATAATAGATTAAGACAAAGTAGGAGGATAATAAATATAAAAAACAAAGAGGAATTGAGGGAGAATGGAGTGAAGTTCTTTTCTCATTGGCCGGTAAGGTAGAGTCTTTATGTCTTCTTTATAACGTTATGTTACTAATTTAACCAATCAAATTTATCTGTTGTTAAGAATATCGCTTCTGATTGGTTAGTTACTTCTTAGGTTAGATTAGGTTAGGTTAGGTTACATTAGGTTAGGTTAGGTTAGGTTAATTTAGTTAATTAATAAGCTTATCTATCTAACATACAACTCATTTAGAATTTATCTTAATGTATAAATAAATGCAATAAAACACCTCCTTCTCTCTATTCAATTCTGAGGTAAATCTTTCATTCCGGTGCTTTGAGAATCTCCATCGTTGTGTCGTAGCTTGAGTGAGGCAGGTCTTCACATCACCAGTTTTAGGGGGAAGTGGGTTTTTTTGTCTCCTCTTGCAGTTCCTTTGTGAATCTGGTTGTCGAGTTAGAAAATGTTCAGCGTTAATTTCACAGTCTGAGTCCAGTTGTAAATGGTTGAAGAATGGGTGTGTGTGTGTGTGTGTGAAGCTCTCTCTCTCTCTCTCTCTCTCTCTCTCTGTTTCTCTCTCTGCCTCTTTCTTTCCCTTACCCTATCTCTCTTCCCCTTATTCTTCTCTCCGTGCCTATAGCCTTTCTCTTCTTCTCTCTCTCTCTATGTGTCTCTCCTCTCTCTCTCTCTCTCCTCTCCTTTTTCTCTTTATTTATTCCTCTCTCTTCCTTCTTCTTCTTTCCACCTCCTCTCTTTTCCTCCATCTGTCTCTCCCTACTCTCCCCTCCTCCTCTCTTCCTCCTCACCACTGCCTCTGCTATACACAAGAAGCCAGTGAGGAGTCGACCGCTGGACGTCTCTTGTCTGTTATTGATGTTTGCTCTTTAAATATCAGTGTACAATGTGTGTGTGTGTGTGTGTGTGTGTGTATGTGTGTGCGACCCTGTATGTGTGTATGTGTGTGTATGTGCTTGGAGTGACCCTGTGTATGTATGTAAATGTATATATATCTGTGTCTGTGAATGTCAAATCACTTCCCTAACACAACCCAGACCTGACTGATAATGTATTTCCCGTGTGAGTCAGTTTTTATTAATTGTATACATTTTATCTAACAGTTGTGGCTTAACACTGAATCATTAATGCTGTCGGCTGCTTTGTGTCCATCACCAGCTGACGTAGTGAGCGACTCGAATTAAATATTCCCTTTTTCCTGTTTAAATTTATATATATACATTGCTTAGTTAGAATATATATATATATATATATATATATATATATATATATATATATATATATATATATATATATATATATATATATATATATATATATATATATATATATATATATATATATATATTAGTTAGTTGAATTTATTAATACACAAATAAATTAGTTAGAGAAATTCTTATGTTTATATTTATAAGTACGGTGTATGGTGTACACTTAAAGTCTCTGAAAGTGAATAGGCCACTTGGCCATTCACCTGTCTGACGGAACCAATTAAACAACACCATGTCACCCCCTCACCTGCCTCAGCCAACCAATTACAAGTCCCTGACGAGAGAATGTGGGCGGAGCTTACACACTCCTGCCAATGGGAAAAAGTATCGTACTGCCTATCTTATCATGATGTTTACTTAAGGTAAGGTTAGGTCAGGATAGGTTAGGTTAGGATAGGTTAGGTTAGGATAGGTTAGGTTAG
>NW_024754716.1:0-4637 GCF_018991925.1 Homarus americanus
CATCGATCTATTTACAAGACAACCAATTGGGGAGATGATGGTAAGGAAGGCAAAGACATTGTGTAGAGATTTTACAGAACTTAATTTGCTGGGACAGCATTGCATTGAAGGTGAGGTAAGGAGGATCTGGTAGTGGAATATGAGGACTGGAACAGGTGACCAATAGGCAGAGGGGACCAATAAAAGAGGGTGCATGAGGAACTAGAAGGGTAGGGCATGTGAGGATCCGCAGGTGGGCAGACTTTACAAACTGGGTAGGAAGGTGCTATTCTCTACACTAATCACGCCACACTGCCCTCCTAGTTTGAATAAAAAATATACATTTATCAAGGAAGTTCAGTACCCTCTTTTTACCAACACTAAAGCTCTGTTCTTGTGTTACTAGGATTTCATTGTGGAGGAATAGAGAGAGATACAGAAAGAAGTAGGAACAGATAAAGAGAATGATACGACATAGATATGGAGGATATACACTGTAAGGGAAAAGAGGAGGTGGAGAAGGATGAGAGTAGAGAGAGAGTGATGATATATTAAGGTTAATAGAGACAAGGGGGATAGGATAGGTAAAGAGGATACGACAGGGCAGATTTAATCTAATTTCATGGGTAAGAGATGGCAGGAAACCTAGTGAGTGAGTGAGTGGGACAACCATTGATCGTGATCACGCCCCAGTCCACAAGATCGTACACACAAGATAGTCAAAGGAACAGAGGGAACATATTCGGCTTGTTGTCGAACACTTGAATCAAAGGAGCAATAAGTTATTACTGAGTCACTGCACGTGGACTACATATTATAGTGTTTGTAAAGATCTTTCTTGTTACACTGGTCGAGAAGATCAGATAGCGACCGTACGTGAGCTGTGGTCCATATCTACAGAACCTCGACCATATTAGTTGGTAAAATTGTCTTCGTTTTCTTTGGTGAGTGATCGTGTATTTCCAGATGTAATAACTGAAATGTGTTCAGTGTCTCCAGCAGGACCCGGCTGTACTCTCTTATTGCTGGGACCTCTATCAATCTGCCTACACGAATATCAATAAGACCCGTTTCAACTTCTCTACAAACTTTAAGAGCGTTCGGTCGAGGAGTTCAGGTACGAAAAAGTATGTTAAGTGAGAATAAATTAACACGAGGCCAGTCAGTGTGTCAAAACAAGGTCGGCCCACATCAACTGGCAATATAATCACATAAGGCGGATCATGACGATAACACATTTGTGCTTATTGTTTCATCAAAGTACTTAGGCAACATGTTAAATCTATTGTTTGTGTGAAAGTAAAAGGAGAAGCTGTACAGGTTGATCCACAGTTCCTGTTTCAACATCTAACAAAAGCATCAGGGAGAGTGTAAGGGAGGTGAGTAGTGTAACCACCCACTGTACTCTCAAGGGTCTGGCCTAAGAAACACCTTATGGACTATGAGCTGTACACTGCTGCATCACATTAACCACTAGGAGTTGTAAACAAACACTCCAAAAGTGCCTTTATGGAGGAGACCGATGAATTTCAAAATGAACACTGTGACTCCTGTTGTCTCGGTAGGGTCGTCAAAATCCTTTGTCTGTTGTGTCATATCGTCTAACACAAAATCGTAAACATATTTTTGGAGCGTATCTACATCTTACAGCATGATGACACTAAATGGCCGCCTTAAAATGTTATTCTCAAAGACTTAATTATCCAATGAAAAAATTCACCCACTAATATTTAAGATCACGTTGAAGATAAACTCATTAAAGTTTTATACTGTACTATAATGGAAATTAAAGTTCACTCACTCGCACTCTTGGGCAGAAATTATAATTTAAGTTCTCATTTTAGAACACTCTTGGCTGTTTTTAGGTCCTGCTTTGGTTACTGTCTGAGTCAAAATCAACCTCACTTGGCATCTTCTATTTCATTTTGGCGCATTTCATGTTGGTGTATTTCATGTTGGTGTATTTCATGTTGGTGTATTTCATGTTGGTGATCACCTGCCACCCACCAGAGACTTGGGAAGGTTAGAAATAGTGTCATCTCTGTGTTTTATGACGTCTTCGAGGTTTATATCTTCACCTCACCTCCTGAACCACATCCTCACGACGGACCATTTCTTACCCCTGGTCGTCTTCTTAGCTAATCAGGCTTATTTAATTCTTCTCTCACAGCGCTGCGCCCCCTGGCGAGAAACTCTCCCTCATTTCTTGTAACTTTTAGAGAAGGAAAGTTTATTCTCAACTGGTTGTACAGATGAAGCGTCACAACTTCTCGATATCTTTGCTTTGTGATTATAATACCAACGTGTCTGAGTCGTGTATTTGTTTATAAACTTAATGGAATAATATTTACCCAAGTTTAAGAGGCACTAAAGACATTATAAGGGCTGGTTATTTCAAATTATCTGCATCTCTTGAATCACTTGAATCAGGAGTGAGAAAATGAAATTAAAACAAAAAAGAATTGTAAGTGAATGAAATATCGAAATCCTTGAAAAAACTAAATTTCTTAAAACAGTAATGGACTAAGACAGCAGTGGAAGGTAAGGAGATTGGTGGAAAAGAAAGGAGAAGACCGAAGGAGGAAGGTAAAAGGAGGGAAGATGGAGGGGTAAAATAAAGGGGAAAGGAAGATGAAGGGGGAAGAAATGAATGGGGGAGATGGAAGGGAGGAAGAAGGGAGAAGAAGATGAAGGAGAAGATGAAAGGTGGAAGATGAAAGGCAGGAAGCGACAGTGCAAAATAGATCGGCAAGAGACACAGTTGTACCAGAGGTGGTAAAAATATACACCAGGAAGGAATCAGGTGTGGCAATGTAATACACTCTCTCTCTCTCTCTCTCTCTCTCTTTCCATATTATGTTGCTCAGATTTCTCTCTCTTTTTCTAAAAATACAAAACTCAACTCAATAAAGGCAACACATGTACTGTACTATGACTGCCAGTGTATTATAGCATCAACATTATTATATAAGAGTATATATTATACTTAAGCCCCCCCCCCTCCAGGTATCGCCGGGATGGTTAATCTTCAGGTGGGATACGCTGGGCGGCGAGGGGACAATCTACCTGTGTCATTAAGGTCTCTGTTACCTTTTCCTGGGGCGACACTTCAGGTGAGTTATTATATAAAAAAGAGACTCATTTTATACAATACATGAAAAAATAACACCACCATTTAACTTACATAAATTAACACACAATACAGTACTGAATGCCTAACTAGCTTAGCTCCCCCCACCCCAGCCTCCCTTGAGCGAGCAGGAGCGTGCTGTGTATGGCCACCACCCCAACCAATCACCTCGACTCAGCTAGGTGGACAGCCCACCTGCTATTACTCCCTACTACTTTACTTCCCGTTTCTATTCTTTCCTTCTCTCTTTCCTCTCCTCTCTCATGGCAAAGTCATTTCCCACTTTACTTCATCATCGTTACTCAGTAAGACAGCAGTAGACCACGACGCTTAACACTGTACCTGCCTGACTCTGGTGTTACCTGTACTGTGTTAATTGGCTTGAAGAACATACAACTCTAAAACGTGATATGAATTGTTAATTTTCATAGGAAGATGAACTAGACAAAAAACGACCTTTATAACTAAATGTCAGACCAAATACTGTCAAGAGGTGTGAACAGCTTCCATATGGAGAGGAGAGGATCTTTAATTGAAGTCTAATGTGTCACTTCACGCAATAACTCTGTGGGGTGGACACATCGACAACACAAGAGTGACCGACATATAAACACTTCCGAGACAACGATAACTAATGACTTTTTTTGTTTGTCCTTTCAGAACAAAGTTCACTCCTGGGATTATCTCTCATAAACGAAGCATCACCAAGCACAAGCACCACACACCTGTATAGGCCTTCAGTATCGTCAACCAGCAACTGTCTATATGATAATAGTCCAAACAAAACCTTGCTTTTACTTTAACCCGGAAATAAACATCGACAGGTTTATTATAAATAATTATGACGACAGTAAGTTTTCAAGGTTCAAGTGTCCTTATTTCCTGCCAATGGTTCCAGGAAAACCTTAAAACTTACAATTAATAAATAATTAAAGATTTTTGTTTCTTGTATCTATATATATAAAACAAAGAAGTATGTATTTTTGTTTGTGTGTGTGTTTGTGTGTCCGCACGAGAATCTCGGAAACTACTATACCGATCTGTAGTGATGATGGATGGTGTTATATGTAGTGATGATGGATGGTGTTATATGTAGTGATGATGGATGATGTTATATGTAGTGATGATGGATGGTGTTATATGTAGTGATGATGGATGATGTTATATGTAGTGATGATGGATGGTGTTATATGTAGTGATGATGGATGATGTTATATGTAGTGATGACTATCTTCTATCGATATAAAAACAAAGAAGTATGTCTGCTTGTGTGTGTGTAAAATAATAGGTGTCCAAGACGAATTCCTGAAAACTACTCTCTACTGATCTGTGGTGTGATGATGGATGATGTTATATGAAAAGATGATAGGATGGTGTTGTATGCGCAGTGATGATGATGGTGTTATATGTAGTGATGTAGATGGGATGATGTTATATGTAAGAGTAAGTACAAAATAACATGGTAGATATTACTGAGCCTTCATCAGGTTGGCGTGCTCTCCTTCCAGGTTCCCAGGAGTACAACTAT
>NW_024754717.1:0-9174 GCF_018991925.1 Homarus americanus
TTCCATCACAAAAACGATTCAGTATGCAGGTTGGCGTGTATAAACTCTCACATATTCAGGAAAACTCGTGTGTGTGTCAACAAAAAATAAACCTTTTTCCCGCCTTTTCGACACTTTTTCCTTCCCCGTCAGGTATATAGATTGGTTGTAACATGGCGGCGAGTGTGTCTCAGTTTTTACCTGTCACTGTTTTTGTGAGTATGAATGAATTTGTGTACGTGTGTCTCAATGATTGTGTGTGTGTGTGTGTGTGTGTGTGTGTGTGTGTGTGTGTTCTTGCTACCTGCTAAAATTTATGCATTTGTCACTGGCTGGTAAAGTATTTGTTACAATTGACGTGTTATTCTTTTAGATAATGCATACATACTGTATATAATAACCTAACCAAACCAACCAAGCCTAACTTAACCTAACCTAACCAACCTAACCTAACCAACCTAACGAACCCAACTTAACCTAAAATATAATAATCTAACCAACCTATCCTAACCAACCCCATCAAATCGAACAAAGTAATCTAACCAACCTAACCTAACCTAACCACCACAATCTAACCTAACATAAAATAACGTACTGAACCTAACCAAATAATTCAATCAACCTAACCTAACTAACCCACCCTATAATGAGGGGGATCTTATATAGAAAAAAAGGAAGAATAATTAGTTGTAGAACTGCAGAGTGAGGAAGTTTGACTGGGTATTACATTCACAGGGGAAATCTTCTAAACACCAACTCTAAATACAGCTATTTATTAGTTAACTCAATGACACAGACACATTAATAGATCATTATATTTACGTTACTGGACACTGACTCTCGGATACAAACATGAAATGGATACACTTCCCACCGTAAGTAACTCACCCTTGGATCGCTCTGACAATGAGTCACGTGTGACCTGCGGGAGGCTGAGCGGCTAGGGAAGCTGCTGGTGCTGCTGGACTATGTCTCCTATATGAATCAAGCCATTATGCATATTTGATTATAATTTTTACTTTTTTTTATATAATCGGACAGAAACCTGTCAGTTGAACAGAGAGAACCGTAGACTAAACATGTGCAGTCACCTACATAAGTCCTGTTGCCTCCTGAACCACGAACCCCGAGATTCGAGATTCAGACTGATGAAACCGAAGCCTATTATAGTATTATATCCCAGCCTAATATATCTCAGCCTAATATATCCTAGCCTAATATATCCTAGCCTAATATATATCCCAACCTCTATCCCACCCTAATATGTCCCACTATAATATATCCAGCCTTTTATAACTCACCCTCTATCCCATCCTTTACACAAGCAGCTTCCGGCTGTCTGATTAAATATGGGCAGGTATTACCAGATCATATGAATGTGATATATTTAACACTGGGAGCAGCTGGTGCCTGTTGGAATAAATATTTCCGTGTTCTCTTAAAGCCGATTTGGATCAGCTAATATATATCTACATATTTGTCCGCCAATAAACCTCATGTCCACTAAAACAGACGCGCCATGTTGGATTTGATTTGAAAAACAAAAACAAAAAAATAATCTGCTTTATATCTGTAATCATGTTTTTTTTTTACAACCCTCCCGTACATTTATAATGTCACTTTGTAAAGAAAAAATAAATAAACCATATTCTTCACAACTGCGTTTTCTGTGCATCTGCAATAAAATAATTAGTGTAAAACAGACTTATAAATCAGACACGTCCAATTTTCTTTGAACTGTTTGATATTTGTTTATGAGTTTATTCCGATGATTGTTCTTTGGGGGAGACTTTTTCCAATATTTTAAATGAAATTCTAAAAGTCAAATGCCATAATAGCCTAGACATAGTAGTGAACGTTTCTCAAGGGTATTTGATCAATGACTAGGGTGATGATAATACTTAAGCCATAGATCAGGAACCATTAGTTTTATATTGAATGCGTGTCTTTGAGTCTCCCTCAGCGCCACCCTTCTCGTTTTCCATAAGGAGGACTATACAAGACAATGATAGTTAACCTGTGCTATAGTTGATATGTGTATAACACTTAAAAGACTTTTTTTTTATATCTCAGGTTATTAATTCCACTATTTATATATTTATTTGTTTTGCTTGTTAAAACAGTCATTATGGGACAAATGACTTTAATTTAACCCCTGGAGTATGATGACTTAACCCCTGGAGTATGATGACTTAACCCCTGGAGTATGATGCCTTAACCCCTAGGCCCTAGGGTATGATGATTTAACCCCTTGAGTAGGATGATTTAACCCATGAGTACAATGAACTAAACACTTGAGTGTGGTGACTTAACCCCAAGAGTTCGATGACTTAACCCCTTGAGTACGATTACGTAACCCTTTGAGTAAGATTACTTAAACCTTAGAGTACGATTACTTAACCCTTGAGTACGATGAATTAACCCCTAAGACGATGGATTGGGGCCCTTGAGTACGATAACACTTTACTAAGAGGTCATCGTACTCAATGGGTTAAGTTGTTTAGTTTCTGTTTGGATTTTATTTCGTGGTTTTATGTTTATCCAATAGATATTTGTTTGAGTTCGAGATTTTTTGTCAGTAGCAGTAGCAGTCTACCCGGAACAAAAGTAACACTCAACTCTACCCCGAACAAAAGTAACACTCAACTCTACCCGGAACAAAAGTAGCAATCAACTTTACTCGGAACTAAAGTAACACTCAACTCTACCCGGAACAAATGTAACACTCAACTCTACCCGGAACAAAAGTAGCAATCAACTCTACCCGGAACAAAAGTAGCAATAAACTCTACCCGGAACAAAAGTAGCAATCAACTCTACCCGGAACAAAAGTAGCAATCAACTCTACCCGGAACAAAAGTAACATTCAACTCTACCCGGAACAAAAGTAGCAATCAACTCTAACCGGAACAAATGTAACACTCAACTCTACCCGGAACTAAAGTAACAATCAACTCTCCCTGGAACAAATGTAACACTCAACTCTACCCGGAACTAATGTAACACTCAACTCTACCCGGAACAAAAGTAACACTCAATTCTACCCGGAACTAAAGTAACACTTAACTCTCCCCGGAACAAATGTAACACTCAACTCTACCCGGAACAAAAGTTGCAATCAATTCTACCCGGAACAAAAGTAACACTGAACGAGATAATTAAGAAACCTCTTAAAGCCACGGGTAATATTTCGAGTTTTTCTTAATATCTGCCATTAAAGTTTCATCTAGTCCTCACGAATCTCTTTCTTTATACTCAGGTGTCTGTAACAAAGTTCTCTGTTATCATTTTACTCTCTCATAAATTCCATAACAAATTGTTTAAATATTAATATCACTAATCTTTAATTTACTGAAAAATTTGTTCTGGTAATTTCAACCAGTATGTAGAAATGAGCTGTGTCACACATTTTCCCGTGACGCAGATTTATAAGGCTTCATCGACTGACCAGATGACTTGCAACTTTACTCTTTTATTATCATCTGTTTCATAAACAAATTAATATTGTCCATATTTACAAGAGATAGTATGGCGGAAGTGTTCAATAGTTACTCCAAAGAGAAAAGGTGTTGCTGACTTATGAGAGCGGGTGAAAAGTTTAACTGCAAACTCAGGTACGGTACAGCGTCCAGTGTTGCTGAGAGATGAATCATGGTAAGCAGTAAACACAGGTGGAGAAGAGGTGCAGACAAGTGACAGGTTGGAAGGAGGAGATAAAGTGCCCAGGTTTCATAACAAAGAATGTATTTGTGGGTCTCTTTATTACACTCACTAACAAGGCTAATATATCCAACTAACAGTAAAATATTACACGTGTGCTGTATTTGTTCTCTGTCAATGAACGTCACAGAATTCTGACTCCTTAACTACTGTATCTCACGCGATAATGTAAAAGACTCCACCACACCAAACTATTCCCATTACCATACGCATTTAATCATCACCTGAGCGAATTCTTCACTCCTGTAAAAACAAAAATACATACGAGTCTTCAAACTGTTTTTGAGTCACAATATCAATTTAGAATATTTGCATATAACAGAGACTATAATTGGAACAGTGATATTTGCATATATAAATAACTTCGATATCAAGAAACAAGACTTTTATATTTACCTTTTTATTATTCAGCGACATCATGTATAATAATTGTAGCTATGTTGTGGTGTCATGTGTCGTGTGAAGTAAACTGTGTCGTGTGAAGTAAACTGTGTCGTGTGAAGTAAACTGTGTCGTGTGAAATAAACTGCGTCGTGTGGAGTAAACTGTGTCGTGTGAAGTAAATTGTGTCGTGTGAAATAAACTGCGCCTTGTGGAGTAAACTGTGTCGTGTGAAGTAAACTGTCGTGTGCAGTAAACTGTGTTGCTTGAAGTAAATTGTGTCGTGTGGAGTAAACTGTGTCGTTTGAAGTAAACTGTGTCGTGTGAAGTAAACTGTGTCGTGTGCAGTAAACTGTGTTGCTTGAAGTAAACTGTGTCGTGTGGAGTAAACTGTGTCGTTTGAAGTAAACTGTGAGTAAACTGTGTCGTGTGGAGTAAAAGTAAACTGTGTCGTGTGGAGTAAACTGTGTCGTGTGAAGTAGTAAACTGTGTCGTGTGAAGTAAACTGTGTCGTGTGAAGTAAACTGTGTCGTGTGAAGTAAACTGTGTCGTGTGGAGTAAACTGTGTCGTGTGAAGTAAACTGTGTCGTGTGAAGTAAACTGTGTCGTTTGAAGTAAGCTGTGTCGTGTGGAAGTAAGCTGTGTCGTTTAAAGTAAGCTGTGTCGGTGTGAAGTAAACTGTGTCGTGTAGATGAAGCTGTGTCGTGTGGAGTAAACTGTGTCATGTGAAGTAAAGCTGTCGTATGGAGTAAACTGTGTCGTGTGGAGTAAACTGTGTCATTGTGAAGTAAACTGTGTCGTGTGAAGTAAACTGTGTCGTGTAGATGAAACTGTGTCGTATTAGATAAACTGGTAAATTAATGAAGTAAACTGTGTCGTGTGTGGAGTAAACTGTGTCGTGTGAAGTAAACTGTCGTGTGCAGTAAACTGTGTTGCTTGAAGTAAATTGTGTCGTGTAAACTGTGTCGTGTGGAGTAACCTGTGTCGTGTGGAGTAAACTGTGTCGTGTGGCGTAAACTGTGTCGTGTGAAGTAAACTGTGTCGTGTGAAGTAAACTGTGTCGTGTGAAGTAAACTGTGTCGTGTGAAGTAAACTGTGTCGTGTGGAGTAAACTGTGTCGTGTGAAGTAAACTGTGTCGTGTGACGTAAACTGTGTCGTGTGAAGTAAACTGTGTCGCGTGAAGTAAACTGTGTCGTGTGAAGTAAACTGTGTCGTGTGAAGTAAACTGTGTAGCTTGAAGTAAACTGTATCGTGTGAAGTAAAATGTGTCATGAGGTATACTGTGATAGGTAATGAGTAAACTGTGTGATAGAGTGTGAAATAAACTGTGTCGTGTGGAGTAAACTGTGTCGTGTGGAGTAAACTGTGTCGTGTGGAGTAAACTGTGTCGTGTGGAGTAAACTGTGTCATTGAAGTAAACTGTGTCATGAAGGAAAGAGGAAGGTGCATGTATTGATTTCCCAGTATTGGTCTCCCAGTATTGGTCTCCCAGTATTGGTCTCCCATTATTGATCTCCCAGTAATGATCTCCTAGGGTGCCATCAATTTCAGAGTGCTCATCAATCTCCTTTAGTTTTACCTCAAAATATTTACCCAGGAAGTGTGGTGTGATGGCCAGGGAGTATGACACCATGAACGGACAAGATGTTAATATTCATGACCTGGTGACCTCCTTCCTAGTCTTCACTCGGAACATTTCATTCTGGATAACGTTTTATATCCTCAAACTTTAACCACATTAACCACAACACACTTGAGAGCATTTATGTACTAGCAAGGTACTGTACGTCTCCTGTCTGTAGTACTTCTTGCTATATTTGTACTTCACTTTCTGTGGTGTTCATTTACTGCAGCCATCACACAGCAGGGATTCTTGTCTCGGGCGAACTACCTGACAGCATTAAAGACATGCTGTATATATATGTGATTTTATGGGTAGTGTTTGGCAGGTGAGGAATACGTGTGGCTGCCTCGATGTCTTGTCACTCTCAGGCAGCTGTGTGACTAACTGAAAACAGACCAGCTTACCGACGGCCGCCTGACAGGGGTACAGAATGATGCAGGCACAAAACAGTTTAGTATGAAATAGTAAGGGTACGAAATATCCCTCTACAGTTCAGCTGTACTACCGACTGAAAACACAGGTTGTGAAGCCGACAGTACATCCAGGAAAGATACCAAAGTCCCTAATTCCTTCTTGGATTCTTTTATGTAGATTTGCTAAGTTTTTTCCTGCTATTATGAACATCTAAATGAAAAAGTAAAACATGTGAAAACCAAATAAAACCACGAACCTTATGTCCACTCATTCTTGTAACACAAACACAGGAGGATTAATGCACACAAACAAGTTGAGTTGTTCAATACACAGGTCGGTGAACGGGAGCAGTTTGTTCTGATATTTAACCTGAACAGTTGACTGCTAGTTGTAGTTTCTCCATTTCCATATATAAAATACACACACACACACACACACACACACATGTTACGCTAAAGAAGAATGAGCTTCGATTAAGTTTTAAAAATTATCAAACGTTTTTGTCAAATAGATATAACTTTTTCATTACTGTTACAGCTTAAAGGGTATGAGTCGTATGTGGTAAAATTTGCTCTTTCATTTTAGACGTCATTTAGGTAAGGTTAGGTTACCTAATTGAGTTATAATATAGCTGTCTTATTTATCCACACGTGGCCCTGAAACCCACTTACCAGTATATTTTAACGTTTAGGCAAAAATTAGTAAGAAGGTGAATCGAAAAAAAAATCTGGCAAATGACAAAAAAAAATTATAACAGACAAAACAATGATATTTAAAAACTTAAATTTCAGCTAGAATGTTGGATCAGTGACTCATCATCCCAATCATTCCAGTGTTTTCAATTTATTTTGTTTAATTTCGAAAACAAGTTTTGCAAAAGAGTAAAAATTATTTATTATCGAAAGTGAACCTAACTGAAGGGTGATGTATAGTAGTTGCAGCCGAGACACACCCTTCGTCTACCTTATTCCACCCCACATATTATATGAATCAACACCTCTGTCCTCTTATACAACAAACAATAATCATAAATGTAAAAAATAAAATCCCAATACTGTCTTATATTCATCACTATACTAAATATCCCCTAAAAAATTCTCACATTCTCAGAGTGTTATAAGCGAACACCTGGCGACGTCATCACACAGTACCACAGCCGAACCCCTATTGGTGGAGCGTTAATGACGTATACATACAGGTGTTTCTCGACCAGGTATCATCGCAAACATATTACCTATTTACTATTAATACCACACAAAGTTTGGCCAGAAATTCTGGCTAATCCAAAATCAGAGCTAATCCATATATTATCGCTTGTGGGGGGAGAGGAGGCAGGAAAAGACAATATTTATCACAAACTTGATAAGTGTTTTACAAGTCTGGTACAGTCTGGTGTTATGACTGATGAGCTGTAATACTTGTTGTGTTTTGTTATGTTACATATGAACACACACACTCAAGCTTATTGCAACATGTAAGGAAACAACCACACACACACACACACACACACCAGAGAGAGAGAGAGAGAGGTAAAATGGCAGGCTGGACACAATCCTCTCTCAGGTGACTCATGTATAGCCTACAGAACGACTACCCACTATGACTGTCGTAAAGAGAATGAATTGTAAGGAAATAGACTTTAATTTTGTAACATTTTCCAATTTTCAGAAAGTCCCATTTTTCCAGCTGTTGGATAAATATATTTAGAGCCTCGCACACAGTAGTTAACTTTGAGAAACTATCCGACCATACTGTTGTGGGTGACTTTTTACGACTAAGGATGATCTGAATTTAGTTAAGAGGGAATTGGCTCACCACAATTGCCACAGGGATATTCACCCAGTCACAGTCTTACCTTAAAACCAATACAAACGATAAATACAGGTGTCGTGTGTCCATTACTTGTCCGTAGTCTCATGTTCAACTCAGTACCTTTTGTTGTACTGTTTACAGAGAGTAACAAGAGTCCATAAAACACCTTCGTTAACAAGTATCTTTATTCTGACCAGATACTTCCAACAATATTATCTTCATCATCAGCGCTAAAAAGGAAGCGAAGAACCATTTAAGAATAATGACCAATAATAAAACAAAGATTCTTCGTTTTTGAGTAAATACAAATATTTTTTCTGTAAAAGCAATTTCGAGAAAATAGTCAATTTCAATTAATGGATCTCAGATTTGTTTTCGTAATCTTATATTTCTAACCTAAACTTACCTAATAACCACAGACCTAAAGGTAGCGTAACGTGACTTAACCTAAACTAAGTTAACCTGGCCCAAACTAACCTAACATAAACCAACCTAATCTAACCCAAATTCACCGCAAGTAACATAACGTTAGGTTAGGTTAGGTTCGACATTACGTTGCGTTAGGGAAGGATAGGTTAAGACTAGATAACGTTACGATGGGTAAGGGTGTGATAGGATAGGATAGGGTTGGTTAGGTTAGGTTTAAATGTAACTGGTAATACTAACAAGACAGAGACCTGTTGGTGTACTTGGAGAAGAGACGGTGTACTGTAGCTGTGTGCAGCCCCGCGGTCAACGCTCCGAATTGTTGTCCACTGGTCTCATTTTTTAATGGTGTAAAATGTACAGTATATGAAGGTGGGTCCCTACAACCCTCCAAATGGACGCGTCTCTGTTTGAAGGTCGTGTTAACATCTCGTCATAATTTACGGTTTATCTCCAGTATAATATTACGATGTAAATCACTGTGTAGTGTGTACCATTACTAAGTCCAGTTTATTTTAGTGAGTATGTGAAAAATAGGTTGATGCAGCTCATATGATGCAGCTCATAATGATGCAGCTCATAATGATGCAGCTCATAATGATGCAGCTCATAATGATGCCACTCATAATGATGCAGCTCATAATGATGCAGCTCATAATGATGCAGCTCATAATAATGCAGCTCAAATGATGCAGTCCATAATGATGCAGCTCATAATGATGCAGCTCATAATGATGCAGCTCATATCGATGAAGCTCATAATGATGCAGCTCATAATGATGCAACTCATAATGATGCAGTTCATAATGATGCAGCT
>NW_024754718.1:0-6572 GCF_018991925.1 Homarus americanus
TGTGTCAGAGGGTGTACCTGGGGTATCATTGGTGGCCCTGGGAGTGTCAGAGGTGTGCCAGGGTGTCAGTGGTGTGCCTGGGAGTGTCATTGGTGTGCCTGGGAGTGTCAGAGGTGTGCCTGGAAGTGTCAGGGGTGTGTACCTGGAAGTGTCAGGGGTGTGCCTGGAAGTGTCAGAGGTGTGCCTGGGGTGCCTGGTGTGCATGGGGTGTCTGAGGAGTGCCTGGGAGCGTCAAGGAGTGCCTGGGGGTGTCAGAGGTGTGCCTGGGGTGTCAGGGTGTGCCTGGGGGTGTCTGGGGTGTGCCTGGGGTGTCTGGGGTCTACCTGGAAGTGTCTGGGGTGTGCATGGAATGTCAGAGGTGTGTCTTGCAGTGTCTGGTGTGCCTGGGAGTGTCAGCGGTGTGCCTGGGGAGTGTCAGAGGTATACCTGGGCGTATCAGGGTGTGCCTGGGAGTGTCAGATGTGTACATGGGGTGTCAGAGGTGTCTGCTGGGTGTCAGGGTTGCGTGGTAGTGTCAGTGGTGTGCCTGGGGTGTCAGAGGTTGTACTTGGGTGTGATTGGTGCCTGGGGGTGTCGGAGATTGCATCTGGAGGTGTCAGAGGCGTGCGTGGGGTCAGGGTGTGCCTGGGTGGGGGTGTGCCTGGGTGTCAGGGTGTGCCTGGGGTGCCTGAGGTGTACCTGGGATTGTCAGAGGTGTGGCTGGGGTGTCAGGGGTGTGACTGGGAGTGTCAGGGGTGTACCTGGAGTGTCATAGGTGTATCTGGTGGTGTCAGTGGTGTGCCTGGGGTGTCAGAGATGTGCTTGGGAGTGTGATTGTGTGCACTAGTGTCAGAGGTGTATCCGTATGTGTCAGTGGTGTGCCTGGGAGTATCAGAGGTGTGCCTGGGGTGTCAGAGGGTTGCCTGGTAGTATCATTGGTGTGCCTGGGGTGCCAGAGGTGTTTGGAAGTGTCAGAGGTGTGCCTGGGGGTATCAGAGGAGTGCCTGGGGATGTCAGAGGTGTAAGTGTCAGAGGGGCCTGGGAGTATCGGAGGTGTGCCTGGGATTTTCGGAGGAGTGTACCTGGGGAGTGTCAGAGGTGTACCTGGGGTGTAAAGGTGTGCCAGGGAGTGTCAGAGTGAGATCAGGGAATGTCAGTGGAATGCCTGGGAGTGTCAAGGTTGCCTGGGAGTGTGAGAGGTGTGCCGGAGGTCAGAGGTGTGCCTGGGGAGTGTCAGAGGCGCTGGTGTCAGAGTGTACCTGAGATGTCAGAGGTGTGCCTGGGAGGTCATTGGTTTACCTGGGGTGTCATTGGTGTGCCTGGGGGTGTCAGAGGTGTGCTTGGAAGTGTCAGGGGTGTGCCTGGAAATGTCAGGGGTGTGCTGGAAGTGTCAAGTGTGCCTGGGGGTGCCTGGGGTGTGCCTTGGTTGTCAGAGGTGTGCCTGGGAGTGTCAGGGGTGTGACTAGGAGTGTCAGGGTGTGCCTGGAGTGTCATGGGTGTGCCTGGGAGTGTCAGAGGTGTGCCTGGGGTGTGAGGTGCACTTGGGAGTGTCTCAGGTGCACCTGGGAGTTACTGGGGTGTGGCTGGGGTGTTTGGGCTGTGCCTGGGGTGTCTGAGTGTGCCTGGCAGTGTCTGGGGTGTGCCTGTGGTGTCAGCGGTGTGCCTGGGGAGTGTCAGAGTTGTACTTGGGAGTGTGATTGGTGTGCATGGGGTGTCAGGGTGTATCTGGAGAGTGTCGGGGTGTGCCTGGGGTATCATGGGTGTACCTGGGGTGCCAGGGGTGTACCTGGGAGTGTCAGGGGTGGAACTGGGAGTGTCGGAGGTGTAACTGGGAGTGTCAGAGGTGTACAGGAGTGTCAGAGGTGTACCTGGGGTTGTCAGGTAGTACCTGGGAGTGTCAGAGGTGTGCCTGGGGTGTCTGGAGTGTGCCTGGGGTATGAGGGAGAACCAGGAGTGTAGAGGTGTGCCTGGGGAGTGTCAGGGGTGTGCCAGGGGTGTCAGAGAAACCGAGGTGTCAGAGGTGAACCAGGGGTGTCTGAAGTGTACCTGGAGTATCGGAGGTGTGCCTGGGGTATCAGGTGTGCCTGGGAGTGTCAGGGTGTGCCTGGTGGTATCATTGGTGTGCCTGGGAGTGTCAGGGTGTATCTGGAGGTGTCAGAGGTGTACCTGGGGTATGGGGGTGTACTTGGGGTGTCAGAGGTGTACCACAGGTGTCAGAGGGTACCTGGGAGAATCAGAGGTGTGCCTGGGGTATCGGAGGTGTACCTGGGAATGTCAGAGGTGTGCCTGGGAGTGTCAAGGTGAACCAGGGAGTGTCAGAGGTGAACCATGGAATGTCAGTGGAGTACCTGGGGAGTGTCAGAGGTGTGCCTGGGGAGTGTCAGCGGTGTGCCTGGGGTGTCAGGGGTGTTGCCTGGGAGTGTGGAAGTGTGCCTGGGGTGTCAGAGGTGTACATGGGGTGTCAGGGGTGTGCCTGGGTGTCAGAGGTGTGCCTGGGGTGTCAGTGGTGTACCTGGGTAGTATCATTGGTGTACCTGGAGTGTCAGAGGTGTATCTGGAAGTATCAGAGGTTGAACCAGGGGTGTCTGGGGAGTGCCTGGGAGTATCGGAGGTGTGCCTGGGAGTATCAGGTGTGCCTGGGAGTGTCAGAGGTGTGCCAGGGAGTGTCAGTGGTGTGCCTGGGGAGTGTCATTGGTGTACCTGGGGTTTCAGGGGTGTGCTTGGAAGTGTCAGGGGTGTGCCTGGAAGTGTGGGGGTGTGCCTGGAAGTGTCAGAGGTGTGCCTAGGGTGCCTGGGGTGTGCCTTGGTTGTCAGAGACCTGCGGAGCGTCAGGGTGTGGCTGGGAGGTTCAGGGGTATGGCTGGGTGTCATAGGTGTATCTGGCAGTGTCAGCGGTGTAACTGGGTGTCAGATTTGTATCTGGAAGTGTCAGAGGTGCACCTGGGGAGTATGAGGTGTGCCTGGGAGTGTCTGGGGTGTGCCTTGCAGTGTCTGGAGTTGTGCCTGGCAGTGTCGGGGGGTGTACCTGGGAGTGTCAGCGGTGTGCCTGGGAGAATCATTGGTGTGCCTGGAAGTGTCAGGGGTGTACCTGGAAGTGTCAGAGGTGTGCACCTGGAGTGCTGGAATTGGTGTGCCTGGGGAGTGTCAGTGGGTGTGCCTGGGAGTATCATTGGTGTGCCTGGAAGTGTCAGGGTGTGCCTGGAAGTGTCAGGGGTGTCCTGAGTGTGTCATTGGTGTAACTGGGGGTGCCATGGGTGTACCAGTGTCAGGGGTGTGCTTGGGGTGTCATTGGTGTACCATCTGCTACCCTCTTTCCAGGTAGACCCGCACGATCACGGTTTTCCTGGAAAGACTCGGCTGGGATGGGTTTGCTCCAACCAACCTTTCGTGTTCACAATCTCCTGGGAGGGGTGAACAGTTACGGGGGACAGGACGAATACACTGGGTTTGGGTCCTAGGCCCAGAGCGAAAAGGAAAAATAGCAGTAGAAGGAAAAGGGCTCAAACCACGTCGGGAATATCGCGCTATAACTGCTCCAGTTGGAGTGTGGGTCACTCACACCACCAGTGGGGAGGGCAAGCTAATGCTCGATAAACCGAAAAACGCTCGTGAGTTGTTGTTGACGATGTCAGTCGTGGATGGTCTGGTCCGGGAAGATGGCCAAACAATGGCACAAGAGAGTTTCGGGTCCTGCAAGAGGTTTTGTTGAGAGGTCTTCTTAGTTCAGGAGCGATGTGTGAAGTGGGATTACATGGACAGAGAGAAGCTTAAATATACAGGGTGACCTTAAAAACATGAGGTCAGGTCATAATGATGTCATCCACTAATCCCCACACCAACACACACGTAGAGGAGCTAAACAGAAGGGGGTGACGTGACTAGTCAGGTCAGGTCAAAATAAAGGGACCCACTAAATAACTTCCACATCTAGATCAAAAGGGTTTTCAATGCATTTTTAACCTTGGGCCACTGACAAATAAATTTATATGAACATATTATCAGTTTTGAACTGACCATCACTAAGGTTTATTGATTTTAATTCCTTAATCAAACTTGCATCAACCAGAATTCTTTCTGTGACACAAGATGATTTAAATACTTCTAAGCTTTTTTCCCAAGCAATAGGATGATTATTATTCCTAACATGAACGAACAAGGCACTGCTTTCAGATGCTGTTCTGATATTGTACTTATGTTGTTTGATTCTGAGCTGCAGTGTATTCCATGTAGCAAATGTAATTATAATTATGTTGGACAGACAGGAAAAACACTGCAGCTCAGAATCAAACAATATATATATATATATATATATATATATATATATATATATATATATATAATCAACGACCTCACCAGCAGGGAATCAGACCCTCGACCTACTGGGTAGGACTAGGGACAGCACCAGCTAGGCCCTGAGACACTAAAGCAGTTCTAGACTCTGTTATATTTCACACAAAGCCTGTTCATCGAGCTGATGGCGCCGTGAACCTCATTGGGAAACTGCCCGTGCCTCTTATGTGGTGTCAGTAGCATTTTACCGAATCCAGCTGGTATGAAACGCGAGGTATGTACCTCGCGTGTATTTGTTAGCAACGACTTGAAACCTAGAAAACAATGTATTAGCGTTCGCAACAAGGCAAACAGGATTCTTGGGTTCATATCTAGGTCTGTGAGTAACAGAACTGCTGACGTTATCTTGAAACTTTACCTAGCATTAGTGAGGCCACACATGGATTATGCGGTTCAGTTCTGGTGTCCTTATTATAGAATGGACATAGATTCTTTGGAGAGAGTTACAAGAAGAATGACAAAATGATCCATAATATTAGAAACCTTCCATATGAAGAAAGACTGAAAAGCAGGCTTACATTCATTAGAGGAGGCGTAGAGTTAGGGAGATATGATAGGGTGTACAAGTGGGTAAGTGGGATTAACAAGGGTAAAATGGAAGATGTTCTGAAGCTCAGTAATAACGAAATAACTAGAACAAATGGCTTTAAATTAGATAAATTCCGATTCAGAAAGGATATAGGCAAGCACTGGTTTGGTAATAGAGTTGTGGATATGTGGAATAGGCTACCGAGTGCTATAGTAGGATCAGGGACGCTAGGGAGCTTCAAGACGAAGTTGGATAGGCACATGGAAGTGCTGGGATGGGTGTGAAAGGGATCTGCCCTGTATGGAGCCAGTCGGCCTCCTGCAGTATCCCTTTCTTATGTTCTTATGTTCTTATATATATATATATATATATATATATATATATATATATATATATATATATATATATATATATATATATATATATATATATATATATATATATATATATATATATATATATATATATATGGGTGATGTCACTGTTCACTGCCATGTAGGACAAAGGTTCGTACACAAAGAAATACATCAATACATCATATTCATTGACAGTATATATAGGTCAGATTCATGTGGGTAATGTCACTGTTCACTGCCATGCAGGACAGATGTTCGTACACAAAGAAATGCTTCATATTCATTAGCAGTATATATAGGTCAGAGTCATGTGGGTGATGTCACTGTTCGCTGCCATGCAAGGCAGTGGTTCATATACATTGGACGTCAGATTCTAATTGAAGACTAATCAGTGTGGGCCAGCAAATTTGGGATAAACAGCAAGAATGTCCCCAAGCACCCCCGATTCAATATAGTAATTACAAAGTTTATGATACAATAAGCCAGGTGGCCTGAAGTCTTTGACAGTGTCATATTCAATAATCTAGTGTTCAAGTGTATGCTATAAAGGTTTATCACAAAGTTTACATGCTGAGTGTTCCGGTATGGGTACAGCGTTACTAACTTGCCAGATATGTCTGTATCCTAGCCTAATTCTGGCCACGACTACATCACATTGTCTGGTTCTGTCCTTATGCTGGCCATACCGGTACCTCTCGTCACAAAATTTGTCATATTTACTAATGCTACAACTGCCAGGTCTCTCTGCATTTCTCAGTTGTTCTAGATCAGAGTTCATAATTCTGACTTGAATGTTTTTAAGTACAGAATTCGACAAGCCAAGGTCACGGTCAACATTTTCTTTCTTACATGCCTCATTGGCCAGTCTATCAGTACGGTCATGATACCTAATTCCAACATGGGACGATATCTACACAAATTCGATACAAAAGTTGTTCTCATTGGCAGTTATCACATTTCTTTTAATATCACATACAACTTTAGACATAGAACCTGACGGGTTGTTCATTGATTTCAAAGCACTTTGAGAGTCACAGACTATCACTCCTCCTCCATTTTCTTGAAGGTAATCTGTGGCTAAGTAGATTCCAGTTAGTTCAGTTTGTGTTGTGCTGGCCCAGTTGTTCAGCCTTTGTTTGTTTGACACTATCATCTCTTTTTCTTTATATATTACAATTGCACAGCCTGTTCTACCTGTGTTTGTCTGCACAGAACCATCAGTAAAAGCATAACATTCACTTGATTTAATACTCTCTATGTGTCTGTTAATAGTTTCTAGTGTGACACATTTCATCACATCGGTGTTTAACATTTCTTACTACCAACAGGAGTGTAATTAATAGGAACTGATATATCCA
>NW_024754719.1:0-63948 GCF_018991925.1 Homarus americanus
TAGTTACGCATTGCTGACACTCCCAGTGTTCATTCTCTGACACTCCTGTTGTTCCCCAGACACTCCCTGCAGCACACTCTCTTGACACTTCCTGTGCCCGCCTCTGACACTGAGGCACACCCCTGACACTCCCAGGCACACCTCTGACACTCCTAGGTACTCTCTGTCACTCCCTGATACACCTCTAACACTCCCAGGTGCACCGCTGACACTTGGTAAGCACAATTCTGCTGACACTGCCAGTTACACTCAGACACTGCTCAGACACTCTCTGACAATGCCAGGTACTCCTCTGACATTCTTAGGCACACTTCTGACACCTTGTACTCTTCTGATACTCTAATGACACCTCTGACACTCCCTGCACACTCTGACACTCCCCAGTACACCTCTGACACTGCAGGCACACCTCCTGACACTCCCAGGCACACTTCTGTTATTCCTTGGCTACACCCTGACTCTCCCTAGGTACTCCAGACACCCCTGGTACACTTCTCACACTCCTGTGTACACGTCCGACACTGCAGCACACCTTGATACCCCAGGCACACCTTGACATTCCCTGGTACTCCACTGACATTCATAGCACACCTCTGACCCTGGTACACCTGATATTCTAGGTACAATCTGGTATTCATGCACACCTCTACACTGGCACACCTTGGACACTTCAGGCAGTCCACTGACACCCCTGGTACACCTCTGCTGACACCCATGACACCCTGACACTGCCAGTTGGTGTGCACACCTCTGACACCTTGGTATGCTATGTCACTCCCATGATAAACCCCGACACCCCAGGCACACCTCTGACACCCCAGGCACACCCCATACACCGCCAGGCACACCCCTGACACTCCCAGGCACACCTCGACACTCCCAGGTACACCTCAGACACTCCCAGGTACACCTCTGACACTCCCATGTACACTTCTGACATTCTGCAAGCACACCCCAGAAACCCCAGGCACACTTCTGACACCCCAGGCACACCTCCTGACACCCCAAGCACACTCCACCCCATATAATTACACCTCTGACACTTGCACACACCCTACACTGCAGTCACTTCTGACACTCCTAAGGCACCTCAACCGACATCCCTAGCACCCTGACACCTCCTCAGGCACACCTGACCCCAGGTACACCTCCGACTCTCAGGTACACTTCTGACACTCTGGCACACCTCCGACACCCCAGGTACCACCTCTGGGACACTCCAGGCACAACTCCGACAATCGCAGCCTCTGACACTCCCCGGCACACTCTACACTCCCAGGACACCTCTGACACCTCCCCAGGCACACCTCTGATACTCCAGGCACACCTCTGACACCCCAGGTACACCCCTGACATTCCCAGGCACACCTCTGACATTCCCCTAGTAACCTCTGACACTCACAGGCACATGTCTGACACCTAAGACACACTTGACACCTCGCACACCTGACACTTGCACACCTGACACCCCCTGTGCACACTTCTTACACTCTGGTGTACACCTCTGACAAACAGTTGTGTACACCTCTGACACCCCAGGCACACCCCACACCCCAGGCACACCTCTGACACACCCAGGCACACCCCAGAAACCCTGGTTACACCCTACACTCCAGGCACACCTCTGACACTCCCAGGCACACCTCTGACACTCCCAGGTACACCTCTCTGACACCCCAGGCACACCTCTGACACTCCCAGGCACACCTTGACACTCCCCAGGTACTCCACTGACATTCCCTGGTACACCTCTGACACTCCCAGCAGGCACACCGCTGAGACTGCCAGTAAACCTGACACTCCCAGGTCCACCTCCAACACCTGCAGGCACACTTCTCACACTCCCAGGCACACCTCCACACACCCAGGTACACCTCCGACACCCCCTGTACACTTCTCACATTCCCAGGCACACTGCTGACACTCCCAGGCACACTGCTGACACTCCCAGGCACACCTCTGACACCAAGGTACTCCTCTGACACTCCCAGGCACACCTCTCACACCCTGCCACTCCACTGACATTCCCTGGCACACCCCTGGACACTCCCCACGCACGTCCGGACACCCCAGACACACCTCTGACACTCCCCAGGCACATCTCTGACACTCCCAGGCACACCCTGACACTGCCAGGTACACCCCTGACAACGTAAGGTACTCCTGTGACACTCCCCAGGCACACCTCGACACTCCTGCCACACCTCTGACACCTAGGCACACCTGATATTCCCAGGTACACCTCAATATTCCCCAGTAGCACACTTCCTGATACTCCTTGTACACCTTTGAGACTCCCCAGGTACTCCCTCTGACACTCCCAAGCACACCTTCTGAAACCCCAGGCACACCTCCTGACACTCCCAGGTACACCCCTGACACTCCCTGGTACACCTCTGACACTCCCGAGGCACACCTCCGATATTCCCACACTCCACATTCCCCACACACACACCTCCTGACACCCTTGGTACACCTATGACACTCCAGGCACTCATCTGACACCCCTGGCACACCTCTGACCTCCCAGTTCACACCTCCGACACCCCACCACACCTGACACCTGCAGGTACACACCACAGGCACACCTCTGACACTCCAGGCATACCCTCTGACACTTGCTACTCACACTGATATTCCCTGTACACCTCACACCCCAGGTACACGTCTGACACTCCCAGATACACATCTGACACTCCCTAGTTCATCTCTGACACTCCAGAAAGCCACCTCTGACACCCCAGGCACACCTCTGACACTCTCAGGTTCACTCTCTGACACCTGGAGGCACACCTCTGACACTCCCAGGCACACCCTGACACCCCAGGCACTCCCTCTGTCACCCCTGATACACCCCAACACTCCCCAGGCACCTGACACTCCCCAGGCACACCGGCTGACACTGCCAGTCACACCTCACACACCGTCAGGTACACCCCAGACACTGCCTGGCACACCTCTGACACCAACAGGCACACCTGACACCTCAGGCACACCTCTGACACTCTGCCACACCCCTGACACTTGCACCTGACACTCTGGGCACACCTTGACACCCCGGTGGCAACTCTTACACCTCCACACACCTCTGACACTCCCCATAAACCCCAGACACCCTGGGCACACTTCTCACACTTGCAGCACACCTCCACACTGCAGCACACCTTTGACACTCCCAGTACACCTTGACATTCCCAGGACCCACTGACATTCCCTAGCACACTCTCTGACCCCTCACAGGGTACACCTCCGACACTCCTAGATACACCCTGGCACTCTGGCACACCCCTGGCCACCCAGGACACCTCTGACACTTCCAGGCACTCCACCAACACCCCTGGTACACCCTGACACCTGCTGCACACCTCTGACACTCCCCAGATACACCCAAGACACCCCAGCACACTTCTCACACCCCAGGCACAACCTCTGACACTCCTTGCACTCTGTCACTCCCCTGATAACCCCAACACCGTGCACACCGCCGACACCCCAGGCACACCCCACACACTGCCAGGCACACCTCAGACACTGCCAGGCACACCCCTCAGACACTCCCCAGGCACACCCCAGACACTGCAAGGCACCACACTCCCCAAGTGCACCCTGACATTCCCCAGGCACACCCCAGACACTCCCAGGACACCGCTGACACCCCAGGCACACCTCTGACACCCCAAGTACACCTCCTGACACTCCCAGGCACACCTCTGACACTCCAGGCACACCCTCTGACACCCCAGGCACACCTCTGACATCTCTGGTGTACCAACCGACATTCCCAGCACACCTCTGACACATGTCCGACACCCCAGACACACCTCTGACACCTCAGGCACACCTCCGACACCCCAGGCACACCTCCGACACCCCAGGCACACTTCTCACACTCCCCAGGCACACCTGACACCCCAGGCACACCCTGACACTCCCAGGACACTCGCCAATCACAGATACACCTCTGACACTCCCAGTTACACTCTACACTCCCGCCACCCTGACACCCATACACACCTCTGACACTTGCACACCTCCGACACCCCAGCACCTGACACCCTGCACCACTGGACATTCCCAGGCACACCTCTGACACTGGCTTGCCATGTCCCATTAATTCCCAGACACACTCTGACACCTTGTACACCTGACACTCCCGCCACCTCCGACACTCCTTGCACTTTACACTCCCCAGGCACACCTCTCGACAATCACAGGTCCACCTTGACACTCCCCAGGCACACCTCCCACACTCCCAGGCACACCTCTGACACACCAGGCACCCCAGAAACCCCAGTTACACTTCTACACTCCCCAGGTACACCTCTGACACCCCAGGCACACCTCTGACACCCCAGGCACACCCTCTGACACCTTGCAGTACACCTCTGACACCCCAGGCACACCTGACACTCCCAGGTACTCCACTGACATTCCCTGCACCCCTGACACTCCCAGGTACACTGCTGAGACTGCCAGGTAAACCTCCGACACTCCAGGTCCACCTCGACACCCCCAGGCACACTTCACACTCCCAGGCACACCTGACACACCCAGGTACACCTGACACTCTGGCACACTCTCACATTCCAGGTACACCTGACACTCCTGTGCACACTGCTGACACTCCCAGGTACCTCTGACACTCCAAGGTACTCCTCTGACACTCCCCAGTACACCTCTGACACTCCCAAGTACTCCACTGACATTCCTCTGGTACACCTCTGACACTCCCAAGCGCACGTCCGACACTCCCCAGATACACCTCTGACACTACCAGGCACATCTCTGACACTCCCAGGCACACCTCTCGACACTGCCAGGCACACCCCTGACAATCGCAGGTCACTCCTGTGACACTCCCAGGCACACCTCCGACACCCTTGGTACACCTCTGACACCCCAGGTAACTCCTGATATTCCGCACACCTCCAATATTCCTAGTGCACCTCCTGATACTCCCCAGGTACACCTTTGAGACTTTGTACCTCTGACACTCCCAAGCACACCTCTGAAACCCCCAGGTACACCTCCGACACTCCCAGGTTCATCTCAACACTCCATATATACACCTCTGACACTCCCAGGCACACCCCTGACACTCCCAGGCACACCTCTGACACCTGAGGCACACCCCCACACCCCAAGTGCACCTCTCCACACCTGGCTGGCACACCTCAGACACTCCCAGGCACACCGCTGACACTCCCCAGGCACACCCTGACACCCCAAGGCCACTCCGACACTCCCAGGTACACCGCTGACACCCCAGTGCACCTCCGACACCCGGTCACACCCCTGACACCCCAGGCACACCCAAGACACCCCAGGCACACCTGACACCCCAGGCACACTTTTTACACTCGCAGGCACACCTCCGACAATCACAGGTACACCTTGTCACTCCAGGTACACCTGACACCCCAGGCACACCTCTGACACTCCCAGGCACACCCCAAAACTCCCAGTTACACTTCACACCCCAGGTACACCTCTGACACTCCCAGGTACACCTCTGACTGTCCCAGCACTCTGACACTCCCAGGTACACCTCTGACACTCCCAGGCACACCTTGACACTCCCAGGTACTCCACTGACATTCCCTGGTACACCTCTGACACTCCCAGGTACACCACTGACACTGCCAGGTCCACCTCCGACACCCAGGTAAACCTGACACTCCCCAGGCACACTTCACACTCCCCAGGCACCTCCGACTTCCCAGGTACACCTTCCACACACCCAGATACACCTCTGACACCTGCCACACACCCTGACACCCCAGGTGCACCTCTGACACCCCAAGCACTCCACTGACATTCCCTGGTACACTTCTGACACTCCCCAGGCACGTCCGACACTCCCCAGATACACCCTGACACTCCCAGGTACATCTCTGACACCCCAGGTACACATCTGACACTGCCAGGTACACCTCTGACAATCGCAGGTACCCCTGTGACACCCCAGGTACACCTCCGACA
Organism: Homarus americanus; assembly: GCF_018991925.1. Lineage (NCBI taxonomy): Eukaryota > Metazoa > Arthropoda > Malacostraca > Decapoda > Nephropidae > Homarus > Homarus americanus. Next base: position 5,983 of record NW_024754719.1, read on the forward strand.
CCTTGCACACCTCTGACACTCGGTACACCTGATATTCCCAAGTACACCAATATTCCCATACACACCCTCCGACACCCTTTGTACACGTCCGACACTCCCAGATACACATCTGACACTCCCAGGTTCATCTCTGACACTCCCCACACCCTCTGGACACTCCCAGGCACACCTCTGACACCTCAGGTTCACCTCTGACACCTGAGGTACACTTGACACTCCCCAGGCACCTCTGACACTCCCAGGTACTCCTCTGTCACTCCCCTGATACACCTCTAACACTCCCAGGTGCACCGCTGACACTCCCAGGCACACCGCTGACACTGCCAGTTACACCTCAGACACTGTCAGGCACACCCCAGCATGTTCAGGACACCTCTGACACCCCAGGCACACCTCTGACACCCCAGGTACCCTCTGACACCCCACGCACACCTCTGACACTCCCAAGCACCCTGACACCCCAGGTACACCTCCGACACTCCCCAGGCACACCTGGACACTCCCAGGTACACTTCTATACTCCGGCTGCCACCTCTGACACTCCCCATGTAAACCCCAGACACCCCTAGGCACATCTCACTCCCCAGGCACACCTGACACTGCAAGCACACCTTGACACTCCCCAGGTACACCTTGACATTCCCAGGCACTCCACTGACATTCCCTAGCACACCTCTGACCCTCACAGGTACACCTCCGACACCCAGATACACCTCTGGCACCCCAGGCACACCCCAACACCCCAGGCACACCTCTGACACTCCAGGCAGTCCACTAACACCCCTGGCACACCCCTGACACTCCAAGGTACACCTCTGACACCCCAGATACACCCCAGATACTCCCCAGTACACTTCACACTCCTAGGCACACCTCTGACACTCCTTGGTACTCCTGTCACCCCTGATAAACCCCAACACCCCAGGCACACCGCTGACACCCCAGGCACACCTCACACACTGCCAGGCACACCCTCAGACACCCCAGGCACACCCCAGACACCCCAGGCACACCCCAGACACCCAAGGTGCACCTCCACACTCCCAAGTGCACCTCTGACATTCCCCAGGCACACCTCCAGAAACCCCAGGCACACCGCCCACACCCTCACACACCCCTGCCACACCTCCCGACACTCCAGGCACACCTCTGACACCCTGCAGGTACACCTCTGACACCCGGTGACACCTCTGACATCCCAGGCACTCAACTGACATCTCAGTACACCTCTGACACTCACAGGCACACCTCCGACACTCCCCAGGCACACCTCCGACACTCCCAGGCACACTTCTCACACCCAGGCACACCTCCGACACCCCCACACCTCTGACACTCCCAGGCACAACTCCGCCAATCACAGGTACACCTCTGACACTCCCCAGTTACACTCCACACCCCAGGCACACCCCTGACACCCCCAGGCACACCTCTGACACCCCAGCACACCTCTGACACTCATACACCTCTGACATTCCAGGCACTCCACTGACATTCCCCAGTACACCTCTGGACACTACAGGCACATGTCCGACACTCCCAGATACACCTCACACTCCCAGGCACACCTCCGACACTCCCAGGCACACCTCCGACACCCCAGGCACACTTCTACACTCCCAGGTACACCTCCGACAAACACAGGTACACCTTGACACTCCCCAGGCACACCTCCCACACCCCAGGCACACCTCTGACACACCCAGGTACACCCCAGAAACTCCCAGTTACACTTACACTCCCCAGGTACACCTCTGACACCCCAGGCACACCTCTGACACTCCCCAGGTACACCCCACTCCTGGTGCACACCTCTGACACCCAGGTACACCTTGACACTCCCAGGTACTCCACTGACATTCCCTGGCACACCTCTGACACCCCAGGTACACTGCTGAGACTGCCAGGCAACCTCCGACACCCCAGGTCCACCTCCAACACCCCAGGTACACCCCCACACCCAGGCACACCTCCGACACACCCAGGCACACCTCCACACCCCTGGTACATCTCCTCACATTCCCCAGGCACACCTCCGACACTCCCCAGGCACATCTGCTGACACCAGGTGGCACACCTCTGACACTCCAAGGCACTCTCTGACACCCCGGGCACACCCTCACACCCCAAGCACTCCACTGACATTCCTGGGCACACCTCTGACACTCCCACGCACGTCCGACACCCCAGATACACCTCTGACACCCCAGGCACATCTTTGACACTCCCAGGCACACCTCTGACACTGCCAGGTACACCCCTGACAATCGCAGGTACCCCAGACACTCCCAGGCACCTCCGACACTCTTGCCACACCCTGACACCCCAGGCACACTGATATTCCGCACACCTCCAAATTCCCAGGCACACCTCCGATACTCCCAGTACACCTTTGAGACCTGGTACCCTCTGACACTCCCAAGCACACCTCTGAAACTCCCAGGCACACCTCCGACACTCCCAGGCACACCTCCGACACTCCTTGGCACACCTCTGACACTCCCCAGGCACACCTCCGATATCCCAAGTACACCTCCAATATTCCCACACACACCTCCGACACTCCTTGGTACACCTATGACACCCCAGGTACTCATCTGACACTCCCCACACCTCTGACTTTCCCAGTTACACCTCCTGACACTTCACACACCACTGACACTCCCAGGTACACCTCCAACACTCACAGGCACACCCTGATACTTGCATACTTCTGACACCTCTAGGTACACACTGATATTCCCTGCACACCTCTCACACCCCTAGGCACACGTCCGACACTCCCCAGATACACATCTGACACTCCCAGGTTCATCTCTGACACTCCAGTTACACCTCTGACACCCCCTGGGGCACACCTCTGACACTCTCAGGTTCACCTCTGACACCTGAGGCACACCCTGACACTCCCGGTCCACCTCCTGACACCCCAGGTACCTCTGTCACCCCTGATACACCTCTCACTGACTCTGCTAACCGCTGACACCCATGCCACCGCCGACACTGCCAGTTACACCAGACACTGTCAGGCACACCCCAGACACGCAGGTACACCTCTGACACTAACAGTGCACCTCTGACACTCATGCTACTCTGACACTCTGCCACACCCCTGACACTTGCACACCTGACACCCCCAGGCACACCGACAAGGTGCACTCTACACTCCCAGGCACACCCTAACACTCCCCAGGTAAACCCCAGACACTCTCAGGCACACGTCTCACTCCAGGCACACCTGGACACTCTCAAGCACACCCTCTGACACTCCAGGTACTCCTTGACATTCCACTCCACTGACATTCCCTAGTACACCCCTGACACTCACAGGTCCACGTCCGACACCCCAGATACACCCTTACACTCCAGGTACACCTTTAACACCCTGCACACCTCTGACACTCCAGGTACTTCACTGACACCCCTGGTCCACCCCCACCCCAGCACGCCTCTGACACCCCAGATACACCCCAGATACTCCCAGGCACACTCTCACACCCCTAGGTACACCTCTGACACCCTTGGTACTCCTCTGTCACCCCTGATACACCTCTAACACTCGTGACCACCGCCGACACCCCAGGCACACCGCTGACACTGCCGCACACCCTCACACAGCCAGGCACACATCAGACACTGCCAGGTACACCTCAGACACTACCCAGGCACACCCCTGACACCCAAGGCACACCTCTGACACCCCAGGTATCCCCATTGACATTCCCTGGTACACCTGACACCCTGGTGCACACCCCTGACACCCAGGCACACCTCTGACACTCCCAGGATCATCTCTGACACTCCCCAGTCACACCTCTGACACTCCGTGCACACCTCCTGACACCTCAGGTTCACCTCTGACACCTGAGGCACACCTCTGACACCCCAGGCACACCTCTGACACCTAGTACTCCTCTGTCACTCCTGATACACTCTAACACTCGGTGCACTGCTGACACCTCCAGGCACACGCTGACACTGCCAGTTACACCTCAGACACTGTCAGGTACACCTCAGACACAGCCAGGTACACCTCTGACACTCCCAGGCACACCTCTGACACTGCACACTGACACTCCCAGGTACACCTCTGACACTCCCAAGCACACCTGACACTCCCCAGGCACACCTCCGACACTCGGTACACCTGACACTCCCAGGCACACTTCTTACACCCCTGGCCACACCTCTGACAATTCCATGTAAACCCCAGACACCCAGGTGCACACTCTCACACCCCAGGCACACCTCCGACACTGCAAGCACACCTGACACCTGGCACACCTTGACATTCCCAGGCACCCACTGACATTCCCAGTACACCTCTGACCCCACAGGCACACCTGACACTCCAGATACACCTCTGGCACCTCTCAGGCACACTCTAACACTCACACACCCTGACACTTCAGGTACTCCACTAACACTCCCCTGCACACCCTGACACCTCCAGCGCACCTCTGACACTCCCCAGATACACCCCAGATACTCCCAGGCACACTTCTCACTCCCCAGGTACACCTCTGACACCTTGGTACTCCCTGTCACTCCCTGATAAACCCCAACACTCCCCAGGCACACCGCACACCTCAGGCACACTCTCACACACCGCCAGGTACACCTCAGACACTGCCAGGCACACCTCAGACACCCCAGGCACACCCCAGACACCCCAGGTGCACCTCCTCACACTGCACTCCTGACATTCCCAGGCACACCAGACACTCGCACACCGCTGACACCCCAGGTACACCTCTGACACTCCCAAACACCTCCACACCCCAGGTACACCTCTGACACCCCAGGCACACCTCTGACACCCCAGGTACACCTCTGACATTCCCAGGTACTCAACTGACATTCCCTAGTACACCCTGACACTCACAGGTACATGTCCGACACTCCCAGATACACCTCTACACCTCTGGTCACACCTCCGACACCAGGTACACCTCCGACACTCCCCAGGCACACTCTCACACTCCCAGGTACACCTCCGACACCCCAGGCACACCTCTGACACTCCAGGTACACCTCCGCCAATCACAGGCACACCTCTGACACCCCAGTTACACCTCTTACACTCCCAGGTACACCTCTGACGCCCCAGGTACACCTCTGACACTCCCAGGTACACCTCTGACACTTGGCACACCTCTGACATTCCCAGGCACTCCACTGACATTCCCTAGTACACCTCTGACACTCACAGGTATATGTCCGACACTCCCAGATACACTCTGACACTCTCAGGCACACCTCCGACACCTGGCACACCTGACACTCCCAGGTACACTTCACACCCCAGGTACACTCCGACAACCACCTTGACACTCCCAGGTACACCTCCTACACCCCAGGCACACCTCTGACACACCCAGGTACACCCCAAAACCCAGTTACATCTCTACACTCCCAGGCACACCTCTGACACTCCCGTGCCACCTCCTGACACCCCAGGTACACCTCTGACACTCCCAGGTACACCTCTGACACTTCCAGGTACACCTTGACACCCCAGGTACTCCACTGACATTCCCTGGCACACCTCTGACACTCCCAGGTACTCCGCTGAGACTGCCAGTAAACCTCCGACACTCCCAGGTCCACCTCCGACACTCCCAGGCACACTTCTCACACCCCAGGCACACCTGACACACCCAGGTACACCTCCTGACACCCCTGCACACTTCTCACATTCCAAGGTACACCTCCGACACTCCCAGTACACCGCTGACACTCCCAGGTACACCTCTGACACTCCAAGGTACTCCCTGACACTCCCAGGCACCTCTGACACTCCAAGTACTCCACTGACATTCCCTGGTACACCTCTGACACTCCCACATGCACGTCCGACACTCCCAGATACACCTCTGACACCCCAGGTACATCTCTGACACTTGCACACTCTGACACTGCCAGGCACACCCCTGACAACGTGTGCCTTGGTGACACTCCCAGGTACCACCTGACACTCCTTGGTACACCTCTGACACTCCCAGGTACACCTGATATTCCGCACACCCACATTCCCAGGTACACCTGATACTAGGTACACCTTGAGACTCCCAGGTACTTCCACACCCCAAGCACACCTGAAACTCCCAGGTACACCTGACACCTGCACACCTCCGACACTCCCCAGCACACTCTTACACTCCCAGGCACACCTCTAACACTCCCAAGCAAACCCCAGACACTCCCAGGCACACGTCTCACCTCCTGCACACCTAAGACACTCTGCGTACACCTCTGACACTCCCAGGTACTCCTTGGCATCCAGGTACTCCACTGACATTCCCTAGTACACCTCTGACACTCACAGGTACACGTCCGACACTCCCAGATACACTTACACTCCCAGGTACACCTTTAACACTCCCATACCTCTGACACTTCCAGGTACTTCACTGACACTCCTGGTACACCCCTGACACTCCCAGGTACACCTCTGACACCCCAGATACACCCCAGATACCCCAGGTACACTTCACACCCCTAGGTACACCTCTGACACCCTTGGCACCTCTGTCACCCCTGATACACCTCTAACACCCAGGACCACCGACACTCCAGGTACACCGCTGACACTGCACACCCCACACACTGCCAGGCACACATCAGACACTGCCAGGTACACCTCAGACACTACCCAGGCACACCCCTGACACCTCAAGTTACACCTCTGACACCCCAGTACTTCCATTGACATTCTCTGGACACCCCTGACACTCCAGTACACCTCTGACACTCCCAGGTACACCTCTGACACTCCCAGGTTCATCTCTGACACTCCCAGTTACACTCCTGACAATCCCAGGTACACCTCTGACACTCTCAGGTTCACCTCTGACACTCCGGAGTGCACACTCTGACACTCCCAGGCACACCTCTGAAACCTAGGTACTCCTCTGTCACTCCCTGATGCACCTCTAACACTTAGGTACACCTCTGACACTCCTTGGACACCTCACCCCTGATAAACCTCCACACTTGCACACTGCTGACACTCCCAGGTACACCTCCACCGCCAGGTACACCCAGACACTGCCGTACACCTCAGACACCCCAGGTACACCTCAGACACTCCAAGGTGCACCTCACACCCCAAGTGCACCTCTGACATCCCAGGCACACCTCAGACACCCCAGGTACACCGCTGACACTCCCAGGTACACCCTGACACTCCCAAGTACACCTCCGACACTCCCAGGTACACCTCCACTCCCAGGTACACCTCTGACACTCCCAGGTACACCTCTGATTCCCAGGTACTCAACTGACATTCCCTAGTACACCTCTGACACTCACAGGTACATGTCCGACACTCCCAGATACACCTCTGACACTCTCAGGTACACCTCCTGACACTCCCAGCACCTGACACTCCCAGGTACACTTCTCACACCCCAAGCTCCACCTCACACCCCAGGTAACCTCTGACACCCGGGTACACCTCCGCCAATCACAGGTACACCTCTGACACTCCCAGTTACACTTCTTACACTCCCAGGTACACCTCTGACACTCCAGGTACCTCTGACATCTCCCAGGTACCTCTGACACTCCAGGTACACCTCTGACATTCCCCGTACTCACTGACATTCTGATACCTCTGACACTCAGGGTACATGTCCTACACTCCCAGATACACTTCTGACACTCTCAGGTACCCCTCCGACACTCCCAGGTACACACCTCCGACACTCCCAGGTACACTTCTTACCTCCCAGTTGCCACCTCCGACAATCACAGGTACACCTTTGACTCCCAGGTACACCTCCTACACTCCCAGGTACCTCTGACACTCCCAGGTACACCTCTGACATTCCAGGTACTCCACTGACATTCCTAGTACACCTCTGACACTCACAGGTACATGTCCTACACTCCAATACACTTCTGACACTCTCAGGTACACCTTTGACACTCCCAGGTACTCCACTGAGCATTCCTGGTACACCTCTGACACTCCCAGGTACACGCTGAGACTGCCAGGTAAACCTCCGACACTCCCAGGTCACCTCCGACACTCCCAGGTACACTTCTCACCTCCCAGGTACACCTCCGACACCCAGGTACACCTCCGGCCTCCCTGGTACTTCTCACATTCAAGGTACACCTCCGACACTCCCAGGTACACCCGCCTGACACTCCCAGGTACACCTCTGACCTCCAGGTACTCCTCTGACACTCCCAGGTACACCTCTGACCTCCCAAGTACTCCACTGACATTCCTGGTTACTGTTGCTCCCATGCATCCGTCCTCCCAAATACACCTCTGACACTCCCAGGTACATCTCTGACCTCCCAGGTACACCTCTGACACTGCCAGGTACACCCCTGACAATCGCAGGTACTCCTGTGACACTCCCAGTACCTCCGACACTCCTTGGTACACCTCTGACACTCCCAGGTACATCTCCGATATTCCCAGGTACACCTCCAATATTCCCAGGTACCTCCGATGCTCCCAGGTACACCTTTGAGACTCCCAGGTACTCTCTGACACTCCCAAGTACCTCCTGAAACTCCCAGGTACACCTCCGACCTCCCAGGTACCTCCGGCCTCCCAGGTACCCTTCTTACACTCCCAGGCACCTCCTGCTCCCAGGTAAACCCCAGACACTCCCAGGTACACGTCTCACTCTCCCAGGTACCTGCGACACTTGCTGCACCTCTGACACTCCCAGGTACTCCTTTGACATTCCCAGGTACTCACTGACATTCCTAGTTCACCTCTGACACTCACAGGTACGTCCATTTCTCAGATACACCTCTTACACTCCCAGGTACACCTTTAACACTCCCAGGTACACCTCTGACACTTCAGGTACTTCTGTGCTCCTGGTACCCCACCTCCCAGGTACACCTCTGACACTCCCAGATACACCCCAGATACTCCCAGGTACCTTCTCCACCTCCTAGGTACACCTCTGACACTCCTTGGTACTCCTCTGTCACTCTGATACACCTCCTTACTCCCAGACCACCGCCGACACTCCCAGGTACACCGCTGACACTGCCAGGTACACCTCACACACTGCCAGGCACACATCAGGCACTGCCAGGCCTCAGACACTACCCAGGTACACCCTGACACTCCAAGTTACACCTCTGACACTCCCAGGTACTCCATTGACATTCCCTGGTACACCCTGACACTCCCAGGTACACCTCTGACACTCCCAGGTACACCTCTGACACTCCCAGGTTCATCTCTGACACTCCCAGTTCACTCCCCGACAATCCCAGGTACACCTCTGACACTCTCAGGTTCACCTCTGACACTCAGTACACCTCTGACACTCCCAACACCTCTAAACTCCCTAGGTTCCCTCTGTCACTCCCTGATACCTCCTACTTTGCTCCCAGGTGCACCACTGACACTCCCAGGCACACCGCTGACACTGCCAGTTACCTCAGACACTCCCAGGTACACCTCTGACACTCCCAGGTACCTCTGCACACTCCCAGGATCATCTCTGCCTCCCTGGTACACCCCTGACACTCCCAGGCCTCTGACACTCCCGTGTCTCTGACCTCCCAGTTACACCTCTGACACTGCCAGGTACACCTTGACAATCGTAGGTGCTCTGTGACACTCCCAGGTACACCTCCGACACTCTGGTATCTATTGCTCCCAGGGCCTCTTCCCATGTACACCTCTAACACTAGCAGGTACACCTCTGACCTTACAAGGTACACCTTTGACATTCCCAGGTATTCCACTGACATTCCTAGTACCTCTGACACTCACAGGTACATGTCCGGCTCTCCCAGATACACCTCTCTGACACTCTCAGGTACACCCCGAACCTCCCAGGTACACCTCTGACACTCCCAGGTACACCTCAGACACTCCCAGGTACATCTCAGACACTCCCAGGTGCACCCCACACACTCCCAAGTGCACCTCTGATACTCCCAGGCACCTCAGACACTCCCAGGTACACCGCTGACACTCCCAGGTACACCTCTGACCTCCCAAGTACACTCCTGACACTCCCAGGTACACCTTCGACACTCAGGTACACCTTCGACACTCCCGGTGCCCTTCTTACACTCCCAGGTGCACCTCCGACATCAGGGTACACCTCTGACACTCCCAGGTGCACCTCCGACACTCCCAGGTGCACTGACACTCCAGGTACACCAAACTCCCAGGTACACTTCTTACTCCCAGGTACACCTCTGACACTCCCAGGTACACCTTTGACACTCCCAGGTTTTCCACTGACATTCCCTTGTGCACCTCTGACACTCCCAGGTACACCTTGACACTGCCAGGTACACCTCCGACACTCAGGTACCTCCAGGCTGGGCCCACTTCTCACACTCCCAGGTACCTCCGACACTCCCAGGTACCTCTGACACTCCCAGGTACCTCTGACACTCCAGGCCTCTGACACTCCAGGTACACCTCTGACACTCCCAAGTACTCACCTGACATTCCTGGTACACCTCTGACACTCCCAGGTGCGTCCGACACTCCCAGATACACCTCTGACACTCCCAGGTACATCTCTGATACTCCCAGTTACACCTCTGACACTGCCAGGTACAACCGACAATCGTAGGTACTCTGTGACACTCCCAGGTACCTCCGACACTCCGTACACCTCCTGACACTCCCAGGTACCTCCGATATTCCCAGGTACACCTCCAATATTCCCAGTACACCTCCGATACTTCCAGTACACCATTGAGACTCCAGGTACTCTTCTGACTCTCCTGGTACACCTCGGCCATTCCCAGTTACACCTCCAACACTCCCAGTTACACCACTGACACTCCCAGGTACACCTCTGCACTCCAGGTACACCTCTGCACTCCCAGGTACCTCTAACACTCGCAGGTACCTCCTGACACTCCCAGTACATGACATTCCCAGGTATTCCACTGACATTCCTAGTACACCTCTGACACTCACAGGTACATGTCCGACACTCCCAGATACACCTCTGACACTCTCCAGGTACACCCCTGACACTCCCAGGTACACCTCCTTGACCTCCCAGGTACCTCAGATACTCCCGGCCTCTCAGACACTTCAGGTGCACCTCACACACTCCCAAGTGCACCTCTGATACTCAGGCACACCTCAGACACACCCAGGTACACCATTGACCTCTCCAGTGCACCTCTGCCTCCCAGGCATCTCTGACACTCCCAGGTACACCTCCGACACTCCCAGGTACACCTTCGACACTCCCGGTACACTTCTTACACTCCCAGGTCACCTCCGACAATCACAGGTACCTCCTGACATGAGTACACCTCCGACACTCCCAGGTACACCTCTGACACTCCCAGGTACCCAAGCTCCCAGGTACACTTCTTACTCCCAGGTACATCTCTGACACTCCCAGGTACACCTCCGGCACTCCCAGGTACACCTCCTGACACTCCCAGGTACACCTCTGACCTCCCAGGTACACCTTTGACACTCCCAGGTTTTCCACTGACATTCCTTGTACACCTCTGACTTCTCCCACGTACACCTTCGGCACTGCCAGGTACAACTCCGACACTCCCAGGTACACCTCCGACACTCCCAGGTACACTTCTCACCTCCCAGGTACACCTCCGACACTCCAGGTACACCTCCCATCTCCCAGGTACACCTCTGACACTCCAAGGTACACCTCTGACACTCCCAGTACCTCTGAACCTCCCAAGTACTCCTGACATTCCCTGGTACCCACCACAGCACTCCCAGGTGCACGTCCGACTCTCAGATACCTCTGACACTCCCAGGTACATCTCTGACTCCCAGGTACCTCTGATACTCCCAGGTAACCTCTGACACTCCAGGTACTCACTGATATTCCTGGTACACCTCTGACACTCCCTAGGTCACACGTCCCCACTGAATACACCTCTGATACTCCCAGGTTCATCTCTGACCTCCCAGATACACCTCTGACCTCCCAGGTACACCTCTGACTTGCTCAGGTACACCTCTGACACTCCGAGGTACACGCTGGGACCTCCTCTGTCACTCTGATCTCTAACACTCCCAGGTGCACCGTGGCACTCCCAGGCACACCGCTGCAGCACTGCCAGTTACACCTCAGACACTGTCAGGTCACCTCCGACACCTCAGGTACATCTCCGACACTCCCAGGTACACTTTTTACCTCCCAGGTACACCTCCCGACAATCACGGTACTCCTCTGACACTCTCAGGTACACCTCCTAAATACTCAGGTACACCTCCGTACTCCCAGGTACACTTCTGACACTCCCAGTGTACTCCTCTGACACTCCTGGTTCACCTATGAGACTCCCAGTACCTCTGACACTCCCTGGTACACCTCCGATATTCCCAGGTACACCTCCGATGTTCCAGCTACATCAGATACTCCCAATACACCTTTTGAGATTCCCAGGACTTCACTGACACTCCTGGTATGCCTCTGACATTCCCAGGTACTCCTCTGTCCCAGGTACACCTCTGATACTTCCAGGTACCTCTGACATTCCCAGGTCCGCCTCCGACACTCCCAGGTACAACTCCAACACTCCCAGGTACACCTCTGACACTCCCAGGTACACCTCTGACCTCCTAGGTACACCTCTGACCTCCCAGGTCACCTCTGACACTCCCAGGTACACCTCTGATACTACCAGGTACACCTCTGCCTCCCAGGTACACCTCCCGTCTCCCAGTTACACCTCCGATACTCCCAGGTACACCTCTGACACTCCCAGGTACTCCTCTGACACTCCCTGGTTCACCTATGAGAACTCCCAGGTACACCTTTGACACTCCTTGGTTGCACCTCCGATATTCCCATGTACACCTCCGATAATCCCAGGTACACCTCCGATACTCCCAGGTACACCTTTGGAACTCCCAGGTACTTCACTGACCTCCCTGGTATGGCTTTGACATTCCCAGGTGCCTCTGACACTCCCAGGTTCACCTCTGATACTCCCAGGTACACCTCTGACATTCCAGGTCGCATCTGACACTCCCAGGTACACCTCTCACACTCCTAGGTACACCTCACCTCCCAGGTACACCTCTGACACTCCAAGCTACACCTTTGACACACCCAGGTACACCTCTGACACTTCAAGGTACACCTCTGACACACCCAGGTACTCCACTGACATTCCCTGGTACACCTCTGACACTCCCAGGTACACGTCCGACACTCCCAGATACACTTCTGACACTCCCAGGTACATCTCTGACACTGCCAGGTACACCTCTGACAATCCCAGGTATTCCTGTGACACTCCCAGGCCTCCGACACTCCCAGGTACATCTGACAATCCCTGAGTGCACCTCCATTCCCAGGTACACCTCCGATATTCCCAGGTACACCTCTAATACTCCCAGGTACACCTTTGAGACTCCCAGGTACTCCACTGACACTCCCTGGTACACCTTTGATATTCCCAGTTACATCTCCGACACTTCCAGTTACACCCCTGACACTCCCAGGTGACTCCTGACACTCCCAAGTGCCTCTGACACTCCAGGCACAACTCTGACACTCCCAGGTACACCTCAGACACTCCCAGGTACACTTCTTACCTCCCAGGTACACCTCTGACACTCCCATGTAAACCCAGACACTCCCAGGTACACTTCTCACCTCCCAGGCACACCTCCGGCACAGCAAGTACACTCCAGGTACCTTTGACATTCCCAGGTACTCCACTGACATTCCTAATTACACCTCTGACACTCACAGGTACACTCCGACACTCCCAGATACACCTCTGACTCCCGGTACACCTCTAACACTCCCAGGTAACCTCTGACCTTCCAGGTACCTCCACTGACCTCCCTTTACACCCCTGACCTCCCAGGTACACCTCTGACACTCCCAAGATACACCCCAGATACTCCCAGGTACACTTCTCACACTCCTAGGTACACCTCTGACACTCCTTGGTACTCCTCTGTCACCCCCTGATACACCTCTATCACTCCCAGGTACACCGCGGCCTCCCAGGTAAACCGCTTGACCTGCCAGGTACACCTCACACACTGCCAGGTTCAGACACTGCCAGGTACACCTCAGACACTACCCAGGTACACCTCAGACACTCCAGGTGCCCTTCTCACACTCCCAAGTGCACCCTCTGACACTCCCAGGCACCTCAGACACTCCCAGGTACACCGCTGACACTCCCAGGTACACCTCTGACACTCCCAAGTGCACCTCCGGCACTCCCAGGTGCACCTCTGACCTCCCAGGTACACCTCTTACACTCCCAGGTACACCTCTGACATTCCCAGGTACTCCACTGACATTCCCTAGTACCTCTGACACTCACAGGTACATCCGACACTCCCAGATACACCTCTGACACTCAGGTACCTCCGACACTCCCAGGTACACCTCCGACACTCCCAGGTACACTTCTCACACTCCCAGGTACACCTCCGACACTCCCAGGTACACCTCTGACACTCCCAGGTACACCTCCGTCAATCACAGGTCCACCTCTGACACTCCCAGGTACCTCCGACATTCCCAGGTACACCGACACACCCAGGTACATCTCAGACACTCCCAGGTACACCACTGACACTCCCAGGTACACCTCTGACACTCCCAAGTACACCTATGACACTCCCAGGTACACCTCCGACACTCCCAGGTACACCACCGACACTCCCAGGTACACTTCTCACACACCCAGGTACACCTCCGACACTCCCATGTACACACATGGCCTCCCAGGTACACCTCCTGGCACTCCCGGTACACCTCTGACACTCCTTGGTACCTCCTGGCCTCCCAGGTACCTCTGACACTCCCAGGTACACCTCTGTTGCTCCCAGTGCACCTCTGTAAAACTCCCAGGTACACCTTCGACACTCCCAGGTACTTCTTTCACTCCCAGGTACACCCCAGACACTCCCAGGTACACTTCTCACACTCCCAGGTACACCTCCGACACTCGCAAGTTCACCTCTGACACTCCCAGGTACACCTCTGACACTCCCAGGTTCACCTCTGACACTCCAAGGTACACCTTTGACACTCCCAGGTACTCCACTGACATTCCGTGGTACACCTCCCACACTGCCAGGTACACCGCTGACACTGCTAGGTACACCTCCGACACTCCCAGGAACACCTCCGACACTCCCATGTACACTTCTCACACTCCCAGGTACACCTCCGACACTCCGAGGAACACCTCTGACACTCCCAGGTACACCTCTGACACTCCAAGGCACACCTCTGACACTCCCAGGTACACATCTAACACTCCCAGGTACACCTCTGACACTCCCAGGTACACCTCTGACACTCCCAGGTACACCTTTGACATTCCAAGGTAATCCACTGACATTCCCTAGTACACCTCTGACACTCACAGGTACATGTCCGACACTCCCAGAAACACCTCTGAGACTCTCAGGTACGCCTCTGACACTTCCAGGTACTCCACTGACACTCCTGGTACACCCCTGACACTCCCAGGTACACCTCTGACACTCCCAGGTACTCCCCAGACACTCCCAGGTACACTTTTCGCACTCCAAGGTACACCTCTGACACTCCTAGGTACACCCCTGGGCACTCAGGTACACCTCCTGACACTCTCCAGGAACTCCCCAGACACTCCCAGGTACACTTCTCCTTGCTCCTAGGTACACCTCTGGCCTCCTAGAGTCACTCCTCTGTCCCACTCCCTGATACACCTCTAACCTCCCAGGTCCTCTGCTGACACTCCCAGGTACACCGCTGACACTGACAGGTGCCTCACACCTGCCAGGTGCACCTCCAGACACTTGCTGCAGGGTACACCTCAGACACTCGCAGGTACACCGCTGACACTCCCAGGTACACAGCTGACACTCCCAAGTACACCTCCGAAACTCCCAGGTACACCTCCGACACTCCCAGGTACACCTCCGACACTCCCAGGTACACTTTTTACACTCCCAGGTACACCTCCGACAATCACAGGTACACCTCTGTCACTCCCAGGTACACCTCCGACACTCCCAGGTACACCTCTGACACTTCCAGGTACACCCCAGAAACTCCCAGTTACACCCCTGACACTCCCAGGTACACCTCTAACACTTCTAGGTACTCCCCAGACAATCCCAGGTACACTTCTCGCACTCCTAGGTACACCTTTGACACTCCTAGGTACTCCTCTGTCACTCCCTGATACACCTCTAACACTCCTAGGTACACCGCTGACACTCCCATGTACACCGCTGACACTGCCAGGTACACCTCAGACACTACCAGGTACACATCAGACATTGCCAGGTACACCTCACACACTCCCAGGTCCACCTCAGTCACTCCAAGGTGCCCCTGTGAGACTCCCAAGTGCACCTCTGACACTCCTAGGCACAACTCTGACACTCCCAGGTACATCTCAGACACTCCCAGGTACACCACTGACACTCCCAGGTACACCTCTGACACTCCCAAGTACACCTCTGACACTCCCAGGTACACCTCCGGCACTCCCAGGTACACCTCCGACACTCCCAGGTACACTTCTCACACACCCAGGTACACCTCCGACACTCCCAGGTACACCTGTGACACTCCCAGGTACCTCTGACACTCCCAGGTACACCTCTGACACTCCTTGTACCTCTGACACTCCCAGGTACACCTCTGACACTCCCAGGTACCTCTGATGCTCCCAGGTACACCTCTGACACTCCCAGGTACCTCCGGCATCCCATGTGCCTTCTTACACTCCCAGGTACACCCCAGACACTCCCAGGTGCACTTCTCACCTCCCAGGTACACCTCCGACACTCCAAGTTCACCTCTGACACTCCCAGGTACCTCTGAAACTCCCAGGTACACCTCTGACACTCCCAGGTACACCTTTGACACTCCCAGGTACTCCACTGACATTCCGTGGTACCTCCTCCACACTCCCAGGTACACCGCTGACACTGCTAGGTACACCTCCGGCCTCCCAGGAACACCTCCGACACTCCCAGGTACACTTCTCACTCCCAGGTTCACCTCCCCACTCCGAGTACACCTCTCCACCTCCCAGGCCTCTGACACTCCAAGGTACACCTCTGACACTCCAGGTACACCTCTAACACTCCCAGGTACCTCCTAACACCTCGCAGGTACACCTCTGACACTCCCAGGCTACTGACATTCCCAGGTATTCCACTGACATTCCCTAGTACACCTCTGACACTCACAGGTACATGTCCGACACTCCCAGATACACCTCTGACACTCTCAGGTACACCCCTGACACTCCCAGGTACACCTCTGACACTCCCAGGTACACCTCAGATACTCCCAGGTACATCTCAGACACTCCAAGGTGCACCTCACACACTCCCAAGTGCACCTCTGATACTCCCAGGCACACCTCAGACACTCCCAGGTACACCGCTGACACTCCCAGGTACACCTCTGACACTCCCAAGTACATCTCTGACACTCCCAGGTACACCTCCGACACTCCCAGGTACACCTTCGACACTCCCGGTACACTTCTTACACCAGGTCACACCTCCGACAATCACAGGTGCCTCTCTGGCCTCCCAGGTACACCTCCGACCTCCCAGGTACACCTCTGACACTCCCAGGTACACCCCAGAAACTCCCAGGTACAATTCTTACACTCCCAGTGCATCTCTGACACTCCAGGTGCACCTCTGACACTCCCAGTGCCACCTCTGACACTCCCAGGTACACCTCTGACACTCCCAGGTACACCTTTGACACTCCCAGGTTTCCACTGACATTCCCTTGGCACACCTCTGACACTCCCAGGTACACACCTGACACTGCCATGCCTCCAACACTCCCAGGTACACCTCCGACACTCCCAGGTGCACTTCTCACACACTCCCAGGTACACCTCCGACACTCCCAGGTACCTCTGACACTCCCAGGTCACACCTCGACACTCCCAGGTACACCTCCAGACACTCCCAGGTACATCCTCAGACACTCAAAGGTGCACCCACACACACTCCCAAGTGCACCTCTGATACTCCCAGGCACACCTCAGACACTCCCAGGTACACCGCCTTGACCTCCCAGGTACACCTCTGACACTCCCGTACACCTCTGACACTCCCAGGTACACCTCCGACACTCCCAGGTACCTTCGACACTCCCGGTACACTTCTTACACTCCCGGTGCACCTCCGACAATCACGGTACACCTCTGACACTCCAGGTACACCTCCGACACTCCCAGGTGCACCTCTGACCTCCCAGGTACACCCAGAAACTCAGGTACCACTTCCTTACACTCCAGGTACACCTCTGACATCTCCAGGTGCACCTTTGACACTCCCGGGTTTTCCACTGACATTCCTTGTGCACCTCTGACACTCCCAGGTACACCGCTGACACTCCAGGTACCTCCGACACTCCCAGGTACCTCCGGCTTCTCCCAGGTACCTCTCACTCCAGGTACACCTCCGACACTCACAGTTCACCTCTGACACTCCCAGGCCTCTGAAACTCCAGGTACACCTCTGGCCTCCCAGGTACACCTTTGACACTCCCAGGTACTCCTGACATTCCGTGGTACCTCTCACACTCCCAGGTACACCGCTGACACTGCTAGGTACACCTCCGACACTCCCAGGAACACCTCCGACACTCCCAGGTACCTTCTCACACTCCCAGGTTCTCCTACATCCGAGGTACACCTCTGCCACTCCAGGTCCACCTGACTCTCCAAGGTACACCTCTGACACTCCCAGGTACACCTCTAACACTCCAGGTACACCTCTAACACTCGAGGTACACCTCTGCACTCCCAGGTACACTGACATTCCCAGGTATTCCTGACATTCCTAAGTGCACCTCTGACACTCACGGTACATGTCAACCTCCCAGATACACCTCTGACACTCTCAGGTACACCCCTGACACTCCAGGTACCTCTGCCTCCCACCTCAGATACTCCCAGGTACATCTCAGACACTCAGGTGCACCTCACACACTCCCAAGTGCACCTCTGATACTCCCAGGCACACCTCAGACACTCCCAGGTACACCGCCGAGCACTCCCAGGTACACCTCTGAGCACTCCCAGTACATCTCTGACACTCCCAGGTACACCTCCGACACTCCCAGGTACACATCCGACACTCCCAGTACACCTTACACTCCCAGGTACACCTCCGACAATCACAGGTACCTCTGAACCTCCCAGGTACACCTCCGACACTCCCAGGTACACCTCTGACACTCCCAGGTGCCTCGGAAACTCCCAGGTACACTTCTTACACTCCCAGGTACATCTCTGACTCCCAGGTACCTCCGACCTCCCAGGTACAACTCCTGACACTCCCAGGTACACCTCTCACTCCCAGGTACACCTTGCAGCCTCCCAGGTTTTCCACTGACATTCCCTTGTACACCTCTGACACTCCCAGGTACACCTTGTGAACTGCCATGTGCACCTCCGGCCTCCCAGGTACACCTCCGACCTCCCAGGTACCTTCTCACACTCCCAGGTACACCTCCGACACTCCCAGGTACCTCTGACATCAGTACACCTCTGAGCACCTCCCAGGTACACCTCAGACACTCCCAGGTACATCTCAGACACTCCAAGGTGCACCACACTCCCAGTGCACCTCTGATACTCCCAGGCACACCTCAGACACTCCCAGGTACACCGTGACACTCCCAGGTACACCTCTGACACTCCCAAGTACACCTCTGACCTCCCAGGTACACCTCCGACACTCCCAGGTACACCTTCGACACTCCCAGTGCATCCTTACACTCCCAGGTACACCTCCGACAATCACAGGTACACCTCTGACACTCGGTACACCTCCGACACTCCCAGGTACACCTCTGAGCACTCCCAGGTACACCCAAAACTCCCAGGTACCTCCTTACACTCCCAGGTACACCTCTGACACTCCCAGGTACCTTGACACTCCCAGGTTTCCACTGACATTCCTTGTACACCTCTGACACTCCAGGTACACCGCTGACACTGCCAGGTACACCTCCGACACTCCCAGGTACCTCCGACACTCCCAGGTACCTTCTCCACACTCCCAGGTACACCTCCGACCTCGCAAGTTCTGACCTCCCAGGTACACCTCCTGAACTCCCAGGTACACCTCAGACACTCCCAGGTACACCTTTGACACTCCCAGGTACTCCTGACATTCCGTGGTACACCTCTCCACCTCCCAGGTACACCGCTGACACTGCTAGGTACACCTCCGACACTCCCAGGAACACCTCCGACACTCCCAGGTGCCTTCTCACACCTCCCAGGTACACCTCCGACACTCACTGAGATTCACCTCTGACACTCCCAGGTACACCTCTGAAACTCCCAGGTACCTCAGACACTCCCAGGTACACCTTTGACACTCCCACTCACTGACATTCCGTGGTACACCTCTCCTCCCAGGTACACCGCTTCACCTCCCAGGTACCTCTGACACTCCAAGGTACCTCTGCCTCCCAGGTACACCTCTAACACTCCAGGTACACCTCTAACACTCGCAGGTACACCTCTGACCTCCCAGGTACACCTTGACATTCCCAGGTATTCACTGACATTCCCTAGTACACCTCTGACACTCACAGGTACATGTCCGACCTCCCAGATACACCTCTGACACTCTCAGGTACACCCTGACACTCCCAGGTACACCTCTGACACACCCAGGTACACCTCAGATACTCCCAGGTACATCTCAGACACTCAAGGTGCACCTCCCTCCCAAGTGCACCTCTGATGCTCCCAGGCACCACCTCAGACACTCCCAGGTACACCTCTGACACTCCCAGGTACACCCAGCTCCCAGGTACCTTCTTACACTCCCAGGTACACCTCTAACACTCCAAGGTACACCTTTGACACTCCCAGGTTTTCCACTGACATTCCCTTGTGCACCTCTGACCTCCCCAGGTACCTTGACACTGCCAGGTACACCTCCGACACTCCCAGGTACACCTCCGACCTCCCAGGTACACTTCTCACACACCCATGCACCTCCGACACTCCCAGGTACACCGTGACACTCCCAGGTACACCTCTGAGACTCCCAGGTACACCTCTGATACTCCCAGGTAAACCTCTGACACTCCCAGGTACTCACTGATAATCCCTGGTACACCTCTGACACTCCTAGGTACGTCCGACACTCCCAGATACACCTCCTGATACTCCCAGGTTCATCTCTGACCTCCCAGAACACCTCTGACACTCCCAGGTACACCTCTGACACTCCCAGGTACCTCTGACCTCCGAGGTACACCTCAGACACTCCCAGGTACTGGGACACTCCTAGGTACTCCTCTGTCACTCCCTGATACACCTCTAACACTCCCAGGTGTACCGCTGACACTCCCAGGCACACCGCTGACACTGCCAGTTACACCTCAGACACTGTCAGGTACACCTCCGACACTCCCAGGTACACTTCCTACACTCCCAGGTACACCTCCGACAATTACAGGTACACCTCTGACACTCCCAGGTACACCTCCTACACTCCCAGATACACCTCTGACACTCCCAGGTTTCATCTCTGAGCACTCCCATATACACCTCTGACCTCCCAGTGCACCTCTGACACTCCCAGAGCCCTCTGACACTCCGGTACACCTCTCACACTCCCAAGTGCACCTCTGACACTCCCAGGTACACCTCCGGCCTCCCAGGAACACTTCTTACTCCAGGTACACCTCCGACAATCCAGGTACCTCTGTCACTCCCAGGTACCTCCGACACTCCCAGGTACACCTCTGACCTCCCAGGTACACCCAAGACACTCCCAGGTACACTTCTCCACACACTCCAGGTACACCTCCGATATTCCCAGGTACACCTCTGATGCTCCCAGGTTCCTTTGAGAACTCCCAGGTACTCCACTGACACTCCTGGTGCAATTTTGACATTCCCAGTACACCTCCGCTGCTCCCAGTTACACCCTGATGCCCCCAGGTACACCTCTGACACTCCCAGGTACACCCCGAACACTCCCAGGTACACTTCTCACACTCCCAGGTACCTCCGATATTCCCAGGTACACCTCCGATACTCCCAGGTACACCTTGGGGTGAGACTTCACTGACACTCCTGGTATACCTCTGACATTCCCAGGTACTCTCTGACACTCCCAGGTACCTCTGATACTGCCAGGTACACCTCTGACATTCCCAGGTCGCCTCCGACACTCCCAGGTACAACTCAACACTCCCAGGTACACCTCTGACACTCCCAGGTCCTCTGACACTCCTAGGTACACCTCTGACACTCCCAGGTACACCTCTGACACTCCCAGGTACACCTCTGATACTACCAGGTACACCTCTGACCTCCCAGGCCTCGTCTCCCAGTTACACCTCCCGATACTCCCAGGTACACCTCTGACACTCCCAGTGCTCCTCTAACACTCCTGGTTCACCTATGAGACTCCCAGGTACACCTTTGACACTCCTTGGTACACCTCGATATTCCCATGTACACCTCCGATATTTCCAGGTACACCTCCGTACTCCCAGGTACACCTTTAGAACTCCCAGGTCTTCACTGACACTCCTGGTATGCTCCTGACATTCCAGGTACGCCTCTGACACTCCCAAGTACCTCTGATACTCCCAGGTACACCTCTGACATTCCCTGGTCCGCATCTGCCTCCCAGGTACACCTCTGACACTCCTAGGTACACCTCTCACACTCCCAGGTACACCTCTGACACTCCCAGCTACACCTTTGACACACCCAGGTACACCTCTGACACTTCAAGGTACACCTCTGACACACCCAGGTACACCTCAGACACTCCAGGTGCACCTCTCACACTCCCAAGTGCACCTCTGACACTCCCAGGCACACCTCAGACACTCCCAGGTACACCGCTGACACTCCCGGTACCTCTGACACTCCCAGTACCTCCGACACTCCCAAGTACACCTCTGACACTGCCAGGTGCACGTCCGACACTCCCAGATACACCTCTACACTCCCAGGCATCTCTGACACTCCCAGGTACACCTCTCCACTGCCAGGTACACCTCTGACAATCGCAGGTACTCCTGTGACACTCCCAGGTACACCTCCGACTCTCCTTGGTACACCTCTGCCTCCAGGTACACCTCCGAAATTCCCAGGTACACCTCCAATATTCCCAGGTACACCTCCGATACTCCCAGGTACACCTTTGAACTCCCAGGTACTCCTCTGACACTCCCTGGTACACCTGACATTCCCAGTTGCACCTCCGACACTCCCAGTTACACCACTGAGCACTCCCAGGTACACCTCCTGACAATCTAGGTACACCTCTGATACTCCCAGGTACACCTCTGACACTCCCAGGTACTCACTGCTATTCCCTGGTACACCTCTGACACTCCCTGGGTACGTCCGACACTCCCAGATACTCTGACCTCCCAGGTACCTCTGACACTCCAGGTACTCCCAACACTCCCAGGAACACTTCTTGCACTCTAGGTACACCTCTGACCTCCTAGGTACTCTCTGTCACTCCTGATACACACTCTGCTACTCCCAGGTCCTCCTTGACACTCCCAGGTACACCGCTGACACTGACAGGTACACCTCACACACTGCCAGGTGCCTCAGACACTGCCATGTACACCTCAGACACTCCAGGTACACCTCAGACACTCCAGGTGCCTCTCCTCCCAAGTGCCTCTGATACTCCCAGGCACATCTCAGACACTCCCAGGTACACCGCTGACACTCCCAGGAACACCTCTGACCCTCCCAAGTACACCTCCGACACTCCCAGGTACACCTCCTGACACTCCCAGGTACTCCTCTGACCTCCCTGGTTCACCTATGAGACTCCCAGGTACACCTCTGACACTCCTTGGTACACTCCGATATTCCCATGTACACCTCCGATATTCCCAGGCACACCTCCGATACTCCCAGGTACACCTTTGAGACTCCCAGGTACTTCACTGACACTCCCTGGTAAGCGACAATCCCAGGTACGCCTCTGACACTCCCAAGTACACCTCTGATACTCCCAGGAACACCTCTGACATTCCCAGGTCGCATCCGACACTCCCAGGTACAACTCGACACTCCCAGGTACCTCACACTCCCAGGTACACCTCTGACACTCCCTGGGTACTCCTCTCACCTCCCAGGTAGCCCTCTGGCCTCCCAGCTACTGACACACCCAGGTACACCTCTGACACTTCAAGGTACACCTCCTGACACTCCCAGGTACTCCACTGACATTCCTGGTACACCTCTGACACTCCCAGGTACACGTCCGACACTCCCAGATACCTTCACACTCCCAGGTACATCTCTGACACTGCCAGGTACACCTCTGACAATCCCAGGTATTCCTGTGACACTCCCAGGTACACCTCCGACACTCCCAGGTACATCTCTGACAATCCTAGGTACACCTCCGATATTCCCAGGTACACCTCTGATATTCCCAGGTACTCCACTGACACTCCCTGGTACTCCACTGAGCCTCCCTGGTACACCTTTGATATTCCAAGTTACATCTCCGACACTTCCAGTTACACCCCTGACACTCCCAGGTGCACCTCTGACACTCCCAAGTGCACCTCTGACACTCCAAAGCACAACTCTGACACTCCCAGGTACACCTCAGACACTCCCAGGCACACCTCAGACACTCCCAGGTACACATGACACTCCCAGGTACACCTCTGACACTCCCAAGTACACCTCCTGACACTCCCAGGTACACCTCCGACACTCCCAGGTACACCTCCGACACTCCCAGGTACATTTACACTCCGGGTACACCTCTGACACTCCATGTAAACCCAGACACTCCCAGGTACACTCCTCACACTCCCAGGCACACCTCCGACACTCCTCAGTGTACACCTCCTGACCTCCCAGGTACACCTTGACATTCCCAGGTACTCCACTGACATTCCCTAGTACACCTCTGACCTCCAGGTACCGTCCGACACTCCAGATACACCTCTGACCTCCGGTACACCTGTAACACTCCCAGGTACACCTCTGACACTTCCAGGTACTCCACTGACACTCCCTGGGACACCCCTGACACTCCCAGGTACACCTCTGACCTCCCAGATACACCCCAGATACTCCCAGGTACACTTCTCACACTCCTAGGTACACCTCTGACACTCCTTGGTACTCCTCTGTCACTCCTGATACCTCTAACACTCCCAGGTACACCGCTGACCTCCCAGGTAAACCGCTGACACTGCCAGGTACACCTCACACCACTGCCAGGTACACCTCAGACACTGCCAGGTCACCTCGAGCCCTACAGGTACCTCAGACACTCAGTGCACCTCTCACACTCCCAAGTGCACATCTGACACTCCCAGGCACACCTCAGACACTCCCAGGTACACGCTGACACTCCCAGGTACACCTCTGACACTCCCAAGTACACCTCCGACACTCCCAGGTCACCTCTGACACCTCCCAGGTGCACCTCTGACACTCCCAGGTGCACTTTTGCACTTCCCAGGTTGCTCACTGACATTCCCTAGTACACCTCTGACACTAACAGGTACATGTCCGACACTCCCAGATGCACCTCTGACACTCTCAGGTCACACCTCCGACACTCCCAGGTGCACCTCGGCACTCCCAGGTACTTCTTACACTCCCAGGCACCTCCGACAATCACAGGTACACCTCTGACCTCCCAGGTACACCTCCGACACTCCCAGGTACACCTCTGACACTCCCAGTGCACCCCAGAAACTCCCAGGTACACCTCCGACACTCTCAGGTACACCTCCGACACTCCCAGGTACACCTCCGACACTCCCAGGTACACTTCTTACACTCCCAGGTACACCTCCGACAATCCAGGTACACCTCTGACACTCCCAGGTACACCTCCGACACTCCCAGATGCACCTCTGACACTCCCAGGTGCGTCCGACACTCCAGATACACCTCTGACACTCCCAGGTACATCTCTGACACTCCCAATTCACCTCACACTGCCATGTACACCTCTGACAATCGCAGGTACTCCTGTGACACTCCCAGGTACACCTCCGACACTCCTTGGTACACCTCTGACACTCCCAGGTACACCTCAGATATTCCTGGTACACCTCCAATATTCCCAGGTACACCTCCGACACTCCCAGTGCACCTCTTTACACTCCCAGGTGCACCTCCGACAATCCGCAGGTACACCTCTGAGCACTCCCAGGTACACCTCCGACACTCCCAGGTACACCTCTGACACTCCCAGGTACACCCAAACTCAGTTACACTTCTTACACTCCCAGGTACACCTCTGACCTCCCAGGTACACCTCTGACACTCCCAGGTACACCTCTGACACTCCCAGGTACACCTCTGACACTCCCAGGTACACCTTCGGCCTCCCAGGTACTCACTGACATTCCTGGTACACCTCTGACACTCCCAGGTACACGCTGACACTGCCAGGTAAACCTCCGACACTCCCAGGCACACCTCCGACCTCCCAGGTACACTTCTCACACTCCCAGGTACATCTCCGACACTCCCAGGTACACCTCTGATATTCCCAGTGCACCTCTGACCTCCAAGGTGCACCTCTGACACTCCCAGATACACCACCTCTGCTCCAGTACTCACTGCATTCTGGTACACCTCTGACACTCCCAGGTGCACGTCCGACACTACCAGATACACCTCTGACCTCCCAGGTACATCTCTGACACTCCCAGGTCACACCTCACACTGCCAGTACACCTCTGACAATCACCAGTACTCCTGTGACACTCCCAAGTTACACCTCCGACACTCCCAGGTACACCTCTGACACTCCCAGGTACACCCCTCCGATATTCCCAGGTACACCTCAATATTCCCAGGTACACCTCCGATACTCCCAGGTACACCTTTGAGACTCCCAGGTCTCCTCTGACCTCCCTGGTGCACCTACACTCTGGCTCCCAGTTGCCTCGGCTTGCTCCCAGTTACACCACCCACTAACACTCCCAGGTACACACACTCTGACAATCCTGGGTACCTCTGATGCTCCCATGTTGCACCTCTGACAGCACTCCAGGTGCTCACTGCTGTTCTCAGGTACACCTCTGACACTCCCTGAGTACACGTCCGACACTCCCAGACCACCTCCCCTGACACTCCCAGGTACACCTCCTGACACTCCCAGGTACTCTGAACACTCCCAGGTACACTACCGCCACTCCCTAGGTACACCTCTGACACTCCTAGGTACTCTCTGTCACTCCTGATACACACTCTAACACTCCCAGGTTTCTCCGCCCCAACACTCCCAGGTACACCGCTTGACACCCCTGACAGGTACACCTCACACACTGTGCACCTCAGGCTGCTCCAAGAGGCCACACCTC
The DNA here is from genome assembly GCF_018991925.1 of Homarus americanus. Classification (NCBI taxonomy): domain Eukaryota; kingdom Metazoa; phylum Arthropoda; class Malacostraca; order Decapoda; family Nephropidae; genus Homarus; species Homarus americanus. The sequence continues at coordinate 33,312 of NW_024754719.1, forward strand.
AGGCCTCCAGGTGCACCTCTCACTCCCAAAGTGCACCCTCTCTCTGATGCTCCCAGGCACATCTCCCAGACACTCCCAGGTACACATGACACTCCCAGAACACCTCCTGACCTCCCCAGTGCCTCCGACACTCCTAGGTACACCTCCGAGACTCCCAGGTACACCTTTGACACTCCCAGGTACTCCACTGACATTCCCTGGTACACCTCTGACACTCCCAGGTACACCGCTGACACTGCCAGGTACACCTCCGACACTCCCAGGAACACCTCAGACACTCCCAGGTACACGTCTGACACTCCAAGGTACACCTCTGACGCTCCCAGATACACCTCTGACACTCCCAGGTACACCTCTGACACTCCCAGGTACACCTCTGACACTGCCAGGTACACCTCTGACAATCGCAGATACTCCTGTGACACTCCCAGGTACACCTCCGACACTCCTTGGTACACCTCTGACACTCCCAGGTACACCTCCAATATTCCCAAGTACACCTCCAATATTCCCAGGTACACCTCCGATACTCCCAGGTACTCCACTGACACTCCCTGGTACACCTCTGACATTCCCAGTTACACCTCCGACACTCCCAATTACACCACTGACACTCCCAGGTACACCTCTGACACTCCCAGGTACACCTCTGATACTCCCAGGTATACCTCTGACACTCCCTGGTACTCCACTGATATTCCCTGGTACACCTCTGACACTCCTAGGTACACGTCCGACACTCCCAGATACACATCTGACAGTCCAAGGTTCATCTCTGACACTCCCAGATACACCTCTGACACTCCCAGGTACACCTCTGACACTCTCATGTTCACCTCTGACACTCCGAGGTACACCTCTGACACTCCCCGGTTAACCTCTGACACTCCTAGGCACGCCTCTGTCACTCCCTGATACACTTCTAACACTCCCAGGTGCAACGCTGAAACTCCCAGGCACACCGTTGACACTGCCAGTTACACCTCAGACACTGTCAGGTACACCTCAGACACAGCCAGGTACACCTCAGACACTCAGAGGTACACCTCAGACACTCCAAGGTGCACCTCTGACACTCCCAAGAGCACCTCTGACACTCCTAGGCACAACTCTGACACTCCCAGGTACACCTCAGACACTCCCAGGTACACCTCTGACACTCCCAGGTACACCTCTGACACTCCCCAGGTACCTCTGACCTCCCAAGGGTACAAGCTCTGACACTCCCAAGTACACCTCTGACCTCCCAGGTACACCTCCGACCTCCCAGGTACACCTCCGACACTCCCGAGTACACTTTTACTCCAGGTACACCTCTGAAACTCCCATGTAAACCCTAGACACTCCCAGGTACACTTCTCTCCACTCGCAGGCACACCTCCGACACTCGCTTGTACACCTCTGACACTCCCAGGTACACCTTTGACATTCCCAGGTACTCTACTGACATTCCCTAGTACACCTCTGACACTCACAGGTACACGTCCGACACTCCCAGATACACCACTGCCACTCCCAGGTACACCTCTGATACTCCCAGGTACTCCATTGACCTTCCCTGGTACACCCCTGACACTCCCAGGTACACCTCTGACACTCCCAGGTACACCTCTGACACTCCCAGGTACACCCCAGACACTCCCAGGTACACTTCTCACTCTCCCAGGTACACATCTGACACTCCTACGTACTCCTCTGTCCCTCCCTGATACACGTCTAACACTCCCAGGTACACCGCTGACACTCCCATGTACACTGCTGACACTGCCAGGTACACCTCAGACACTGCCAGGTACACATCAGACATTGCCAGGTACACCTCACACACTCCCAGGTCCACCTCAGTTACTCCAAGGAGAATCTCTGACACTCCCAAGTGCACATCTGACACTCCAAGGCACAACTCTGACACTCCCAGGTACATCTCAGACAATCCCAGGTACACCACTGACACTCCCAGGTACACTTCTGACACTCCCAAGTACACTTCTCTGACACTCCCAGGTACACCTCCGACACTCCCAGGTACACCTCCGACACTCCCAGGTACACTTCTCACACACCCAGGTACACCTCCGACACTCCCATGTGCCCCGCCTGGCATCCAGGTACCTCCTGACCTCCCAGGTACACCTCTGACACTCCTTGGTACACCTCTGACCTCCCAGGTACCTCTAACACTCCCAGGTACCTCACAACCTCCCAGGTACACCTCCCAACACTCCCAGCTACACCTCGGCCTCCCAAGGGCTCACTTCTATTACACTCCCAGGTACCCCAGACACTCCCAGGTACACTTCTCACACTCCCAGGTACACCTCCGACATACTCGCAGTTCATCTCTTGACACTCCCAGGTACACCTCAGGCACTCCCACCTCTGGCCTCCCAGGTACACCTTTGACTCCCAGGTACTCCTGACATTCCGTGGTACACCTCTCACACTCCAGGTACACCATGCTTGCTGCTAGGTACACCTCCGACTTGCCTCCCAGGGTTACCTCCGACTTGCTCCCAGGTGCCTTCTCCTCCCAGGTGCCTCTCACACTCCCAAGTGCCTCTGATACTCCAGGCATCTCGAACACTCCCAGGTGCCGCCTGTGGCTCCAGGAACACCTCTGACACTCCCAAGTACACCCCTCCGACACTCCCAGGTACCACTTCAAACCTTTCAGGTACACCTCCGACACTCCCAGGTACACCTCTGACTCTCCCAGGTACACCTCTGACACTCCAAGGTACACCTCTGACACTCCCAGGTACACTTCTGACACTCCCAAGTACTCCACTGACATTCCCTGGTACACCTCCTACACTTCCAGGTACACGTCCGACACTCCCAGATACACCTCTGACACTCCCAGGTACATCTCTGACACTCCCAGGTACACCTCTCACACTGCCAGGTACACCTCTGACAATCGCAGGTACTCCTGTGACACTCCCAGGTACACCTCCGACTCTCCTTGGTACACCTCTGACACTCCCAGGTACACCTCCGAAATTCCCAGGTACACCTCCAATATTCCCAGGTACACCTCCGATACTCCCAGGTACACCTTTGAGACTCCCAGGTACTCCTCTGACACTCCCTGGTACACCTGACATTCCCAGTTGCACCTCCGACACTCCCAGTTACACCACTGACACTCCCAGGTACACCTCTGACAATCCTAGGTACACCTCTGATACTCCCAGGTACACCTCTGACACTCCCAGGTACTCCACTGCTATTCCCTGGTACACCTCTGACACTCCTAGGTACGCGTCCGACACTCCCAGATACACCTCTGACACTCCCAGGTACACCTCTGACACTCCCAGGTACTCCCCAGACACTCCCAGGGACACTTCTCGCACTCCTAGGTACACCTCTGACACTCCTAGGTACTCCTCTGTCACTCCCTGATACACACTCTAACACTCCCAGGTCCTCCGCTGACACTCCCAGGTACACCGCTGATACTGACAGGTACACCTCACACACTGCCAGGTACACCTCAGACACTGCCATGTACACCTCAGACACTCCCAGGTACACCTCAGACACTCCAAGGTGCACCTCTCACACTCCCAAGTGCACCTCTGATACTCCCAGGCACATCTCAGACACTCCCAGGTACACCGCTGACACTCCCAGGAACACCTCTGACACTCCCAAGTACACCTCCGACACTCCCAGGTACACCTCCGACACTCCCAGGTACAACTCCGACACTCCCAGGTACACTTTTTAGACTCCCAGGTACACCTCTGACACTCCAAGGTACACCTCTGACACTCCCAGGTACACCTCTGACACTCCCAAGTACTCCACTGACATTCCCTGGTACACATCTGACACTCCCAGGTACATCACTGACCTCCCAAGTACACCTCTGTGCTGCCAGGTGCACCTCTGACAATCGCAGATACTCCTGCTTTGCTCTCCCAGGTACACCTCCGACACTCCTTGGTACACCTCTGACACTCCCAGGTACACCTCCAATATTCCCCGTACACCTCCAATTTCCCAGGTACCTCCCGATACTCCCAGGTACTCACTGACACTCCCTGGTACACACCTCTGACATTCCCAGTTACACCTCCGACACTCCCAGGTACACCCAGCCTTGGTACCTTTACTCTGGCCTCCCAGGTACCTCTGATATGCTCCCAGGTATACCTCCTGACACTCCCTGGTACTCACCTGATATTCCCTGGTACACCTCTGACTCTGGGTGTCCCCGGCCTCCCAGATACACATCTGACAGTCCCGTTCATCTCTGACACTCCCCAGATACACCTCTGGCTTGCTCCCAGGTACACCTCTGACACTCTCATGTTCTCTGTTGCTCCGGGGTACACCTCTGACTTGCTCCCCGGTTGGCCTCCCCGGCTCCCTGGGCACGCCTCTGTCACTCCTGATGCACCTCTGTCTCCCAGGTGCAACGCTGAAACTCCCAGGCTTTGGTGGCTGCAGTTACACCTCGGGCACTGTCAGGTACACACTCAGGCTTTGGCCAGGTACACCTCAGACACTCAGAGTGTGCACACCTCCAGACACTCCCAAGGTGCACCTCCTGACGCACTCCCAAAGTGCACCTCCCCTGACACTCCCTAAACACAACTCTGACCCACTCCCAGGTACACCTCGGGCCTCCCAGGTACACCTCCTGACACTCCCAAGTACACCTCTGGCTCCCAGGTACACCTCCCCGGCCTCCCAGGTACAACTCCTGACTCCCAAGTACACCTCTGACACTCCCAGGTACCTCCGACACTCCCCAGGTACACCTCCGACACTCCCCAGGTACACTTTTTACACTCCCGGGTACCTCAGGCTCATGTAAACCCTGAACCTCCCAGGTACACTTCTCACACTCACCAGGCCTTTTACCTCCGACACTCGCTTGTACACCTCTGACACTCCCAGGTACACCAGCAGCATTCCCAGGTACTCTCTGACATTCCCTAGTACACCTCTGAGCACTCACAGGTACGTCTGGCCTCCAGATACACCACTGCCACTCCCAGTACCTCCTGATACTCCCAGGTACTCCATTGACCTTCCTGGTACACCCCGGCTCCAGGTACACCTCTGACACTCCCAGGTACACCTCTGTGGCCTCCCAGAGTACACCCCAGACACTCCCAGGTACCTTCTCACTCTCCCAGGTACACATCTGACACTCTCGTGCTCCTCTGCTTCTCCTGATACACGTCTAACACTCCCAGGTACACCGCTGACACTCCCATGTACACTGCCTGACACTGCCAGGTACACACCTCAGACACTGCCAGGTACACATCAGACATTGCCCAGGTACACCTCACACACTCCCAGGTCCACCTCCAGTTACTCAAGGAGAATCTCTGACGCTCCCAGGAGTGCACATCTCTGACACTCCAAGGCACAACTCCCAGCACTCCCAGGTGCATCTCAGACATCCCAGGTACACCATGACCTCCCAGGTTGCGCCTGACACTCCCAAGTACCTTCTCTGGCTGCTCCCAGGTACACCTCCGACACTCCCAGTGCACCTCAAACTTGCTCCCCAGGTACCACTTCTCACACACCCAGGTGCACCTCCGACACTCCATGTGCACCGCTGACCTCCCAGGTACACCTCTGACACTCCCAGGTACCCCTCTGACTCCTTGGTACACCTCTGACACTCCCAGGTGCACCTCATGCCCAGGTACACCTCTGACTTGCTCCCCAGGTACACCTCTGACACTCCAGCTACACCTCCGACACTCCCAAGACACTTCTTACACTCCCAGGTGCACCCCTCCCAGGTGCACACCTCAGACACTCCAGGTGCACCTCAGACACTCCAAGGTACTCTCACTCCATGCACCTCTGATACTCCCAGGCACATCTCAGACACTCCCAGGTACACCTCTGACCTCCAGGAACACCTCTGACACTCCCAGGTACACCTCCGGCCTCCCAGGTACCTCCGACACTCCCAGATACAACTCGACACTCCCAGGTACACTTGACTCCAGGTACACCTCCGACACTCGCAGGTTCATCTCGACCTCCCAGGTACACCTCTGACACTCCCAGGTACCTCGACCTCCCCGGGTACACCTTGACCTCCCAGGTGCTCCACTGACATTCCGTGGTACACCTCTCTCACTCCCAGGTACACCGCTGACACTGCTAGGTACACCTCCGACACTCAGGAACACCTCCGACACTCCCAGGTACACTTCTCACACTCCCAGGTACACCTCTCACACTCCCAAGTGCACCTCTGATACTCCCAGGCACATCTCAGACACTCCCAGGTACACCGCTGACACTCCCAGGAACACCTGACCCTCCCAAGTACACCTCGACACTCCCAGGTACACTTCCGACACTCCCAGGTACAATGCGACACTCCCAGGTACCTTTATAGACTCCCAGTGCACCTCTGACACTCCAAGGTACACCTCTGACACTCCCAGGTACACCTCTGACCTCCCAAGTTACTCCACTGACATTCCTGGTACACCTCTGACACTCCCAGGTGCACGTCCGACACTCCCAGATACACCTCTGACACTCCCAGGTATCTCTGACACTCCCAGGTACACCTCTGACACTGCCAGGTACACTCCTGACAATCGCAGGTACTCCTGTGACACTCCCAAGTACACCTCCGACACTCCTTGGTATACCTCTGACACTCCCAGGTACACCTCCGATATTCCCAGTACACCTCAATATTCAGGTACACCTCCGATACTCCCAGGTACACCTTTGAGACTCCCAGGTACTCCTCTGACACTCCTGGTACACCTCTGACATTCCCAGTTACACCTCCGACACTCCCAATTACACCACTGACACTCCCAGGTACACCTCTCTGACACTCCCAGGTACACCTGATACTCCCAGATATGCCTCTGACACTCCCAGGTGCCCACTGATATTCCCGGTACACCTCTGACCTCCTAGGTACACGTCCGACCTCCCAGATACACACATCCCAGGTTCATCTCTGACCTCCCAGATACACTTCTCACACTCCCAGGTACCTCTGACACTCCCAAGTACACCTTTGACACTCCCAGGTGCTCACCCATTCCGTGGTACCTCTCACACTCCCAGGTACACCGCTGATGCCTGCTAGGTACACCTCCGACACTCCCAGGACACTTCCGACCTCCCAGGTACACTTCTCACACTCCCGGTACACCTCCGACCTCCGAGGTACACCTCTAACACTCCCAGGTACACCTCTGACACTCCAAGGTACACCTCTGACACTCCCAGGTACACCTCTAACACTCCCAGTTACACCTCTGGCCTCCCAGGTACACCTCTGGCACTCCCAGGTACACCTCTGACATTCCCAGGTACTCCCCAGACACTCCCAGGTACACCTCTGACACTCCCAGGTACTCCTAAGACACTCCAGGTACATTTCTCGCCTCCTGGGTACACCTCTAACACGCCTAGGTACTCCTCTGTCACTCCCTGATACACCTCTAACTCCCAGTCCTCCGCTGACACTCCCAGGTACACCGCACACCTGACAGGTACACCTCACACACTGCAAGTACACCTTCGGACACTGCCAGGTACACCTCAGACACTGCGAGGTACACACCTAGACACTCCGGTACCTCCAGACACTCCAAGGTGCACCTCTCACACTCCCCAAGTGCACCTCTGATACTCCCAGGCACACCTCAGACACTCCCAGGTACACCGCTGACCCTCCCAAGTGCACCTCTGATACTCCCAGGCACACCTCAGGACACTCCCAGGTACACCGCTGACACTCCCAGGTACACCTCTGACACTCCCAAGTACACCTCCGACACAGGTACACCTCCGACACACCCAGGTACACCTCCGACACTCCCAGGTACACTTTTTACTCCAGGTGCACCTCGGACAATCACAGGTACAACTCTGTCACTCCCAGGTACACCTCCGGCACTCCCCACGTACACTTCTGACACTCCCAGGTACACCCCAGAAACTCCCAGTTACACTTCTTACCTCCCAGGTACACCTCTGACCTCCCAGTGCACCTCTGACTCTCCAGGTACACCTGTGACCTCCCAGATACACTGTGACACTCCCAGGCACACCTGACACTCCCAGGTACTCAATGACATTCCCTGGTACACCTCTGACACTCCCAGGTACACCACTCCAGCACTGCCAGGTACACCTCCGACACTCCCATGTACATCTCCGACACTCCCAGGCACACTCCAGACACTCCCAGGTACACCGCTGACACTCCAGGTACACCTCTGAGCCTCCCAAGTACACCTCCGACACTCCCAGGTGCACCTCCGACACACCCAGGTACACCTCCGACACTCCCAGGTACACTTTTGCACTCCCAGGTACACCTCGGACAATCCAAGGTACAACTCTGTCACTCCCAGGTACACCTCCGACACTCCCGTACACTTCCTGACACTCCCAGGTACACCCAGAACTCCCATTACACTTCTTACACTCCCAGGTACACCTCTGACACTCCCAGGAACACCTCTGACTCTCCCAGGTACACCTGTGACACTCCAAGGTACACCTGTGACACTCCCAGGTACACCTTTGACACGCCCAGGTACTCCAAGACATTCCCTGGTACACCTCTGACACTCCCAGGTACACCACTGACACTGCCAGGTACACCTCCGACACTCCCATGTACATCTCCGACACTCCCAGGTACACTTCTCACACACTCCCAGGTACACCTCCGACACTCCCAGGTACACCTCGACACTCCCAGGTACACCTCTGACACTCCCAAGGTACACCTCTGACACTCCTAGGTACACCTCTGATACTCCCAAGTACCCCACTGACATTCCTGGTACACCTCTGACCTCCCAGGTGCGTCCGACCTCCCAGATACACCTCTGACACTTCAGGTACATCTCTGACCTCCCAGGTTGCCTCTGACACTGCCAGGTACACCTCTGACAATCACAGTACTCCTGTGACACTCCCAGGTACACCTCCGACACTCCTTGGTACACCTCTGACCTCCCAGGTATCTCCGATATTCCCAACTACACCTCCAATATTCCCAGGTACACCTCCGATATTCCCAGGTACACCTGAAACTCCCAGGTACTCCTCTGACACTCCCTGGTACACCTCTGACATTCCCAGTGCCTCCGACCTCCCAATTACACCACTGACACTCCCAGGTATACCTCTGACACTCCCAGGTACTCCACTGATATTCCTGGTACCTCTGACACTCCTAGTTACACGTCCGATACTCCCAGATACATCTGACACTCCCAGTTCATCTCTGACATTCCCAGATACACCTCTGACACTCCAGGTACACCTCTGACACTCTCAGGTTCCTCTGACACTCCGAGGTACACCTCTGACACTCCCAGGTACACCTTACACCCCTAGGTCTCCTCTGTCACTCCCTCATACACCTCTAACACTCCAAGTGCACCGCTGACACTCCCAGGCACACTGACACTGCCAGTTACCTCAGACACTGTCAGGTACCTCAGCGCTGCCAGGTACCCTCAGACACTCAGGGTACACCTCAGACCTCAAGGTGCACCTCTGACACTCCCAAGTGCACCTCTGACACTCCTAGGCACAACTCTGACACTCCCAGGTACCTCAGACACTCCCAGGTACACCTCTGACACTCCCAGGTAAACCTCTGACACTCCAGGTACACCTGACACTCCCAAGTACACCTCCTGACACTCCAGGTACACCTCCGACAAATCCAGGTACACCTCGACACTCCAGGTACCTACTTACACTCCGGTACCTCTGACACTCCCATGTAAACCCCAGACACTCCAGGTACACTTCTCACACTCCCAGGTACACCTCTAACACTCCCAGGTACACCTCTGACACTCCAGGTACACCTCCTGACACTCCCAGGTAGCACCTTTGACATTCCAGGTAGCTCCACTGACATTCCCTAGTTCACCTCTGACCTCCTGGGTACATGTCCGACCTCTAGATCCCTTCTGACACTCTCAGGTACACCTCTGACACTCCAGGTACACCTCTGACACTTCCAGGTACTCCATACAATCCTGGTACACCTGACACTCCCAGGTACACCTCCTAACACTCCCAGGTACACCTCTGACACTCCCAGGTACACCTCTGACCTCCCAGGTACACTTGACATTCCAGGTACTCCACTGACATTCCCTAGTACACCTCTGACACTCACAGGTACATGTCCGACACTCCCAGATACACCTCTGACACTCTCAGGTACACCTCTGACACGACAAGGTACACCTCTGACACCTCCCAGGTACACTTCTCACACTCCCAGGTACACCTCCGACCTCCAGTACACCTCAACTCCAGGTACACCTCTGACACTTCTAGGTACTCCACTGACACTCATTGTACACCCCTGACACTCCCAGGTACACCTCTGACACTCAGGTACTCCCCAGACCTCCCAGGTACTTCTCACTCCCTAGGTACCTTCACACTCCTAGGTATTCCTCTGTCACTCCTGATACACCTCTAACACTCCTAGGTCCTCCGCTGACACTCCCAGGTACACCGCTGACACAGCAGGTACACCTCACACACTGGTACACCTCAGACACCCCAGGTACACCTCAGACACTAGCAGGTACATCTCAGACACTCAGGTGCCTCTCCACACTCCCAAGCGCACCTCCTGATACTCCCAGGCACCTCAGAACTCCCAGGTATACCGCTGACACTGACAGGTACACCTCACACTGCCAGGTACACCTCAGACACTGCAGAGTACACCTCAGACACTCCCAGGTACACCTCAGACACTCAAGGTGCACCTCTCACACTCCCAAGTGTGCCTCTGATACTCAGGCACACCTCAGACACTCCCGGTACACCGCTGACACTCACAGGTACACCTCTGACACTCCCAAGTACACCTCCGACACTCCAGGTACCTCCGACACTCCCGGTACACCTCCGACACTCCCAGGTACACTTTTACCTCCCAGGTATACCTCGACAATCACAGGTACACCTGTCACTCCAGGTACACCTCCGACACTCCCAGGTACACCTCTGACACTCCCAGGTACACCCCAGAACTCCCAGTTACACCCCTGACCTCCCAGGTACCCTCTGACACTCACAGGTACTCCCCAGACTCTCCCAGGTACACTTCTCGCACTCCTAGGTACACCTCTGACCTCTAGGTACTCCTCTGTCACTCCTGATACACCTCTAACACTCCAGGTCCTCCGCCGACACTCCCAGGTACACCGCTGACACTGACAGGTACAACGCTGACACTCCCAGGAACACCTCTGACACTCCAGTACACCTCCGACACCAGGTACCTCCGACACTCTCAGGTACATCTCCGACACTCCCAGGTACACTTTACACTCCCAGGTACACCTCCGACAATCACAGGTACACATCTGTCACTCCCAGGTACACCTCCGACCTCCCAGGTACCTCCCAGCACTGGCTCCCAGTTACACTTCTTACACTCCCAGGTACACCTCTGACACTCCCAGGTACACCTCTGACTCTCCCAGGTACACCTCTGACACTCAGGTACACCTCTGACACTCCCAGGTACACCTTGACACTCCCAGGTACTCCTGACACTCCTGGTACACCTGTGACACTCCCAGGTACCACCACCTGACGCTGCCAGGTACACCTCCGACACTCCCAGATACACCTCCGACACTCCCAGGTACACTTCTCCTCCCAAGTACACCTCCGGCCTCCCACACCTCTGACCTCCCAGGTACACCTCTGACACTCAAGGTACCTCCTGACACTCCCAGGTACCTCTGACACCCAAGTACTCCTGACATTCCTGGTACACCTCTGACCTCCCAGGTGCACGTCCGACACTCCCAGATACACCTCTGACACTCCCAGGTACATCTCTGACCTCCCAGGTACACCTCTGACACTGCCAGGTACACCTCTGACAATCATGGTACTCCTGTGACACTCCCAGGTACACCTCCGACACTCCTTGGTACACCTCTGACACTCCCAGGTACACCTCCGGTATTCCCAAGTACCGTCCAATATTCCCAGTTACCTCCCGACACTCCCAAACCACCACTAACACTCCCAGGTACACCTCCGAGCACTCCCAGGTACACCTCTGATACTCCCAGGTATACCTCTGACACTCCCAGGTACTCACTAGTATTCCCTGGTACATCTCTGACACTCTAGTTACCGTCCACTCTCCGAATACACATCTGACTCTCCCAGGTTCATCTCCGAGCACTCCCAGATACACCTCTGACACTCCCAGGTACACCTCCCAACACTCTCAGGTTCACCTCTGACACTCCCGAGTACTCACTGATATTCCCTGGTACACCTCTGACACTCTAGTTACACGTCCGACACTCCAGATACTCATCTGCCTCCAGGGTCATCTCTGACACTCCCAGATACACCTCTGACACTCCCAGGTACACCTCTGACACTCCAATGGTACGCCTCTGTCACTCCCTGATACACCTCTAACACTCCCAGGTGCCCGCCCCAACACTCCCAGGAAAACACCGTGACACTGCCTGTTACACCTCAGTTACTGTCAGGTACACCTCAGACACAGCCAGGTACACCTCGGACACTCAAGGTACACCTCAGACACTCAGGTGCACCTCCGAGCACTCCCAAGTGCACCTCTGACTCTCCTGGGCACAACTCTGACACTCCCAGGTACACCTCAGACACTCCCAGGTACACCTCTGACACTCCCAGGTACACCTCTGACACTCCCAGGTACACCTCTGTCCTCCCGGTACACCTCCACACTCCCAGGTACACCTCTGACACTCCCAGGTACACCCATCCCAGTTACACTTCTTACACTCCCAGGTACCTCCTGACTCTCCCAGGTACACCTCTGACACTCCCAGGTACACCTCTGTCACTAGCAGGTACATCTCAGACACTCCAAGGTGCACCTCTCACACTCCCAAGCGCACCTCTGATACTCCCAGGCACACCTCAGACACTCCCAGGTATACCGCTGACACTGACAGGTACACCTCACACACTGCCGGGTACACCTCAGACACTGCGAGGTACACCTCCAGACACTCCCAGGCACACCTCAGAGACACTCCAGGTGCACCTCTCACACTCCCAAGTGTGCCTCTGATACTCCCAGGCACACCTCAGACACTCCCAGGTACACCGCTGACACTCCCAGGTACACCTCTGACACTCCCAAGTACCTCCGACCACTCCCAGGTACATCTCCGACACTCCAGGTACACCTCCGACACTCCCAGGTACACTTTTACCTCCCAGGTTCTGCTCCGACAATCCTGGGTACACCTCTGTCACTCCCAGGTACACCTCCGACACTCCCAGGTACACCTCTGACCTCCCAGGTACACCCAAGCTCCCAGTTACACCCCTGATCCCAGGTACACCTCTGACACTCCCACATGCTCCCCAGACTCTCCCAGGTACACTTCTCTGCACTCCTAGGTACACCTCTCACACTCCTAGGTACTCCTCTGTCACTCCCTGATACACCTCTAACACTCCCAGGTCCTCCTCGCCTCCCAGGCACACCGCTGGAACACCAGCAGGTACACCTCACACACTGCCAGGTACCTCAGACACCATGTACACCTCCAGACCTCCCAGGTACACCTCAGACACTCCCAGGTGTGCCTCTCACCTCCCAGGTGCACCTCTGATACTCCCAGGCACATCCTCAGACACTCCCAGGTATGCCAGCACTCCCAGGTACCTCTGACACTCCCCAAGTGCACCTCCAGACACTCCCAGGTACACCTCCGACACTCTCAGGTACAACTCCGGCCTCCCAGGTACACTTTTACACTCCAGTTGCACCTCGATAATCACAGGTACATCTGTCACTCCCAGGTACACCTCCGACACTCCCAGGTACCTCCTGACACTCCCAGGTACACCCAAAACTCCCAGTTACACTTCTTACACTCCCAGGTACACCTCTGACCTCCAGGTACACCTCTGACTCTCCCAGGTACACCTCTGACACTCCCAGGTACACCTCCCACCTCCCAGGTACAACTTTGACTCTCCAGGTACTCACTGACATTCCCTGGTACACCTCTGGCCTCCCGGTACACCACTGACACTGCCAGGTACCTCCGACCCTCCCAGGTACACCTCCGACACTCCCAGGTACCTTCTCACACTCCCAAGTACACCTCCGACACTCCCAGGTACACCTCCTGACACTCCAAGGTACACCTCTGACACTCCAGGTACACCTCTGACACTCCCAGGTACACCTCTGCACCTCCCTAATTCTCACTGACATTCCCTGGTACACCTCTGACCTCCCAGGTGCACGTCCAACACTCCCATACCCTCTGACCTCCCAGGTACATCTCTGACACCCCAGGTACACCTCAAGCTTCTCCTTGTTTTCTCGGCCTCCCAGGTACACCTCTGACAATCCTAGGTACGCCTGTCACTCCCTGATACACCTCTAACACTCCCAGGTTCCACGGCTTGCTCCAAACACCTGCTTGCTGTCAGGCCACCTCAGACACAGCCAGGTATACCTCAGACACTCAAGGTACCTCCAGACACTCCAAGGTGCACCTCTGACACTCCCAAGTGCACCTCTGACTCTCTTGGCACAACTCTGGACACTCCCAGGTACACCTCCAGACACTCCATGCACCTCTGACCTCCTGGGTACACCTCTGAGCACTCCCAGGTACACCTCTGACCTCCAGGTACCTCTGACACTCCCATGTACACTTCTGACACTCCAGGTACACCTCCATTGCTCTGGAGTGCACCTCCGACACTCCCAGGTACACCTTCTTAGCCTCCCGGGTACACCTCTGACCTCCCATGTAAACCCCAGACACTCCCAGTACACTTCTCACACTCCCGGTAACCCTCCGTGCTCCCAAGTACACCACACTGATACTCCCAGGTACACCTTTGACATTCCCAGGTGCTCCACTGACATTCCTAGTACCTCTGACACTCCACAGGTACACGTCCACCTCCCAGATACACCACTGAACTCCCAGGTACCTCCTCAGCCTCCCAGGTACTCAATGACATTCCTGGTACACCTGGCCTCCCACCACTGACACTCCCAGGTACACCTCGGCACTCCCAGGTACACCCCAAACACTCCCAGGTACACTTCTCACACTCCCAGGTACTCATCTGACACTCCTGTGCTCCTCTGTCCTCCCTGATACACGTCTAACACTCCCAGGTACCGCCCCAGCCTCCCATGTACACCATGACCTGCCAGGTACACCTCAGACACTGCGGTACACATCAGACATTGCCAGGTACACCTCACACTCCCGGTCACCTCAGTCACTCAGTTCACCTCTGACACTCCCAAGTGCACCTCTGACACTCTTGGCACACTCTGACCTCCCAGGTACATCTCCAGACTCTCCAGGTACCTGACAGCTCCCAGGTACTCCTCTGACACACCCAAGTACCTCCTGACACTCCCAGGTACACCTCCGACACTCCCAGTGCACCTCCGACACTCCCAGGTACACTTCTCCACACACCCAGGTACACCTCCGACACTCCCATGTGCACCGCAGCACTCCCAGGTACACCTCTGACACTCCCAGTTACACCTCTGACACTCTTGGTGCACCTCTG
Source organism: Homarus americanus (assembly GCF_018991925.1). NCBI lineage: Eukaryota > Metazoa > Arthropoda > Malacostraca > Decapoda > Nephropidae > Homarus > Homarus americanus. Next base: position 48,924 of record NW_024754719.1, read on the forward strand.
ACACATCCAGGTACACCTCCAGCCTCCCAGGTACACCCCGGCCTCAGGTACACCTCTAACACTCCCAGGTACACCTCAGACACTGCCAGGTACACTTCTCACTCTCCCAGGTACCTCCGACACTCGCAAGTTCATCTCCCAGCACAGTGCACCTCTGCTCCAGGTACCTCTGAGACTCCCATTTGACACTCCCAGGTACTCACTGACATTCCGTGGTGCACCTCTCACTCTCCCAGGTGCACCGCCGAACACAGCTAGGTACACCTCCGACACTCCCAGGACACCTCCGTCACTCCCAGGCCTTCTCTCCTCCCAGGTACCTCCGACACTCCAGGTACACCTTTGACACTCCCAGGTACACCTGTGACACTCCCAGGCACCTCCTGACCTCCCAGGTACACTTTGACATTCCCAGGTACTCCCACTGACATTCTAGTAAACCTCTGACACTCACAGGTACATGTCCGACACTCCCAGATACAGCTCCTGACACTCTCAGGTACACCTCTGACACTCCCAGGTACACCTCTGACACTTCCAGGCTCCACTGACACTCCTGGTACCCCCTAACCTCCCAGGTACACCTCTGACACTCCCAGGTACTCCCCAGACACTCCCAGGTACACTTCTCGCACTCCCTGCATACCTCTGAACTCCTAGAGTACTCTCTGTGTCACTCCCTGATACACCTCTAACACTCCCAGGTCCTCTGCAGCCTCCCAGGTACACCGCTGGAGACAGGTACACCTCACACACCTGCCAGGTACACCTCAGACACTGCAGTGCCCACCTCAGGCTGCTCAGGTACACCTCAGACACTCCAGGTGCACCTCTCACACTCCCAAGTGCACCTCTGATACTCCCAGGCACACTCCAGACACTCCCAGGTACACCATGGCCTCCCAGGCCTCCGACACTCCCAGGTACTTTTTACACTCCCAGTTACACCTCCGACAATCACAGGTACACCTATGTCACTCCCAGGTACACCTCCGACCTCCCAGGTACACCTCCTGACACTCCCAGGTGCACCCCACAAACTACCAGTTACACCCCTGACACTCCCAGGTACACCTCTAACACTCCCAGCTACTCCCCAGACACTCCCAGTTACACTTCTCGCACTCCTAGGTACACCTCTGACACTCCTTTGTACTCCTCTGTCACTCCCTGATACACCTCTAACACTCAGGTCCTCCTTTGACTCTCCCAGGTACACCGCCAGCAGTGACAGGTACACCTCACACACTGCCAGGTACACCTCAGACACTGCCATGTACACCTTGGGCACTCCCAGGTCCTCAGACACTCCAGGTGCCTCTCACCTCCAGTGCACCTCCTGATACTCCCAGGCACACCTCAGACACTCCCAGGTACACCTCTGACACTCCCAGGTACACCTCTGACTGCTCCCAGAGTACACCTCCGACACTCCCAGGGTACACCTCCGACACTCCCAGGTACACCTCCGACCTCCCAGGTCTTTTTACACTCCCAGGTACACCTCCGACAATCACAGGTACACCTCTGTCCTCCGGTACACCTCCGACCCTCCCAGGTACACCTCTGACACTCCAAGGTGCACCCAAGAAACTCCAGTTACACTTCTTACACTCCCAGGTACACCTCTGACACTCCCAGGTACACCTCTGCTCTCGGTACACCTCCGACACTCCCAGGTACACCTCCGACACTCCCAGGTACACTTTTCACCTCCCAGGTACCTCCGACACTCCCAGGTACACCTCTGACACTCCAGGTACACCTCTGACACTCCCAGGTACACCTCTGACACTCCCACGTACCTCCAGCCTCCCAAGTACTCCACTGACATTCCTGGTACCTCTGACACTCCCAGGTGCACGTTCGACACTCCCAGATACACCTCGGCCTCCCAGGTACATCTCTGACACTCCCAGGTACCTCTGACACTGCCAGGTACACCTCTGACAATCGCAGGTACTCCTGTGACACTCCCAGTACACCTCCATGCTCATGGTAGACCTCTCACACACTCCCAGGTACCTCCGATATTCCCCATGTACCTCCAATATTCAGGTACACCTTTGAGACTCCCAGGTACTCCTCTGACACTCCTGGTACACCTCTGACATTCCCAGTTACACCTCCGACACTCCCAGTTATACACTGACCTCCCAGGTACACCTGACACTCCCAGGTACACCTCTGATACTCCCAGGTATACCTTTGACCTCCCAGAATGCTCACTGATATTCCTGATACACCTCTGACACTCCTGGGTACGTCCGCTCCCAGATACACATCTGACACTCCCAGGTTCATCTCTGACACTCCCAGATACACCTCTGACACTCCCAGGTACACCTCTGACACTCTCAGGTTCACCTCTGACCTCCGGTACACCTCTGACACTCCCAGGTACACCTCTGACACTCCTAGGTGCTCACTGTCACTCCCTGATACACCTCTAACACTCCCAGGTGCACCGCTCACACTCCCAGGCACACCGCTGACACTGCCAGTTTACACCTCAGACACTGTCAGGTACACCTCAGACACAGCCAGGTACCTCAGACACTCAGGGTACACCTCAGACACTCAAGGTGCACCTCTGACCTCCCAAGTGCACCTCTGACACTCCTAGGCACACTCTGGCCTCCCAGGTACACCTCAGACACTCCCAGGTACACCTCTGACCTCCCAGGTACACCTCCTGACACTCTCAGGTTCACCTCTGACACTCCAGGGTGACAACTCTGTGCTCCTGGTACACCTCCGGCTGCTCCCAGGTACACCTCTGACCTCCCAGGTACACCCCAAAACTCCAGTTACACCCCTGACACTCCCAGGTACACCTCTAACACTCCCAGGTACTCCCAGACACTCCAGTTACACTTCTCCTGCCTCCTAGGTACACCTCTGACACTCCTAGGTGCTCTCTGTCATTCCCTGATACACCTCTAACCTCCCAGGTCCTCCGCTGACCTCCCAGGTACACCACTGACAGGTACACCTCCTGCCAGGTGCACCTTAGACACTGCCATGTACACCTCAGACACTCCCAGGTACACCTCAGACACTCCAGGTGCCTCTCACACTCCCAAGTGCACCTCTGATACTCAGGCCTCCAGGCACTCCCAGGTACACCGCTGACCTCCCAGGTACCCTCCCAGCCTCCCATGTTTGCTCCTCAGCCTCCCAGGTACACCACCGACACTCCCAGGTACACCTCCGACAATCCCAGTTACACTTCTTACACTCCCAGGTACCTCTGACACTCCCAGGTACACCTCTGACTCTCCCAGGTACACCTCCGGCACTCCCAGGTACACCTCCGACACTCCCAGGTACACTTCTCCTCCCAGGTACACCTCTGACACTCCAAGGTACACCTCGCTTCCCAGGTACACCTCCGTACTCCACTGACATTCCTGGTGCACCTCCCCGACTTGCTCCCAGGTGCACGTTCGGCCTCCCAGATACACCTCCCCAACACTCCAGGTACATCTCTGACACTCCCAGGTACACCTCCCAGCACTGCCAGGTACACCTCTACGCAGTGCTCCTGTGACACTCCCAGGCCACCTCCCGACACTCCTTGGTACACCTCTGTGCTCCCAGGTACACCTCCGTCTTCCCAGTACACCTCCAATATTCCCAGGTACACCTCCCGTGCTCCCAGGTACCCCCAGGAACTCCCAGGTACTCTCTGACACTCCTGAGCCACACCTCGGCATTCCCAGTTACACCTCCATTCCTCCCAGTTACCACAACACTCCCATTACACCTTGGCCTCCCTAGGCCCACGTCCAACCCCACTCCCCACACTTACACATCAGCCTCCCAGGTTCATCTGGCCTCCCAGAATACCTCTGGCCTCCCAGTACACCTGGCACTCTCAGGTTCGCTCCCCCAGCACTGCAGTACACCTCCCCAACCTCCCAGGCACCTCTGTGACACTCCTAGAGCCTCCTCTGTCTCCTAATGCACCTCTGCTGCTCCCAGGTACTGCCCCAGCACTCCCAGGCACACCGCCGACACTGCCAGTTACCTCCCAGACACTGTCAGGTACCTCCAGACACAGCCAGGTACACCTCAAACACTCCAGAGGTACACCTCAGACACTCCCAGGTGCACCTCTGACACTCCCAAGTGCACCTCCTGACACTCCCTAGGCACAACTCTGACACTCCCAGGTACACCTCCAGACCTCCCAGGTACACCTCTGGCCTCCCAGATACACCTCTGACTGCTCTGGGTATACCTCTGACACTCCCAGGTACACCTCTGGCACTCCCAAGTACACCTCCTGGCTTGCTCCCAGGTACCTCCCGGCCTCCCAGGTACCACTTCTTACACTCCGAGGTACACCTCTGACTCCCATGTAAACCCCACTTACACTCCAGGTCACACTTCTCACACTCCCAGGCACACCTCCGACACTCGCAAGTACACCTTTGACACTCCCAGGTATACCTTTGACATTCCCAGGTCTCCACTGACATTCCTAGCCTCTGACACTCACAGGTACGTCCGACTGCTCCCAGATACCTCCGCAGCCTCCCGGTACCTCTAACTCCCAGAGCCCTCTGACCTTCCAGGTACTCACCGACACTCCCTGGTACACCCTGACACTCCCAGGTACACCTCTGACCTCCCAGATACACCCCAGATACTCCCAGGTACACTTCTCCACACTCCTAGGTACACCTCTGACACTCCTTGGTGCTCTCTGTCCTCCTGATGCACCTCTAGGCTCGGTACCGCTGACAATCCCAGGTACACCGCTGACACTGCCAGGTACACCTCACACATCCAGGTACACCTCAGACACTCTAGGTACTCCTCTGTCCTCCCAGAGTGCCTCTGACACTCCCCGAGCACACCTCAGACACTCCCAGGTACCGCTTGACACTCCCAGGTACACCTCTGACCTCCCAGGTACACCTCTGACACTCCCAGGTACACCTTTGACATTCCCAGGTACTATCCCCAGGTACTCCACCGATACCCTTAGTACACCTCTGACACTGGCTAAGGCACATGTCCGACACTCCCAGATACACCTCTGACACCTCCCCAGGCACACCCCACACTCCCCAGGCACACCCGACACCCCAGGCACACCCCACACGCCCAGGCACACCTCCGGCAATCACAGGCACACCCCTGACACTCCCCAGGCACACCCGACACCTGCCACCCCCCAACACCCAGGTACACCCCAGAAACCCCAGCACTTCACACTCCCCAGGCACACCCTGGGCATGCACCCCAGGCACACCTCTGACACCCCAGGCACACCTCTGACACCCCATGCCCCCCTGACACCCCAGGCACACCTTGACACCCCAAGCACCCTGACACCCCAGGCACACCTCCGACACCCCAGGCACACCTCTGACATTCTGCACACCCCCTCACACTCCCCAGGCACACCCCTGACACCCCAGGCACACCTCTGACAGGCAGGCACACTGACACTGCTGTACACCGCTGAGACTGCCAGGTAAACCTCCGACACTCCCCAGGTACACCTCAGACACCCCAGTGCCACTTCACACCTAGTACACCTGACACTCCCCAGGTACACCTCTGACATTCCCCAGGCACACCTCTGACACCCAAGGTACACCCCTGACACTGCAGGCACACCTCTGACACTCCCAAGTACTCCACCGACATTCTCAAGTACACCCTGACACTCCCCAGGTGTCCGACACTCCCAGATACACCTCCTTTCACTCCCAGGTACATCTCTGATAATTCTGCACACTTGACACTGCCAGGTACACCTCTGACACCCCAGGTACCCACTGATATTCCCAGGTACACCTCAAATATCTTGTACCTGGATACTCCTGCGTACACCTTGAGACTTGCAGCACCCTGACACTCCCCTGGCACACCTCTGACATTCCCCAGTTACACCTGACACTCCCCAGTTACACCACTGACACTTGGTACTTTCTGACAATCCCAGGTACACCTCTGATACCCCAGGCACACCTCTGACACCCCAGGTACTCCACTGATATTCCCCTGTACACCTCTGACACTCCCAGGTACACGTCCGACACTCCCAGACACCCCATAATTCCCAGGTTCATCTCTGACACTCCCAGGCACACCTCTGACACTCCCAGGCACACCCTGACACCTGAGTGCACACCTCTGACACCCCAGGTACACCTCTGACACTCCCCAGGCACTCCTCTGTCACTCTCTGATACACCTCTAACACTTGTGTGCAACGCTGACTCCCCAGGCACACCGCCGACACTGCCAGTTACACCTCAGACACTGTCAGGTACACTGAGACACAGCCAGGTACACCAGACACTCACAGGTACACCTCAGATACTCCAAGGCACCTCTGACACCCCAAGTGCACCTCTGACACTCCTAGGCACAACTCTGGACACACCCAGGTGCCACCTCAGACACTCCCAGGCACACCTCTGGACACTCCCCAGGTACACCTCTGACACTCCCAGGTACACCCTCTGACACTCCCAGGTACACCTCTGACACCCCACACCTCTGACACTCCCCAGGGTACACCTCCGACACTCCCAGGTACACCTGACACTCCCAGGAACACTTCACCCCAGGCACACCTGACACCCCAGGTAAACCCCAGACACCCAGGCACTTCTCACCTCCCAGGCACCCGACACTCGCAAGCACACCCCTGACACCCCAGGCACACCTTGACATTCCCAGGTACTCCACTGACATTCCCTAGTACACCTCTGACACTCACAGGCACACGTCTGACACCCAGATACACCTCTGACACCCCAGGCACGCCTCAACACTCCCAGGTACACCTCTGACACTTCCAGGTACTCCACTGACACTCCCTGGCACACAACCCCACTCTGCAGGCACACCTCTGACACTCCCAGATACACCCCAGATACTCCCAGGTACACTTCTCACACTCCTAGGTACTCCTCTGACACTCCTTGGCACTCCTTGCTCCCTGATACACTAACACTCCCAGGCACACCATGACACCTAAGGCACACCGCTGACACTGACAGCACACCCCAGAAACTCCCCAGCGTCACACCCCTGGACACCCCAGGCACACCCCAACACTCCAGGTACCCCCAGACACTCCCCAGGCACACCCCGCACCCCTAGGCACACCTCTGGACACTCCTAGGCACTCCTCTGTCACTCCCTGACACCCCTAACACTTCCAGGCACCGCTGACACTCCCAGGCACACCGCCGACACTGCCAGTCACACCTTAGACACTGCCAGGTACACCAGACTGCTGTAAGTACACCCCAGATACTCCAAGGTGCACCTCTGACACCCCAAGTGCACCTCTGACACTCCCCAGGCACACCCCTGGACACACCCAGGCACACCCCAGACACTCCCCAGGCACACTTTGACACTCCCAGGCACTCCACCGACATTCCTGGTACACCTCTGACACTCCCAGGCACACCACTGACACCGCCAGGCACACCTCGACACCCCAGGCACACCTCCGACAATTCCAGGCACACTTCTCACACCCCCAGGCACACGTCCGGACACCAGGCACACCTCTGACACCCCAGGCACACCCCCAGAAACCCCAGCCACCCTTCCACACTCCCAGGCACACCTTCACACCCCAGGCACACCCCCTGACACTCCCCAGGCACACCTCTGACACTCCCAGGTACACCTCTGACACTTGGTGGCACACCTTGACACTCCCCAGGTACACCTCCGACACTCCCAGTTACACCTCTGACACTGCCAGGCACACCTTGACACCGTAGGTACCCCAGACACCCCAGGCACACCTGACACTCCTTGCACACCTCTGACACCCAGGTACACCCCAGAAACCTCCCCCAGTTGCTACACTCTGACACTCCCCAGGCACACCTCTAACACTCCCAGGTGCTCCCTGTCACAGTCACACTGCACTCCTAGGTACACCTCCTTCTGACACTCATAGGTACTCCTCTGTCATTCCCTGATACACCTCTAACACTCCCCAGGTCCCTCCGCTGACACCCCAGGCACACCACCGACAGGCACACACCTCACACACCGCCAGGCACACCTTAGACACTGCCATGCACACCCCAGACACTCCCCAGGTACACCCCAGACACCCAAGGTGCACCTCCCACCCCAAGTGCACCTCTGATACCCCAGGCACACCTCAGACACTCCCAGGCACTGCTGACACCCCAGGTGCACACCCTCTGACACTCCCCAAGTACACCTCCGACACCCCAGGCACACCACCGACACCCCAGGTACACCTCCGACAATTCCAGGCACACTTTTTACAATTCCAGGCACACTCTGACAATCACAGGCACACCTCTGTCACTCCCCAGGCACAGTCTCCGACACTCCCAGGCACATCTCCTCTGACACCTGAGGTACACCCCAGAAACTCCCACACACTCTACACTCCGAGGCACACCCCTGACACCCCAGGCACACCTCTGACTCTCCCAGGCACACCTCCGACACCCCAGGCACACCTCCGACACCCCAGGCACACTTCTCACACCCCAGGTACACCTCTGACACCCAAGGCACACCTCTGGACACTCCTGGTAAGTACACCTCTGACATTCCCCAAGTACTCCACTGACATTCCCTGGTACACCCTCTGACACTCCCAGCACGTCTGACACCCCAGACACACCTCTGACACCAGGCACATCTCTGACACTCCCAGGCACACCTCTGACACTGCCAGGTGTCATTCTCGACACCGCAGGTACTCCTGTGACACTCCCAGGTACACCTCCGACACCTCTTGGCACACCCCACACTCCCCAGGTACACCTCCGATATTCCCAAGTACACTCTCCAATATTCCCAGGTACACCTCCGATACACCCAGGTACACCTTGAGACTCCCAGGTACTCCTCTGACACTCCCTGGTACACACCTCTGACATTCCCAGTTACACCTCCGACACTCCCAGTCACACCACTGACACTCCCACACCTTGACACCCTAGGCACACGTCCGACACTCCCCACACACACACATCTGACACTCCCAGGTTCATCTCTGACACTCTGTAGATACACCCCTGGACACCCCAGGCACACCCCTGACACCTCAGGTTCACATCTGACACCTGGAGGCACACCTCTGACACCCCAGTACACCCTGGACACCCTAGGCACTCCTCTGTCACCCCCTGACATGTTCCCCAACACTCCCCAGGTGCACTGCTGACACCTAGGCACACCGCCGACACTGCCAAAGTCACACCTCAGACACTGTCAGGCACACCTCAGACACAGCCAGGCACACCTCAGACACCAGAGGCACACTCAGACACTCCAAGGTGCACCCTGACACTCCCAAGTGCACCTCTGACACTCCCAGGCACAACTTGACATCTGTACACCTAGGACACACTCTGCAGGTACACCTCTGACACTCCCAGACACACCTCTGACACCCCAGGCATACCTCTGACACCCCAGGCACACCCTGACACCCCAAGCACAATTCTTGACACTCCCCAGGTACACCTCCGACACTCCCCAGGCACACCTCCGACACCCCAGGCACACTTACACTGCACACCTCTGACACCCCATGTAAACCCCCACCCCCTGTACACTTCTCACACTCCCAGGCACACCTCCGACACTGCAGCACACTCTTGACACTCCCAGGTATACCTTTGACATTCCCCAGTACTCCACTGACATTCCCTAGTACACCTCTGACACTCACAGGTGCACACGTCCGACACTCCCAGATACACCTCTGACATCTGCACACCCCACCCCAGGCACACCTCTGACACTTCCAGGCACTCCACTGACACTCCCCTGGCACACCCCTGACACTCCCAGGTACACCTCTGACACTCCCAGATACACACCCCACAGCTCCCCTGCAGGCACACCCTCACACTCCTAGGTACACCTCTGACACTCCTTGGCACTCCTCTGTCACTCCCCTGATACACCTCTAAGACCCCACACCGCTGACAATCCCAGGCACACCGCTGACACTGCCAGGCACACCCCCACACACAGCCAGGCACACCTCCTCAGACACTCCTAGGTACTCCTCTCATCACTCCCCAAGCACCCTGACACTCCCAGGCACACCCCAGACACTCCAGGCACACCGCTGACACCCCAGGCACACCTCTGACACTCCCCAGGCACACCCTCTCTGACACTCCCCAGGCACACCTTGACATTCCCAGGTACCCACCTGACATTCCCCAGCACACCCTCTGACACTCACAGGTGCTGTCCGACACTCCCAGATACACCTCTGACACCTCAGGTACACCTCCCACACCTACAGGCACACCTCCGACACTCCCAGGCACACTCCCCCACACGCCCAGGCACACCTCCGGCAAATCACAGGCACACCTCCCCACACCGCAGGCACACCTCCTGACACCCCAGGCACACCCTCTGACACCCTGGTGCACACCCCAGAAAACTCCCACACTCTCACACACTCCCCAGGCACACCTCTGCGCCCCAGGCACACCCTCTGACACCCCAGGCACACCCCTGGACACTCCCCATGCATACCTCTGACACTCCCCAGGCACACCTTGACACCCCAAGCACACCTCTGACACTCCAAGGCACACCTCCGACACTCCCAGCAGGCACACCTCTGACATTCCCCAGGCACACTCTCACACCCCCAGGTACACACCTCCGACACTCCCAGGCACACCCCCACATCTCTGCACACCTCTGACACTCCAAGGCACAATTGAGACTGCCAGGCAAACCCGACACTTGGTGTACACCCCAGACACCCTGGTGGCACTTCTCACACTCCCCAGGCACACCTCCTACCCCAGCACACCTCTTACATTCCCCAGGCACACCCTCTGACACCTGCTGCACACCCTGACACCCCAGGCACACCCTCTGACACTCCTGCTACTCCACTGACATTCCCTGGCATGTCTCTGACACTCCCAGGTGCACACGCCTGACACCCCAGATACACCTCTTTCACTCCCCAGGCACATCTCTCTGATACTCCCAGGCACACCTCTGACACACTGCCAGGCACTCTGACACTCCAGGCACTCTACTGATATTCCCAGGCACACTCTCAAATATTCCCAGGTACACCTCCTCGATACTCCCAGGTACACTCTTGAGACTTGCAGCACCTCTGGGACACCCCTGGCACACCCTGACATTCTGTGCCACCTCCGACACCCCAGTCACACCACCGACACTCCCCAGGCACACCTCTCACAATCCCAGGCACACCCCTGATAATTCCCCAGCACCTCTGACACTCCCCAGGCACTCCACTGGGATAGGCCCCTGGCACACCTCTGACACTCCTAGGCACACGTCCGACACTCCCCAGATACACCTCTGGACACCCCTGTGTCTGTCTCTGACCCAGGTACACCTCTGGACACCCCCAGGCACACCTCTGACACCTGAGGCACACCCCTGACACTCCCAGGTACACCTCCTGACACTTAGGCACCTCTGTCAATCTCTGATATTAATCCTCTAACACTCCTGGTGCAACGCCGACACTCCAGGCACACCGCTGACACTGCCAGTCACACCCCAGACACCGTCAGGTACACCTCAGACACAAGCCAGGTACACCCCTCAGACACCACAGGCACACCCTCAGATACTCCCAAGGTGCACCTCCAAGGCACCTCTGACACTCCTAGGCACAACTCTGACACACCCAGGCACACCCCAGACACTCCCAGGCACACCTCTGACACCCCAGGCACACCCCTGACACCCAGGCACACCTCCTGACACCCCAGGTACAATTCTGACACTCCCCAAGCACACCCCACACCCCAGGCACACCTCCGACAATTCCCCAGGCACACCTCCGACACCCCAGGAACACTTCTACACCTGTGTACACCCTCTGACACTCCCCAGGTAAACCCCCAGACACTCCCAGGTGCACTTCACTCTCCCAGGCACACCTGACACTGCAAGCACACCTCTGACACTCCCCAGGCACACCTTGACATTCCCAGGTACTCCACCGACATTCCCTAGTACACCTCTGACACTCACAGTGGCCTGACACTCCCAGATACACTCTGACACTCCTTGCAGCACGCCTCTAACACCCCAGGCACACCTCTGACACTTCCAGGCACTCCACTGACACTCCCTGCACACACCTGACACCCCAGGCACACCCTGACACCCCAGACACACCCAGATACCCCAGGTGCCACCTCACACCCCAGGCACCTCTGACACCTCTGCACACACTCCCTTGACACACCTCTAACACTCCCAGGCACACCGCTGACACTCTGGTGCACACTGCTGACACCGACAGGCACACCCAGAAACCCCAGCCACACCCCGACACTCCCCAGGCACACCCCAACACCCCAGGTACCCCAGACACCCCAGGCACACCCCTGCACCCCTAGGCACACCTCTGACACTCCTAGGTACCTCTGTCACTCCCTGACAGTTCCCACACTCTGCAGGTGCACCGCTGACACTCCCCAGGCACACCGCTGACACTGCCAGTTACACCTAGACACTGTCAGGCACCCCAGGTCACACCCCCTGACACCCCAGGCACACCCTAACACCCCAGGCACTCCTGACACTCCAGGCACACTTCTGCACCCCAGGCACACCTCTGACACCCTAGGTACCCTCTGTCACCCCCTGATACACCTCTAACACTCCAGGTGCACCGCTGACACCCCAGGCACACTGACACTGCCAGTCACACCCCAGACACTGCCAGGCACACCTCAGACAGTCCAAGCACACCAGATACCCAAGGCACCTTGACACTCCCAAGTGCACCCTGACACCCCAGGCACAATTCTGACACACCCAGGCACACCCCAGACACTCCCCAGGTACACTTTGACACTCCCAGGTACTCCACTGACATTCCTGGCACACCTCGACACTCCAGGCACACCACTGACACTGCCAGGCACACCTGACACCCCAGGCACACCTCCGACACTCCCAGGTACCCCTCACACCCAGGCACACGTCCGACACTCTCAGGCACACCTCTGACACTCCCGGTACACCCCAGAAACCCCAGGCCACTCCCCCACACTCCCCAGGCACACCCTGGCACTCCCAGGCACACCTCTGACACTCCCAGGCACACTCCCTGACACACTCCCCAGGCACACCCTGACACTCCCAGGCACACCTTGACACTCCCAGGCACACCTCCGACACTCCCAGTTACACCTCTGACACTGCCAGGCACACCTGACAAACAGGTACTCCTGTGACACTCCCAGGTACACCTCCGACACTCCTTGGCACACCTCTGACACTCCCAGGCACACCCCAGAAACTCCCAGTTACACCCCTGACACTCCCCAGGCACACCTCTACCACACTTCCAGGTACTCCCCAGACACTCCCAGTTACACCTCTCTCTGCACCCTAGGTACACCTCTGACACTATAGGTACCTCTGTCATCTCGATACACCTCTAACACTCCCCAGGTCCTCCGCTGACACACTCCCAGGCACACCACTGACAGGCACACCCCACACACTGCCAGGCACACCTTAGACACTGCCATGTACACCTCAGACACCCCAGGTACACCTCAGACACCCCAGGTGCACCTCTCACACTCCCCAAGTGCACCTCTGATCCCAGGCACACCCCAGACACTCCCCAGGCACACCGCTGACACCCCAGGCACACCTCTGACACTCCCAAGCACACCTCCGACACTCCCAGGTACACCACCGACACTCCCAGGCACACCCTGACAATCCCAGGCACACCTTTTACACTCCCAGGTACACCTCCGACAATCACAGGCACACCTCTGTCACTCCCCAGGCACACCTCCGACACTCCCAGGCACACCTCTGACACCTGAGGCACACCCCAGAAACTCCCAGTTACACTCTACACCCCAGGCACACCCTGACACCCAGGCAACCTCTGACTCTCCCAGGCACACCTCCGACACTCCCAGGCACACCTCCGACACTCCCAGGCACATCTCACACTCCCAGGCACACCTCTGACACTCCAAGGCCACCTCTGACACTCCCCAGGCACACCTCTGACATTCCCAAGTACTCCACTGACATTCCCTGGTACACCTCTGACACTCCCAGGTGCACGTTCGACACTCCCAGATACACCTCTGACCTCCCAGGTGCATCTCTGACCTCCCAGGTACACCTCTGACACTGCCAGGTACACCTCTCCTGACAATCCCAGGTACTCCTGTGACCTCCCAGGTACACCTCCGACACTCCTGGTACCCTCTGAGCTCCCAGGTACACCTCCGATATTCCAGTACACCTCCAATATTCCCAGGTACACCTCCGATCTCCCAGGTACACCTTTGGGAACTCCCAGGTACTCCTCTGCACTCCTGGTACACCTCTGACATTCCCAGTTACACCTCCGACACTCCCAGTTACCACTGACACTCCCAGGTACACCTTTGACACTCCTGGGTACACGTCACGACCTCCCACATACACATCTGACACTCCCAGGTTCATCTCTGACCTCCCAGATACACCTCTGACACTCCCAGGTACACCTGCTCTCTCAGGTTCATCTCTGACACTGCAGTACACCTCTGACACCTCCCAGGTGCACCTCTGCCTCCTAGGTGCTCCTCTGTCACTCCCTGATACACCTCTACTCTCCCAGGTGCACCTTGACACTCCCAGGCACACCGCCGACACTGCCAGTTACACCTCAGACACTGTCAGGTACACCTCAGACACAGCCAGGTACACCTCAAACACTCAGAGGTACACCTCAGACACTCAAGTGTGCACCTCTGACACTCCCAAGTGCACCTCTGACACTCCTAGGCACAACTCTGACCTCCCAGGTACCTCAACAGCCTCCCAGGTACACCTCTGACACTCCCAGATACCTCTGACACTCCCAGGTATACCTCTGACACTCCCAGGTACACCTCTGGCACTCCCAAGTACACCTCTGGCTCTCCCAGGTACCTCCGACACTCCCAGGTACCACTTCTTACACTCCGGGGTACACCTCTGA
>NW_024754720.1:0-4433 GCF_018991925.1 Homarus americanus
TCATGCTCGGCGCAGAATACTCCGGCTACACCAACGCTCTATCCACCCTGGAAATACCATCCCTCAGTGACCTCCACCACCAAGCACTGGAAAGGTTTGGCCGTGGACTACTGCACCACCCTCGCCATCGCCACCTCCTGCCACCTGCAGCCCCCCACCCAACTCGCGCAGTCCGCCACTACAACAAAATTCAGCCCATAAGAGCCCCCACCGATAGATATAAGAACAGCACCATCCCATCTATTGTTAAAATAATAAACAACTCCTGATTTATGTACTACACAGCCCTGTAAATGTATTCAATGCATATTATATCATTATGTCTAAATTAAATGTAAGTCTGTATATTTTCAGCCACCGGCTGCAACTCTATTAATAAACCGTTTATTATTATTATTATTTATTATTATTACACACACACACACACACACACACACACCAGGAGGTAAACAGGAAGTGACAGGTGATGACGTACAGGTAAACAAAGGTAAGTGTTGGGGGGAGGGGGGTGGTTACTGCCCCACCTCAAGAGGGCCAATGATTCAGAGTTATCTATTCTGCCAAGTTTTCCGGGTATGGCCACCTGTGTGTGTGTGAACCTGACTACCATCGTGGCCACCTGAATACCATCATGGCCACCTGACTACCATCATGGCCACCTGACTACCATCATGGCCACCTGACTACCATCATGGCCACCTGAATACCAACATGGCCACCTGACAACAACCAAACCAAACCTAACCTAACCTAACGTAGTCTTACTTTTAATGCCTTTGCACGTGTCAAGAACTGTATGTCAGATACACACACACACACACACACACACACACACACACACACACACACACACACACACACACACACACACACACACACACACACGAAAAAAATACAATGAAAAAAATGAAAAATAAAATAAAATAAAAAATAAGATAAAATAAAAATTAATTAAAAAAATATCCTCCTGACGGTTGTTGTGTTGTGCCTGCCTGAGATTATGGCGGTAGTATGGTAGTGAATAGTTGGTGGTGGGATGGTTATGGTGGCTGTTCATGGGGATAGTTGTGGAAAGATTGTCATAATGGGACATCTATGGGGACAATTCAAGGGATGATGGTCATGGGGGAAGTAATGGGGGATGGTTGGTGGAGGACAGTCATGGGGGGGGTTAATCATGGTGATAGTTATGGGAGACTGTCATGAGGTTTGGCTCATGGTGGACGGCAATTGCTGCGTAATCATTAATCTGGACAATTACGCTCCTGGGACATGCAATGGACTTTGACAGCGAACGTGTAATTGTGCGGCTAAGAGAGAGAGAGAGAGAGAGAGAGAGAGAGAGAGAGAGAGGTGTGTGTGTACAAGACATTTATAGTGATGTAAAAGGCCCAAAGGTTTTTTTCTCACGCCAAAACTCTGTACCACTAAATATTATTATTTTTTATTTACATGTTTATTATCAAAGGTTCCAGTCTAGCTCAGCACTGACAAATATTGTGGCCAATAAAACACTATAAACGTCTCTCTCTCTCTGACACACACACACACACACACACACAAATGCAGCTCTATGACAGTATCTTACCAGAGTATTTAAAGTCGAACCAACCAGTTATTTATTTTTTATTTTATTATTATTTTTTGTGTGGGGGCGGCGCACCGGCTGGGGGAGGGGGAGGGGGGGGGGATTGCCGTGATCGTGAGGGTGAAGCGGGATGGGATAAATTAAAAAAAAACTCAAACTAATACACTAAGACAAGACAGATTGGTTCCTCGGAGTGGCTCTCTGGGAAACAAATTTGCTTTTCATCTGCATTGATTAATCTCACTGCCACGTTGACAAGTCTCGGTTCTTAAAAGTCGAATATCAGGCAATCCTGAGTGAGGAGGATGGATGATACGGCGGTAAATTAATGAGTGAGAGAACGGCAAGACAGAACAGACACTCCCGCCCAACCACCTCCTGTCCGTCTGTCTGTCTGTCTGTCTGTCTTGGGTTGAGGTATAGCGGCAAACTGTCTCGTTACGACCCCACGATCTCTGTGTTGTGTGTGTGGGTGTGTGTGTGTGTGTGTGTGTGTGTGTGTGTGTGAGATGTGTGTGGGTGTGTGGCTGTGTGTGTGTGTGTGTGTGTGTGTGTGTGTGTGTGTGTGTGTGTGGTTGTGTGTGTGTGTGTGTGTGGTTGTGTGTGTGTGTGTGTGTGGTTGTGTGTGTGTGTGTGTGTGTGTGGTTGTGTGTGTGTGTGTGTGTGTGGGATGTGGTGTGTGTGTGTGTGTGGATATGTGTGGATGTGTGTGTGGGTGTTTGGCTGTGTGTGTGTGTGTGTGTGTGGTTGTGTGTGTGTGTGCTGGATGTGTGTGTGTGGGGCATGATGACGTGGTGTGTGTGGTGGGTGTGTGTCATGGGTGGGTGTGTGGTGGGTGTGTGTGGTGGGTGTGTGGTGTGGGTGTATGTGGTGGGTGGGTGGGTGCTGGGTGGGTGGGTTGTGTGTGTGTGTGTGTGTGTGTGTGGGTGTGTGGTGGGTGGGCGGACAACGGGTGTGGGACAGGTGGCGCTGGCTGACGGGTGATCACACAATTGTAATTCTCCAACACGTAACTCAGCGTAAACTTTTTTGTGGGAGAAAGTCGCGCCCTCCACCCCAGGAGTAACCCCCTCCGTCTGTGGTGGAGGGAGGGAGTGGGAGGGAGTGGGAGGGAGGGAAGGAGTTAGAGGAGGGAAACTTCTAGGTCGTTATTCATTTTTTCATTATTATTATTATGATTATTATTATTATTATTTTTATTATTATTATTATTATTATTATTATTATTATTATTATTATTATTGCAGTTGTTGCTTTTGTTGCTAAAAAGACTTTTTACCTGTAATTAAAACCATCATCATTCTTAATCATTTGTAAAGGCTGTGTAGGTTGAGACATCTGCAGCTAACGGAACAAGAAACGAAAGAGATACAAAGACAGATGAAGATAAACGAGAGAATACGAAGAACAGACGAAAAGACGACATAACGAGTCTTTAAAGAGGAACTGCAGCGGTGAGAGAGAAGAGGGAAGAAGAGGAGAGAAGAAGAGGAGGGGAAGAAAGAGAGCGGAAGGAGGGAGAGTAGTGTGTGTTGAGGAGAGGGGTGGAGGTAGTGAGAGGGGTGGAGGTAGAGAGAGGGGTGGAGGTAAGGGTGGAGGTGGGGGGGTGGAGGTGTGGTGGGGAGGGGTGGAGGTGGGGGGTGGGTGGGTGAGGGGTGGAGGTGGGGGGAGTTGGAGTGGGGGGTCAGGTTGGGTGGGGGGGTTGGAGGTGGGGGGATGGAGGTGGGGGGAGTTGGAGGTAAGGGGGTGGGGTGGAGGTGAGGGTGGAGGAGGCGAGGGGTGGAGGTGGTGAGGAGGGGTGGAGGTAGAGGTGGAGGTAGAGAGTTAAGGTGGGAATTGGGGTGGAGGTAGAGAGAAGTTGGAGGTGGGGGTGGAGGTGAGGTGGAGGGGTGGGGGATGGAGGAGGTGGGGGTGGGTGGTGAGGGTGGAGGTAGAGGGGGTGGAGGTGAGTGAGAGAGGGTGGAGGTAGAGAGGGATGGAGTAAGGGGGTGGGGTGGGAGTGGGGGGTGGAGGTGGGGGGGGATTGGAGGTGGGGGTTGGAGGTGGGGTGGGGATTGGAGGTGGGGGGGTGGAGGGTGAGGTGGAGGTAGAGAGGGGTGGAGTGAGGGGTGTGGAGAGTGGGGGAGTGGGTGGAGGTATAGGGGTGGAGGTGAGAGAGGGGTGGAGGTGAGAGATTGAGAGGTAGAGAGAGAGTGGTGGAGGTAGAGGGGTGGAGGTAGTGAGAGGGTGGAGGTGCAGAGAGGGGTGGAGATAGGGGAGGGGTGGAGGGTGGGGAGAGGGGTTAGTGGGGAGTGGGGTGGAGTGGGGTGGGGTGGAGTGGGGTGGGTGGGGTGGAGGTGGGGGGTGCGGTTGGGTGGGGTGGGGTGGAGGTGGGGTGGGGTGGGTGAGGGGTGGAATTGGATTTAAAGCGAGGATGGTGGGGAACAAGGGAGTGGGGTGGGAGGTAAGGGAGGTGGGGGAACTGGAGTAAAGGGTGGGGTGGAGAACAAGGGAGGATGGTGGGGAACAAGGGAGTGCGGTAGAGCTAAGGTGAGGGGGTGGAGGTCAGGGGAAGGGATGGAGGTAAGGGGAGTTGGGGGGATAAGGGGAGAGGATGGAGGTTAGAGGTAGAGGGAGTGTGAGGGATCAGGGATGGAGGTACTGAGGAGGGGAGAGGGGGCGTTGGTATCGTCAGCAGTACCACCACTACGGGAGGACCTTGGTATCGTCAGCAGTACCACCACTACGGGAGGACCTTGGTATCGTCAGCAGTACCACCACTACGGGAGGACCTTGGCATCGTCAGCAGTACCACCACTACGGGAGGACCTTGGCATCGTCAGCAGTACCACCACTACGGGAGGAC